>NC_077232.1:233518187-233860687 GCF_027887165.1 Monodelphis domestica
TGGTAGTCTAAACATAGGAAGCATAATCTTTTCTCTTTTGAATATTTAGCCTTTCTGACTTTTTAAAACAAACACTAATTATAAACACTAGACTGATCTTGAAATTCAGCTGGGTTTCGGTATTGAACTTGTGGAAAATGAGAAAACCATTTGCGTAAATGGCAAATGGTGATAGTTCAGGTTCTGCATTTAAGGATTTCTCTTAGAATGTTAGAACTTTTAGGAAATATAGATTATCTTTTGATCAATGAAGAAAACCAAAGCCCAAAGAGGAACTGACAACGTTAGAATCAACAACCAATTTTCTTAACTCCAGGGATCCAAATGGACACTAAGTGGTTTTTATTGTTACTCTCAAGGCACTTGAGGTTGATGGGAAAGACCTTTGCCTTATTCTATCTTGCCACTCAGTTAGCCAACAGGAATATTTCTTCAGGATTAGGAGTTGTTAGTTGGGAAGAGAAAATGCTTTACAAAGAGAATCAGGGTGGAAGGAGGAAAAAAATATCTTTCTTTCTTCTTGTCTTGGCCTCATGGAAGGATGATCATCAATTTGCCTTATTTTAACTGTACTGTGTCAGTGACTGGAAGTAAACATAGCTCTGTAGCGAATGACCTTAGACATATAGTGCAGTGTGTATCAATTATACACTAATGAGCTGTGTTACTTTGGGTAATTTTTTAAACCTTTTTGAACCTCATCTGCAAAG
Source organism: Monodelphis domestica (assembly GCF_027887165.1). Lineage (NCBI taxonomy): Eukaryota > Metazoa > Chordata > Mammalia > Didelphimorphia > Didelphidae > Monodelphis > Monodelphis domestica. The sequence continues at coordinate 233,518,898 of NC_077232.1, forward strand.
CTGGCAAGATGATTCCTTTCAATCTTAAAAAATTGAAGAAAAAAAATCTCATAAAGTAATGGAGGGTATGTTGTGAGATTAACACATAGCCTATATTAAACCACAGTTGAGCCAGATAAAGAAAAAAGTTGAAGAAATTATATCAGGATAATGTAAAACTCCTTGTTTGAATCTCTTGTTAACTCAAACTTAGCTCTAACTCCACCTTTGATGTGAATCTTTTCCTGATTTCCACAGCCCCCCTCCCCAACTTTTAGTGCTTTCCAGTTCCTTGACAAATTACTCTTTCCCAATAGAATATGAGCTTCTTGAGGGAAGGGATTGAACCATTTTTGTCTCAATATCCCTAGGACATAATATATGCTACATAAATGCTCGTGGATTGCTTGATAATTTCCACCAGCTTTTATTTCTGCACTTAAAACAAGTAATTGAGACAAAATGCTTATAGATTTAATATTCTTCATTCATTCCTTCTCCCTAATAAGTGAGCAGGCCATATGTTGACCCAATCTACCCATGCGATTTTTTCCCCTTGGGTGTGACTGAATGCTGGTGGCAGAAGGCTAAAAATGAGGTAGATTTTAATTATCTAAAATTTTTCTAATAAAAAAGGCCATAGGTTATTTAAAGTGGGCTACCAGATAGCAACTCTAATGCAGCATGATTTTAGGAAGCCAGAGTCTGATCACACTCATCAGTAGATCATGGCTCTAAAGCCATCCAGTAGTACAACTAACTTCTTATTAGTAAAATTCTAGTCTTTCTCAATAATTTATTATTAGACATTATTAAATCAGTAGAAAACTGCCTTTCTCAAATGGAATTACTAACATACAATTTATTAACAATTAAATAATAAAGCAAAGACAGATTTGATTATTTATAACATGCTGACAATAAGAAAGTTCACAGTGTGAGTCACCTCAAATTGTAATATACCAATGGCTCATGATTCCTCTTTACTGATTAGCAAAGTGTTTGGGATATAATTGGCACTTAGTGAAACTTAATGAGTGCTTATAGATTGACTCTCTGATACAATTCAGTTCATTCCATATGCATTTCAAAGTACTTTAAAAGTCTACTTCATATTTCTACTTAATGATTAAAGTCAGCATCTTAGGAAATGTTAGGCTAGTCTTTTTTCTCTTTCTCCTCTCTTTAGCCATCAGAGGAAACAGTCTGTCCAGAATCCTTGCCAGATCCTCACGGATTCTCCATACATTTTCTTTATAAATATCTCCTGATAGGATTTCATCATAAAATAACACTTCGAAGTTCTCACAAGAAAGAAGTCCATCCTCATTTTCTCTTCTGTCTTCCCCACATATCATCTCACAGATACTCATAGATCAAAATTAACCAATACTGACTCTAAAAGAGAAGCATCACATTACAAGGCATTTTCTAACTGTTTTCAAATTGCTAGAACAAACAGCTTTTTTTCCTTTCAATATTCCATAGGATACAATGACAGTATTTGTAGTCTTTGTAAGAGAGGCATTTTTGAAACAAGAATTACAGTAAGATAAAAGATTTAGAGCTGGAAAGGATATCAGAAGCTATTTCAATTTTCATTTCAAGCTCTTCATTTTACAGATGAAAAACTGAGAATCAAACAATCTATAATGTGACACATAAGATATGAAAAACATGAGATATGGTCATTGGTCTCAAGAAGCTTATGATATAACTGAATATAATAATTATCAAAAATATGTGTGAAATATCTAAGTGCTAAATAATGTTTTATTGTTAGTCCCAATATCCCTGAGTTGAGGCACTGAATAGCAGCTCCCTTTCCCCATGTTTTATTATTTGTTATCCTCAGCTCATTGTCTTCCTTCAAACCAGTTCCTCTTCCTATTCCTATCACTGTATCCTAACTTCTATGTGGATTCCTAGTAGGCATAAGAACAGGTGAGTAAGTAGCAAAATAATCAGACATCTAAGCTTTTCTTCCCTATGTACATGGTTGTACCAAAGAAATGGATTCCATGACTACCTGGATATTTGTTAAGAGCCAAGAATGCCAGTACTCATTTGGCAACGTAAAAGAAGAGATTCTTCTCTCTCCACTTTAATTTCAGAAAATATCTGAACTTGCTTGGGATTATGTAGCAAATAATTTATAATCATATTTTGTTCTGATCTGTCTATAGCCACAGGAAACATTAAGATATTTTGACAAGTTTTCTGGTTCTTTGTTAAAATGAGTTAAAGAAGACACATATAAAGGATAAAAATCTGTTTCATTTTTGCTCTGTGTTCTATGAAATTTCTGTAATGTCCTTGTGAAGTTCCCAAGTCTTGGAGATCATGGCCAAATTTCTAGGGTGCTGGTTTTTCCATGGAGTATTTTTGGGTACCTTGACTCTCAACCACAGGACTTTTACTTGCCACTTCTGAAATCTGAACCATAATTACATTTATCCTATATATTAATACTTCATTAGGATTTCTAGAACTTTCTGTGGGCCCTGCTGCTGAATACTTTTACACTCATTATTTCCCCCAACTAGAACATGAGATCCTTGAGAGCAGGGATCATCTCATTAAGAAAAAAAATTGAATCCCCAGTACTTGATAAAAAAATTAATCTATTTCCTTCTGCCCTCCCTCCCTTCCTTCTTTCCTCTTTCCTCCTCTTTCTTTCTCAAATAATATTAAATGGAAAAAGCAGGGAAGTCAATTCAATTAAAAAATAATCAAATGCCTGCTTGTGCAAGGCTGATGTAGTATCAGATGTAAAGATATAGTAGACATTCATCTTTACAGTATTTCAGTTTAGCAGGATAAGGACTACACTCTAATTTCATTGGAATTGGGAACTTCTTGGTGAGGAAACTCCTTACATTCTAACAAATTGTCATCTTCTCTGCAACTCATATTGAGAGAGATGTCTAGATCACTGAGAGGTTAAATGATTTGTTTAGGGTCACATTGTAGAACAGAGGCAAGACTTCAAGCATATCTTATTTTCTAGCCATTACTGCACATTCCCTCTGTTATGCCCTGCTGCAATTTAGTAGGGGGAAATAATACACACAGATATAAATATAATTCCAAATAATTATGATGATATCAGCTGGAGAGAAGTTTTTTCTTTTGCTCTGTGCTAAATGAAGAATGGCTAAGACATTGTTGTCTTGCCTTTTGGATTTTATCTTTCAGAAGGTAGAGAAGAAATGACAAAGAAGAATGTTGTTCTGGCTTTGGGTCTGGTCAATAAGGAAGAACTTGTTGGAAGAGAAGAGATGATGGGAAACTTGACGGCAGCAACCATGTTATCTTAGAATTCTTGACAGATAAAGAGTGAAACCCCAGATGTATTCTGACATGTACTCTAGATTTGGGGAAAACATAATTCAAAGAGTTCAGTGAGATGGCCCCGGGGGACTCTAAAAGGGAAGTCTGATAAAGAAGGACTGGAAACTTTCAAGAATGGAATTTTGGTGACAGTCACAATTGATCCAGTGAGGCAGTAAAGGAGGTAGGTGTCTACAGAGCCCTGTTTGGTGGGATGGCAAGTTAGCACATTCACCAATTCTAATTTTAAAATAATAAATTTGATTAGAATTTAACTGAAGATGAATGGAAATGAGCCATAATGTCAAGAAGACTAAATAAACCTGTGTATGAGCTGAGACTTTGTATAAGCACTTGCCTTACTAAAGGCAATGAAAAGGCTGCATTGATTGGCAACTTTCTGAAAAATGGATTGGAGAAGGAAAGCTAGGAGACCTGTTAGGAGGCTAAACTTCAGGTGAGAGGTGATGAGGGACTGAAATGGGGTTTTGTACAGCTGGGTAAAGAAAAGATGGCATGATGAACCAGAAAATATATATTGGCTATGGTATAAGGAATGAATTAAAATGGAATCTCTGTTACAGTGTGACCTATCACAGAAGTCCTTCCCCCAAAAGTTTTGACTCCCCTAGAGTTTTGACTAGAGCTAGGATCAAACCAAGGAAAGATTGGATCTGTACTTGGCATGAATGGAAAGATGATAATGGAAAGAAGAAAGAATTTATTGTTATTTAGTTATATTCAATCATGTACAACTCTTTGGGGTTTTCTTGGCAAAGATACTGGAGTAGTTTGTCATTTCCTTCTCCAGATCATTTGACTGATGAGGAAACTGAGGCAAACAGGGTTAAGTGACTTATTCAGGGTCACATAGTAAGTATCTGAAACCAAATTTGAACTTAGGAAGATGAGTCTTTCTGATTTCCAGGCTTGACATTTTATCCCTATTTTGTTTTTGTTTTCTCTTCCAAGAAAACATTAGTCAGATTGGTAAAGATAAAATGTAAACAGACATGAAGGAATTTGTAACATAGGATGAATGAGGTGATGATAAGAACACTTTTATCTGTCATCCAAAAGTTCAAGGCACTGAGTTTGAATGAACCACATCCTATGTCCTGAAATAAATTGTGGAGATGATTCCTCACAGTCTTTGAGGAACAAACTGGAAAGATGTCACTGGCCTGGGGACAGGGAAAATATTTTACTTTTCAAAAGAGGTAGATGTTAAGCTAAAAGGACTGATATTGATGCTAATTCCTGGTCATATCCCAGGTTGTTTATTAAATATATTATTAAAATACCTTGTGAACACAGGCTCCTTAAGAAGATATCATGCTGAGGACAGCTAGGTGGCTTAGTGGATAGAGAAACAGGCCTGGAGATATGAGGTCCTAGGATCAAATTTCCTAGCTGTGTGATCCTGGACAAGTCACTAAACCTCAACTGCCTTACCCTTACCATTCTTCTGCCTTGGAACTGATATTTAGTATCAATTCTAAGACAGAAAGTATGAGTTATTTTTTTTTAAATGATGGGACCCTAAATCCACTGTATACAGATAAATAAATAGATTAGAATAGAGAAACCCGAAATGTTCAGATTCAGAAGTAATTGCTGAAATCTCTTTTTAAAAATCACATTTTAAATTTCTCAATCGGTAATCATGTAGTTGATTTTTAATAATGTAGGCTTTATATTTAATAATATCCATATGACTTGATTTAGTTAGGTTTTTTTTAGTCTTTTGGGATTTTAACAGTCAATGTATTAGCTCTTTTGTATAATCTGCAGATTTCATAAGCATGACATTTCATCTAAGCCACTGATAAAAATGTATAGCCTAGGGGCACAGACAGCTCTCTGGGCCAGTCCTGTGAAGCTTAAACTGCCAAATTACATCATCAATCCATGAATAACACATCTTTGGGCCATTCAACCAATTCTGATCTACTTACATTATCCTGACCTAGTTCATATCTGTCCCACTTGTTCACAAACATGGCAAAAAGAGTTTTTACTTGATAGTTGATTCCTAGAACAAATCTAAAATTTACATGAAATTACTTACCTCAATAGCCTCTTAGCAAAGGCTACATTTCATCTCCCTCTTTACAAATGATCTCAGACATGGTTTTCTAGGAAACACCTGCATTCTTTCTCATAGATAGAACATTTTATTGAATATAACGTGAACACATGGTAAGTATTCACTAAGGTTCAGCTTGGGTTCCTTAAGAAAATATCATGCTAAAAGCAGTGAGGTGACTGCATTCTTTCTTTTTCTCCCTCCCTCCCCTCCAGAATTGAAAACGTATCACCCTGAGAGCAAAGGCAAGGCATTTGTTGGGTATCATAAAGGAAGACGAATTATAAAGTGGGAAAAAATATCTCCAAAGAAGTGAATAAGGCAAAAAGTTGATGGACATGGGATGAGAGAGGGATAATCAATGAACAGCCTTTGTGTTCCATTGGAATCCTTACCATGTCAAGAGAATGTGGGAAAGGACTCCAATACATTGACTATAACTTATGGAAGGATATGAGCAAGAGTTGCTTAGGATAAATTGGTAAGGATGAGTTATGTTCTACATCATTGGAGGGAATGCTCACATTGATATTGTAGATCCATTTAAGAATTTCAGTATTTTGTATCCTTATTTAAACTACTCATATGACATTGTTACTATAAAAGTGGTAGGTAGCTAGGTGGCTCAGTAGATAGCCCTGGAACAGGAGTCAGGAAGACCTGGGTTCAAATCCAGCCTCAGGCATTTATTAGCTGTGTGACCTTGAGCAAGTCTCTTAATCTCTGTTTGCCTTAATCTGTTGGAGGAGGAATCAACTCCAGAATCTTTGCCAAAAAAAAAAACCCCATGGAGAATATGATCCATGTGGTCACAAAGTTGGACATGACTGAACAACAACAGTAATGTTGTAGAATGTAAAAAAAGCTGTAGATTGGAGTCAAGAGAGACCTGGCTTTGAATCTTACATCTGACACACTGTGTAAGTAACCAAGGGTAGGTCAATTAAATGCTCTGAGCCTTTGTTCCTTCAGTTTCCAGTTAAAATGGGGAAAGTGATAGTTATCTGTCATCCCTATCTATCTCCTAGGGTTGCCAAAGAGACTTGAGAGATAATGCATGTAAAGCATTATGCGAATGGCAATTTTTAGTATTATTCTTTCCTTAACAAAGCCTTTTCCTTGTGCTAAGGAAGGTTTTTCTTCTTCTTCTTCTTCTTTTTAAACCCTTACCTTCTGTCTTGGAGCCAATACTGTGTATTGGCTCCAAGGCAGAAGAGTGGTAAGGGCTAGGCAATGGGGGTCAAGTGACTTGCCCAGGGTCACATAGCTGGGAAGTGTCTGAGACCACATTTGAACCTAGGACCTCCCGTCTCTAGACCTGGCTCTCAATCCACTGAGCTACCCAGCTGACCCCTTCTTTTGTTTTAATGACTAATATTGGCTCCAAATAGCCCAATGATGAATATCATGAGATTAAATATTTGACATTTACCAAGCTCACATTTACAAGTCACACAAGACACAAAATATTTACAACACTAAAAATGCTCTCAAGGAGTCTTCACTCTAATGGTTCAAAAGGAATACATATATATCAATAATTGTGAAACAAGAGAACATGTGGTAAATGCAAGTACTTTGAGGAATTTGAGAAGAGATCCATCCCTTTTAGCTGAGGAACCCAAAGAAGACTTCAGTAGAACAGGAGCCCCAGCCCTGGCTGTTGAAGAAAGGCAAGGCATTTAATAGTGGGAAAGTAAGGGAATAGATCCTTTTCAGGCATGAGAAAAACTTGGACAAAGAATGGGCAGAGTGAAAGTAAAGGATAGAGTGGAAGACAGAATTTACTAGATTTTGGAATCAGAAGACCAGGATTTGAATCCTGACTCCTGTGTTTTTTACTGTGGGACCTTGGCAAGTCAGTTCACCATTCCTTATAAGGCTCCTTCCAAATCTAAAATCATATGATCCTATGACGGTAACTAGCATGAGATGAGACTAGATTCAGAAGCTGGAGCCAGATGGTAAAGAATCTTAAATAGTGGTCCCAGAAATTTATACTAAGTAACAAATATTTAATATTATTGATAAAATATCATATTTATAAATAAATATATGCATTTTGTATTATAAACAATACATTTTGTATATCATATATGTATATTTTTACTTCATTTACTTTAGGTGATAAGGATTAACTGAAATTTTTTGAGTGACATGATTAGAGAGTCAGACTAATTATACAGGAAATAGTGTGAAATTTGTATTTGAGGTGGGTGGGGGCTTGAGAAAACTGTTAGTCGATCATTCAGTAATCTAGGTGAGAAGAAGTAATGGTTTGATGTAGTGTTGAGAGCAATATGGTGACCTTTGTGAAAGGTATATACATTTTGGTTTCTTTTGGATCATGCAGATAGAATTTTAATCTCTTCGGTGACTATCTCATGTCCTTAATGGTTATTTAGGTTATGAGTTATTTAATTTCTTATGAAGCCTAAAATAATTGATATTTATATTAATAGTTATTTCCCTTATTGTTTTCTTTATTCACTTATTTGTTTGTTTTCCCTTTCCTAGTATCTTCCCTTATTTTGAGTAGACAATCTTAGAAAAACATTTCCCCATATACCCACAGTTTCCCCCCCCCTTTACTTTGAAATAGCAACTATGTTACAAACACAGATCCCTCTAAGTAGAATTCCTGCCATCCATCCATGCTGATAAAAGATTAAATTAAAAGAAGAGTCAGCTACTGTCAGTGTGGGGAAGGAGGGGAGAGTCATCATTCATTTCTCTATTTCAATAGACAACTTTTAGTCATTTTCTTCTTTATTAATCCTTCATCTCTCTTCCTCCTTCGTCCCTTAGACTAGAAGTATAGAGCTACCCTTTTCTTGAATGCCCCTCCGGTTCTGTTGGGGAAATGTCACTAGTACACTGGGGTTGAAGCATCTTTCTGATCCTTTTTTTCCCTCTGGAAGCAAAGATATTTAAGTCCCAAATCTAATTTGAGAAAGGAAATCTTATATTAAAATGAACCTTTTGGTTATTTACAAACCATTGTGTTTTCCTTGCTTTCCCCTCAAAAATTATAGTAAGGAAATCCTGAAAGCCTTCATATAAGTGATATTCTTCTAGAACATGAGGTAGGAAATATTTTTTGGAAGAGCTGTAATATGTAATAATAATTTCATTGCAGATTCACTTGGTTCTTGTAAATGGAAGGTAGGAAAGAATCCCAAGATTAAAATCATGCAGAATGACCTTAAAGTCACAGAGGGTGATCATAGTATAAGATCATGCACATATTTAAAGCTGGAAGATACTCTTGAGGTCATTTAGAGCAGAGATGTCAAACATGTGACCTACAGGTAATCTACTTCAAATCCTCTTTCCACTACATCACAACAGATCATGACCCATATCCTTGCTTACATAAGTCTTCTCCCTCTGTCTTAGAAGGGAAAAAAGGGAAGAGCATAAAGTAAATTCAGCATCTCAAGATAACCTTGGAAAATTTTTTTAGCTTTTATGTCAAGGTATTTCTAATAATCAAATGCTAGTGTAGAGTAGATATTCATGAGAATAATTTAATTGTGGCTACCTCTAAGTGGCAGTTCCAAAATATTTTTCAAAGTTTTAAGTCAATTACCAATTAAGTTGGTGAGTGTCTGATCACTATGGCACCCCAAATATTTAGCTTTTCCTTTTAATGATTCTACTAACTGCACAATTTTTTCAGCCAAGTTAATAGCTGAGCCAATAGCAACAGCAGCAGTAAAAATATTTTGGTAAGGTGTTGGGCCTTTGGTTTATCGGTGATGTATTGGTTCTTTTATCTGCCCTTTGTCTTTGAAAGGTGAAGATATGATTCTACTCCTAGATGTCTTAGATCAAGGGTTTTTAACTTAGGGTACAGGGACACCCAAGGAGTCCATGGATAAATTTCAGAAGATCTATGGACTTGGATAGGAAAATCTTGATTGTTTATTTTTCATCTCTTTCACGTATTTAAGAGCTTTCTTCTGAGAAGAGGTCCATAGGCTTCTCCAGACTGTCAAAGGAAGTCCACAAAATATGCAGACTGTGTTGGGCATTATAGCAAATAAGCATTTGAAAAATGGTAAAGAAAATTCTTCTATCAGCTGTTGCTGAATTCAACCATTAAAAAAACTACCGAGAAAAGCAGATGCCTCTAACTCCAAAGAGAATTTGTGAATTGATAATAAAGCCCAGCTTTCTTGAGTGCCAGAAAAGCAAACCTTTAATGAGCTCTTACAAATGAATAGGACCCTTGACACTGAACAATTCTCATTTAATTGATAATATTTTTGACAATGTAAACAATGTTTGAGAGGCAGTGTGGCATAATGAATAGAAAGTCCATCCTGGAGCTAAGGAGACTTTGGTTCAAATCCTACCTCTGAACTAGATTACTTGCTACAACCATGGATAAATCATTTATTATTTCGGTCCTTCAGGCAGCTCTTGGAGATTATAATTTACAGAATTTGCTGATCTACACAGTGGAGAAGAATTCTGTAGTAGAATTCTCTATATTGATGAAATTACTGTTTGGCTTTCCCCTCTCCAAAAGCTAATTTTTCCCCCATCTTAACATGTCCCTTTAAGCCTCCCTCTCCCTTGTGATTCATGATGTAGAAACATGAAAGGGGGAAAAAAAAACCTCCCAACAGATTTTGCATGTATAACACTGAAGATTTGGAAATACATGTTACAATTTTTTTTTTTGCTTTTTAAGATGCTAACTTAATGGTGTTATAGTCTTTTTCCCCCACTTTCTTTTAATTTCAATGGGAATAGCTCCAGAAATAACTGTTGCCATAAGACATGAAAAGTTACTGACAGTCCCCTGACTGTTTACTCTATACAAAGATAGACCTGGTCTTGGGGGAGGGAGAGAAGAGAAGGTACAAAGCAAATGGCCAATGTGGACCCTGCCCTTCAGAAACATATTCTGGTTAGAAAGACAAGCTATACACATGAAATAATTTACTAGTAGTACAAAGTACACAGCAGTATGTGATAAAATTCTGTAAGAGTTCAGAAAAGATAGGAATAGCTTCTTTTCTTTTTTTTTTAAACCCTTACCTTCTGTCTTGGAATCAATATTGTGTATTGGTTCCAAGGCAGAAGAGTGGAAAGGGCTAGGCAATGGGGGTTAAGTGACTTTCCCAGGGTCACACAGCTGAGAAGTGTCTGAGGCCAGATTTGAACCTCCAGTCTCTAGGTCTGACTCTCAATCCACTGAGCCACCCAGCTTCTCCCAGGAATAGCTTCTAATGATTATTGTTACTAGCAAAGCAATATATCTCCATTAGCCTTTTGAATCAGACCAAATGGAAATTTTTCCTTGGAATAAAAAAAATGTACACAACAACATGGTAACCTTTCAACCATATGAATAATAGGAATTGGCACCTTACACCACTGCAGAAACTTTTCAGTTACATGTTAAGAGCAATTTGACCCAATCCTTTATTTCTTTGGGAGTTAACATAAACACAATTCATCCTTTGTTAGGGTTAGAAGTCTATTTCATTAATACAAATAAAGGAGAACTGTGATCTAGAAACTACTAAAATAGTTCTGAGAAGAGATAATGGAAACTTTTCCCCTTTGTAAATCCATAAAAGGCATTGCCTGACCCAAAGCATTTGAGTATTTTCTGCTTAATTTGCCTAAGAACATTTCTTGGTTTCAATCAGGTTCAATGCCACAAACTTGCATTAACATGTTTAAATATTTTTTGAAATGGGTGAAACAAAGTTCAACATGGTCCTTTTATATGCTTCTGTATAAAACATTGTTTCTTTAAGATATTGTAAGAAGGCATTTTCTCTTTCTCTCTCAGGAACATGCACGAATAGAACAGAAATAGAACACTGAAGTGTTTTCTTTGTACAAAGGCATTGTGCAATGTATTTTCAAATTAAACTATCCCTAAGTTGTTAAGTATGTTTGTAACAAAGACTAAGAAAATAAATTAAGGCTTGATACTCTAGTTTTAAAGGGTTCCAGGAGGTTTCTTTAAGAATTTATAATTAAAATACAAATAATTTTCTGATAAGGTGAAGCATCATGTTCTTATAAAAAACCAATTAGATTAGGATGTATTTTAGAATTCACAAATACTAGATGATTTTTCATGGCTATGAGTCATAGCATCATAGACGCAGATTTGTTAAGGGACAGTAGAAGCCATGGACTCCAACTCCTTCATTTTACAGATGGGGAAACTGATACCTAGGTTAAGTGACTGGTTGAGGGTCATTCAGCTTTAGAATTCACTTTTGCTAAAGAAATTACAGGTTTGACTCCTCCTTTGAGTATCTGAGGAGGGATTTAATCCCTGCTCTTCCTGGCTCTGAGTCCAGTGCTCTATCCACTTCTAAGATCATGTGCTTTTGTGATATGCGAAAAGTGTTTCTAAACAAGGTAAAGATAGACCTTCACAGCAAAATTTAAAAAGTATTATGTTCATCAGGCAGGCATATTCCTGACTATCACTTATTCTCCCAAGACCCTTCTTTGATAAGTTTTCTTGGTCGTTCAATTTACAGTTATAGCCTTAGAAAATGCTTATTTCAGATTCCTGGAAAGACATGAATTTACCTTAGCAGTATTTTCCTTGTAAAGTTTCTAAACTCAGATCAGCCTATTGAGGTTATGCATTGCCTCTATCCCTCCTAGATGAAATTTATATCAGAAGACAAACATGCCTAGTCCGAAGAAACAGCTGCCAAGTCCGTGTTCTTTTCTTTCCTTCTCCCTCCCCACCCGAGATCACACAGTCATGCAATTCAAAGGAAAGAGAAGGAAAGGCTGGGAAGTGGGAGTAGGGGGTCACAGCTTCTTGGATTTGCTGTTTTCAACCTCCCTGAATTCTGGGAAATCATCCCCTTTACAAGTGTCCTTCCCCAGGGTCCTGACTTCAACCAGTGAACTTTCCTTCCGTCCCTTTCCGCAAACCCCAGCCAAATTTGCAGATGAGACCCTTTCCCTCTGACAGCGTAACTACTTAGCAAGCTCCCTTTCCCATCACCTTCTGAAGCCCAGCCTTGCATGATTTCCACTGTCTTTCACTACCTCTGCACGCTGATGTTCAGGAAAAATAGTCCCCTCCCACCCTGTCCAGGTTAGATATCATTCAGCGCTCTCTGGACAGGCTTGTGCAGCAATTTGGAAGCCAAAACACCAAGATGGGAAGCAGAAACCGCCTCCCTGATAGAGAGAGGTAAGAAAGGGAATCACCTACCCTGGTGATGATTAAAGGTTGGTTAAAATCTATCCCTCCTGACAGCCTGAATCCCCAGGGCGCAGGGCCTGGGAGAATGACATTCTGTGGCATGATGTCCTTTCCTTTGGGTTCCCACGAGTGGCACCTCTCCTGTCCTCGCTATGGACAGGGATGGCGTGGGGGAAAGTCTTGCCAACAGCACCTCTCCCCAAAGGGGCAGCCAACACTCTTAAGTCTCAATAGTTTTCCTTCTCGTCCCACAGTGGCAGGATCGCAGCCTCTGTACTTTATCCCCGCGAATGGAGTGACGTCACCACCCCCACCACCCCCACCCCTCCCCAAAGGAGAGCTCCAACTTTGGTAGTAAGAGAAAGTCTGGACACCAGGGAGTTTACAAGAAATGCATTTGCTCCGTGCAGGCTGCCTCTGCCCATTCCTGGGCAAAGAAAGAAGGCGGCTTCAGGTTACAACTTCCTAATGCTTTCTTAAAGTAACACCTGGCCCTTTTGGTTTTCCTTGTTTACCTTCTGTTGGGTACACAGCTAGGTAGTTTGGGCACGAACAGAGAGCGAGGGCTGGTCTCTACTCTCTGGAGAGCTTTATGTTGGAGGTATCGTAATTAGAATGCGCTAGTGAGCGGATGCCAGCAAATCTGGCCGTGTGTGTTTACATAAGTCCGTCTCTCACACGTGCGTGATATATACACATGGCGAGCATATATACAATACACACAGGTAGATATGTGGAGATGATATTTTGTCATAGAGAACTGCTGGGGAGAAAAGTCCTTCTATTCTTGCAAATTGATAATTGCTTAGCAATTTAATTTTAGAGATTGCCTGGGACTTTGAGAGGTTGAACAACTTGCCCTGAGTCACACACCTATTATATATCAGAGGAACCTGTGTGTTTCTGGTTTGGAGGCTTAACTCTATTCACCATGATGCCATCCTCTCTCCTTTGTCTCCCCGTCCCTCTCTGTCTTTACTTTTCTCTCTATCCCTTCTTCTCTCTGATGTTTTTTACTATCTCTGTTTCCGTCTCTCTTTTTCTCTCTCTGTATCTCTCTGCTTTTCTCTGACTTTTTTTTATTCTCTGTGCCTGTCTCTGCCGTTCTCTCTGTAGCTAAGCTGTTTTCTGCTTTTCTCTATTTTTACTGTGTCTCTCTGCTGTTCTCTCTGTATTTACCTCTGCTTTTTCCCTTACTCTGTTTTTACTCTCTGCATGCCTATCTCTGCTGTTCTGTGTGTATATTTCTGCTTTTCTCTTTCTATTTTTACTGTGTGTCTCTGCTCTTCTCTCTGTATCAGCCTCGATTTTTCTCTCTGTTTCTGTCTTTAATCTGTGTCTGTCTCTGCTGTTCTCAGTGTCTGTTTCTCTCTCTCTCTGTTCCCCCCTTCTTCCCGCCCAGCACATGTGTGTATATAGTCAGTAAAGAAGAATGTATTAAATGCCAGCCACATGCCAGGCAGTCCCTGATCTCAAGGGGTTCACATACACACCCACAAGATGTTCATGAGTCTCTCAGGATACCCTGAATAGCCTATGTGATTCTTGGCCTTTATTAAAGCAGGAGTAGATTCACAAGGACATAATAGTGAAATGGAGACCTATGTGATGGAGATGCCAGACCATTAAGAGTTCTGTTTTGAGCAAACAGTATTTCTGCTCCTTTGACAGCTTTCTTTCAAGGGCTCTTGAGTAGAGTGTTAAGAAGTTAGTCATTGGTTAGAGAATAGAGCCATAAGATCATAGGTTCAGGGATCTTACAGGTCATCAAGTCCAAACTCTTCTGTTTACATATGAGGGAAAAGGAAACCAGAAAGGCCTTGATTTACCCAATCTAACATAGATAATATGTGAGTTCTGAACCCTACTTGCAAATTTGGCTATCTGTTTATTTTTTTACTGCATCCCAAGGAAGAATTGTGAAATTTAACTTTCGCATTTGTAAAAGTAATGAATTTAAATTGTCTCTGAATAATGAAAAAGAGGGTGTTGCCATAAAACAGGAAAGAATGGCATTCTATGTGCAGAATATAATATGAAGTTGAAAGTAGATGGGAAAATGAGATGCTGAGCAGGTGATAGGGACAGAAGACAAGGAAAGAGACCCATTACACAGATATCATTAGGAAATCTATGGTGGTTTAGTGGAAGGGGATACCGTGTATATAATTTCTATATCCTCAAGTAATTATAGAAAACTCAGAGATGATGATAGACTCAAAACAATCATGGACTTAGAGCTTGGGCACCTAAGTTTACATCTCATCACTAGCACTTTTGATGTGATCACTCCACCTTTATAATCCTCAATTTTCTCATCTATAAAATGGGGGTAAGAATATTTATATTACCTGCCTCTAAAGTCATTGTAAGAAAAGTACTTTTTAAAATTTAATGGATTAGATACAGATGATTTACTAGTGTTGTCCAGTGATTTCTCGCATTCCTAAAAGTGGTTCAGTCTCCTGAGTGCCCTTTGGAGCATTTATAGGTTTACATATTGGAGGTTGCAATCAATTTTAGAGATTCTCTTGTCATGCCCTTTCATTTCATAAATCAAGGAACTTAGGTTAGGTCATAGCTAGTAAGTAACAGAGGTGGGACTCAAACCCAGGTCTTCTGATTCCGAGTAATGCATTATATCCATTGTACCAACCACACCCCACTATTACCTCTAGGACCAAATGAGAATGTGACTAAACTTTATAGGGTAGCTGGAATAATTGCTCTCTGTCCTCTCTTCTATTTGAATAATTGATGATGGGGAAAATATTAAATTTGAATTAAATCATGGAGGTTCAAGTCTTGCTGTGATCTCTATTATGTGACCATGGATAATTAACTTCTGCTTCTCTGAGCCTCAGTTTCCTTCCTGTTAAACAAGGATGATAATACTTGCCCCACTTCATTTGTTACCTCCATCCTTTCTAGCTATCTTCTTATATTTCCCCTCCCTTTGGGGGGGGGGGCGAAAGTCTTAGAGACAGTCTTCTACAATTATTGTCTTTACTTCCTTTTCTTTAACTCTCACAACTCTGCAGTCTTGCTTTGAAATTTACCATTTAGCTGGAACTATTCCTCCAGTTATCAATGTTTTCTTATTTGATAAATCTAATGGCCTTTTATCAGTCCTCATTCTTCTTAACTTCTCTTCAACCTCTGACATTATTGATGAGTATTCTCTTTTCTCTCTTGACTTACATAACACTATTCTCTCCTAGTTCTCCTACCAATCTGATTATTATTTTTCAGTCTTCTCTGATGAATCTTCATCCAGGTCTATTTGAGAGTTGAGGGGGCCAGGAGAAATCTGAAGTGTACAGCCCCCATGAAAAAAGGCAATTTTTGGAAAGAACTAGGTCTGAGGACAATTTGACCAGCTGGCCTACTGTAGATCAAAGAGGGGATAGGGACTTTGCCAACGCAACTAGCATGTCTTACCTTAGACAATGCAGGGAGGATTTACTGCAAGTCATTAAGCAACGCTCTTCTAAACCAAGTGCATGGTCCAAGTTTGATAAGGTCAGGCAGGAAAAAGGGGAACATCCTGCCACATGCAAATACTGTCTGTCAGAGATGGCAGAGTCCATCTTAGGTTTAGAAGCAGTTAACTGTGGGTGGGGTGTTCCTGCCCTCCTCCCCAAACCCCAGCTCTCTTGGGCCCTTTTTTCCCTCACTCTATACTGTTTTTCTTAGTGATCTCATCTGCTCTCATGGATTCAATTATCTTTATGCTGATGATTCTCAAATCTATGTCTGGTTCTGACGCTTCTTCTGACTACTATTCTTGTTTGTCCAACTGATTATTGGAAATCTTGAATTGGATGTCCCAAAGACTCAACATGTCTAAAACTGAACTCATTAACTTTCTTCCCTCAAACCTCTCCTTTTCCATACTTACCTATTACTTTTGAGGGTATCCCATCTTCTCAGTCCCTTTAGGATTACAATCTATGTTAAATCCATGATATGTCACTCATTTCACCCCTTCACACCATATCTCATGAATGGCCAAGTTATATTGATCTACTTTTATGACATTTCCTCTCCTGACTCTGCCACCAGTTTGATGATGACTTATACCTGTCAATATTTATACAATACAATAGTTATATAATATCTGGCTGGTTTGTATCTCTGTCTCTTTCTTATCATCAAGTCAATTGTCAAATTGATCTTCTTAAAGTGTATGTATGGCCATGTCACTCTGCCCTACATCCACCCACCCTCTTTCAATCAACTGCAATGGCTCCCTTTTACCTTCAGGATTTCTTTGGGATACACACATAGCAATGGTATTGATGGATCAAAGGGTCACAGTTCTTTCTGCCTAGTTCCAATTTGCTCTGCAGAATTGTTGGACCAGTTCACAGTTCCACCAGTAGCAATCAGTGTACATAATTTTCTATGTTCTCTCCAGAATTTATAATTTTCCTTTTCTGTCATGTTGTCTGATCCATTATTGGTATAAGCATATAAGTGGTACTTCAGAGCTATTTTAATTTTCAGTAATCTAATCAGTAGTTATTGAGAGCATTTTTTCATATGATTATTATTAGCTTTGGTTTCTTCTGAAAACTACCTGTTCACAGCCTCTAACTATTTGTCAATTGGGGAATGGCTCTTATTTTTATAAAATTGGCTCACTTCTCTATATATTTGAGAAACAAAGCCTTTATAAGAGAGATTTGCTATAATTCTACCTCCCTCCCCATTCCCCACCGAGTTTCCTGCTTTCTTTTTAATTTTGGTTGCTTTGGTTTTGTTTGTGCAAAACTTAAAAAAAATTTTTTTTCACATAATCAAAATAATCCATTTCACTCCCCACAATCCTCTATATCTCTGGGGTTGGTAATAAATTTTCCCTTATCCATAGATCTGACAGATATATTTTCCCATGTTCTTCTAACTTACTTGTGATATCATCCTTGCTATCTAATTTAATATTCAATATTATCATAACATCCTTGTATGCAATAATATTTTTGAAAGATAATATGCTTGAAAGGCAGTGTGGTATAATGTATAAAGTGCTAGGCATGGAATCAGGCAACCTGAGTTCAAATTCCACTTCTGAATACTTAAGTAGCCATCTGATGATAGGCAAACCCTTAACCCCACTGATCCTCAGTTTCCTCATCAATAAAATGGAGATCATGTTAGCTGGACTACATTCCTCACAGAATTGGTGTGAGACTCAAATGAAATAATGCACTTAACCAATATGAATCTTAGATATTATTATTAATGAAAGTAGGCAAGAACTAATAGGTTCCCTCTATTACTTTGTTTCAGTGGAAACAGGATTAACTTTCTCTTGACCAATATCTTTATAGTAGGTTCTCATGTTTTTGACATGTTTTTGCTAAACATCATCTTTATTTTAACCATTCATAATAATGAGCAATAGCTTGAATGACACTTAATGTTTTACAGCAGTTGTCTCTTCTGACTGTAGTGTTATGTATACAGTTATGCTTTGATTCCATTCTATGAGCTAAGCAGTCTTTCTTCCCTTCCTCTCTTACCTCCCTCTATGGTAGGTACTATGGATATGAATATGAAAAATATGACAGTCTCTGCTCTCAAGGACTTGCATTCTAGTAAGAGATAAAAATATGTAGACACATAAAAATATAAATAAGGAAGCATTACAGGGTCAAAGAAGAAATCCAAACTCTATAAGAAATTTGATAAGGGAGAGATTACTGTTAGTTTGGGGAATCATATAAAAGAGATGCCACTTAAACTGTACCTTAAAGTAAAAAGGATTTCAATTGGTCAGGATGTAGGAGCACACTTAATTTAGGACTACATGAATGGACAGGGAAGAGCTTACCCACCTTCTCCTTGAAGCTTTCTATGATATTTCCAACCCATTTGAATGTTCCATACTACATATATGACCTAGAGCCATTTATCTTCTCTGACTCCTAGTACCTGATTTGTAGAATGAGAGATTTAGACATCGAAGATGACCTCTGAGGCCCCTTCCAGCTATAAATCTAGGATCCTTTTTCTGTGTTCCTATTATGTTTTCAGTCATTATCACACATCACCAAGGTTCAATACCTACCTGTTCTATATTTCATTAGTGTTAATTTTATTTAGCTAATCAGATTATAAATTCTTTGAGGCTTAGGGGACATATTTTATATCACCCTTGTTTCTTGAACAGGATGTGGTATAATTCTGAGTACATCCTTTGATATAGGCATATTGTAACAATGAAATCTTTTTAATTTAGGCAAGTGTTACTTCCTTCTTACTTCTTTCTTCACTTATTACTGAACTAACCAAGTAGGATGCTTTTGACAATTACTATTGTACCCATTCCCTCCATCTTATCATTTACCTCATTTTATGTTGCAGATGTTGCTCCATATCATCACAGTGCTGATGTAAACCACATCGGAGAATTCCTAGGCAAGCATCCATCCAGTTCTACTGAATTCTTCCAAACATTGTGTTTTGACCTCCTCTTAGGTAAAAGCCAAGTTTTATTTCTAGAATCTATTTGATTTTCATGCTTTGGTTGATTGGTTTGTGGCAGAAGCTTTGTTGAGGAACTAGTTATATAACATTCCTTTTCTTGGGTCTGCCCTTTGTGCTGGCACGGGAGACTATGTTGTTCCATTCCCCAAATCTTTGTCTTTGAACCTAATGAGAACATAAAGAGCAAACTTACTTGTATATTATTTTATTTATTTATTTTTAGATTTGGAAAATTTTATTTAATTTATTAAGTTAGAATATTTTTCCATGGTTATATGATTCATGTTCTTTGCCTCCCCTCCCCAATGCCCCTCCCATAGCCTATACAAAATTCCTCTGGGTTTTACATGGGTCATTGATCAAGACTTATTTCCATATTGTTGATATTTGCCCTAGGGTGATCATTTAGAGTCTAGATCCCCAATCATATCCCCATTGAAACATTTGATCAAGCAGTTATTTTTCTTCTCTGTTTCTACTCCCATAGTTCTTTCTCTGGATGTGGATAACATCCCTTCTCTTAAGTCTCTCAGAATTATCCTGGATAATTGCATTGCTGCTAGCAGAGAAGTTAATTACATTTGATTGTACCACAGTGTATCAGTCTCTGTGTACAATGTTCTCCTGGTTCTGCTCCTCTCACTCTGCATCACTTCCTGGAGGTTGTTCCAGTTTGCATGGAATTTCTCCAGTTCATTATTCCTTTGAGGAAAATAGTATTCCATCACCAACATATACCACAATTTGTTCAGCCATTCCCCAATTGATGGGCATCCCCTCGTTTTCCAATATTTGGCCATCACAAAGAGCGTGGTTATGAATATTCTTGTACAAGTCTTTTCCCTTATTATCTCTTTGGGGTATAAACCTAGAAGTGGTATGGCTGGATCAAAGGGCAGACAATTTTTTAAAACCTTTTGGGCATAGTTCCAGATTGCCTTCCAGAATGGTTGGATCAATTCACAATTCCACAATTCCACCAGCAATGTATTAGTGTCCCAGTTTTACCACATCCCCTGCAACATTTATTATCTTCCTTTGCTATCATGTTAGCCAATCTGCTAGGTGTGAGGTGGTACCTCAGAGTTGTTTTGATTTTCATTTCTCTGATTATAAGATATTTAGAACATTTTTTCATGTGCTTATTAATAGTTTTGATTTCTTTAACTGAAAATTGCCTATCCATGTCTCTTGCCCATTTATCAATTGGAGAATGACTTGATTTTTTGTACAATTGATTTAGCTCTTTGTAAATTTTAGTAATTAAACCTTTGTTAGAGGTTTTTGTTATAAAGTTTTCCACCACCCCCAATTTGTTGCTTCCCTTCTAATTTTGGTTGCATTGGTTTTGTTTGTACAAACCCTTTTTAATTTAATGTAATGAAAATTACTTATTTTACATTTTGTAATTTTTTTCTATCTATTTCTTGGTCTTAAAATCTTTCCTTTCCCAAAGATCTGACAAATATACTATTCTGTGTTAATCTAATTTATTTATAGTTTCCCTCTTTATATTCAAGTCATTCACCCATTCTGAATTTATCTTGGTGTAGGGTGTGAGATGTTGATCTAAACCTAATCTCTCCCATATTGTTTTCCAACTTTCCCAGCAGTTTTTGTCAAATAGTGGATTTTTGTCACAAAAGTTGTACTCTTTGGGTTTATCATACACTGTCTTGCTGATGTCACTTACCCCAAGTAGATTCTACTGATCCTTCCTTCTGTCTTTTAGCCAGTACCATATTGTTTTGATGACCACTGCTTTATAGTATAGTTTAAGATCTGGTACTGCTGGGCCACCCTCCTTCACATTTTTTCTCTATGATTTCCCTTGATATTCTTGATCTTTTATTTTTCCAAATGAACTTTGTTATTGTTTTTTATAATTCAGTAAAAAAGTTTCTTGGTAGTTCGATGGGTATGGTACTAAATAAGTAAAATAGTTTGGGTAGGATTGCCATTTTTATTATGTTAGCTCATCCTATCCATGAGCAATTAATGTTTTTTCCAATTATTTAGATCTAGTTTTAAATGTTTGAAAATTGTTTTGTAGTTGTGTTCATATAGTTCTCGTGTTTGTCTTGGCAGGTAGATTCTTAAGTATTTTATATTGTCTAGGGTGATTTTAAATGGAATTTCTCTTCCTAACTCTTGCTGCTGAAATATATTGGAAAAATATAGAAATGCTCATGATTTATGTGTGTTTATTTTGTATCTTGCAACTTTGCTAAAGTTGTTGATTATTTCCTCTAGCTTTTTAGTTAATTATCTATTCTTAAGTAGACTATCATATCATCTGCAAAGAGTGATAGTTTGGTCTCCTCATTACCTATTTTAATACCTTCAATTTCTTTTTCTTCTCTGATTGCTACTGCTAGTGTTTATTTACTTGTATATTCTTTTTGGTTTATGTTGGGAATTTTTTGCCTGTATTTAATGTGAATTGATTGACTGTGTAGTACAAGGGAATAAATAGTATTATGTGTGAGAATATTTTAATTCCAAATAGGACCTCCTTCCAAAGTACACTTCTGCTGCTGTGAGATACCACTGTTGTTTTGGACATTTGCAGAATTGGGAAGATAAAGGAGAGAAGAGATGTATCATTTTACAGGATTCTGTGGGAGCACTCTATCTTTTCTAAAAATGAGAACAGGGGGCAGCTGGGTGGTTCAGTGGATTGAGAGCCAGGCCCAGAGATAGGAGATCCTGGATTCAATTAGCTGTGTGACTGTGGGCAAGTCATTTCACCCCCATTGCCTACCCTTTACTCTTCTGCCTTAGAACATTCAATACACCTTACTGATTCTTAGATGAAAGGCAAGGGCTTAAAAGAAAAAAAATGAAAACAGCATCACCTTGGCCATGCCTTGAGATTTAAACAAACCTCCATATGCCTTACATCACATTTTTCTCCGAAAAAATATTCCTGGACTACAATATAGTGTCCTACTTCAGAGAATTTCCCTGGAACTTTTGGTTTCTACTTGATCTTTGGGTTGGTGATGTTTGTTGGTGGTCTTCCTACTACCAGCAGGTCTACAAAGGCAATTTTTTATTCCCTATGTTTTCTTTGCTCATATTGCCCTACTAAAGTTAATTTGATTAGGAAATGAATTTGGTGGCCTTCATTACTACCCCTTTATGTCCAGAAGAGTGCTTTAGTGATTGTGCTGTACTACACAGAAAGGTTTTGGAAAGGCAATAACAATTCTTTTATGTTTCCACATTGCATTGCATACTACACCAAATTGTCCCAAACTTCCACTATGAGGCTCAAGTTTTCTTGTTTACTTCCTCCCCATGTACTGTACAAATAAGGGAGATTCATCTCAGACTAGAGACAAACTAGCCTAGACTAGGGTTGATCCCAAAGTCCAGAATACAGGCAGCATAGTTATTTTCCCTCTCAATTTGGCCAGCTATGACCTTCTTGCCAGTTTCTTCTAGTTACTCACAGGGAGATTCAAACAAATTCCCTCTAGTCACTACTCTCCTGGGAAATGCCAGGATGAGAATCTCCCCCTCTACATCCCTGACTCCAGTAGACTGGTTCCATGAAAGTAACACCGATATACAAATGGACAGATCAACTAGAGATACCAGGATAGGAGAAGGATATTATCATGACCAAAAGGTTGATGCATATTCTAATTTGTAAGAACTGAGGATTACTTGGTTCTGTAAATGCTTCTTTTGAGAAATTGGTGCATTCTTCAATAACTTGTGCTCAGTGAATGGGGGAAAGTCACCAGCCTCAGCTCTTGCTAGTTGTTGGGGCTACCTGAACTCCTTGAATCAGAACTATACTACTTACCCATGAATCACCCCTCTAAGCTCCATGTCTGTAGCTTTTTCCCTTTTTCTGATCATCAAGCACGCCTTTCTTTTTCTCTGTGTTAGTAGTGTTTTGACTATTCTGCTGTGTATTGTACCTGAGCAGCTTTTTTTTTTTTTTTGATAGCTACTTCCATTGTGCATAATTGTGTGAAAGTCACAGTTTCCTTTAAGTAGTTGGGTTTTTGTTTCAAACATCCTAAGGTTTGCTTTGGGGCAGAGTTATGTTATACTGGCATATGATACTTAAGATAGCATCAATACATGCATACTTATTTAAGATTGATTCAGTTATTTCTTTAAGTGCAATTTTTTAGTCTCTAGAGTCCATGTGATTTTCATATTTTGGTAGACTGATTTCCTCTTGTAGCTTTTCCAGGGGAATAAGTCACATAGAATTCCATGATTTGTGTTTGCCAAATAAAGCTTATCTACATAACTCTGTTAGTCTTAGTGAGCCATGGGCAACAGCAAAAACCTAATCTTTTCAGAGCATATGATTCAATTGTACTCACAGGAAGCATCGGATTCTTGGGTTCCAAGTTAGGGGCATTAGAGATATCCCTTCATATTTTTTTCTGAGCAAAGAGATCTTCTGGAGCATATATTTGCAAAAATAAATGAGTTTTTATTCTAAATCAGTGTTGGCCTTGGCCACCATAGTTCTATACTTAGCAAGTAGAGCAAGCATTTGTTGAGGAAGGCAGTTTCTAGGATCACTTGTCCCCTTGTTGTGGTTGCTTAACATCTATTAAACTTCTCTTTTAAAAAAAGCAATGATCAATGTCAATTTTTATCCATTTCCCATTTTATAATTAATTGTTCATTTAGGTAGGCAAGGTTGGAACAATTTATCGTAACTCTTATCTTTGTCTTTTCTTTTAAATGGGCACTAATTTTGATTTTTACTCTGATTAGTCTCTGTTCTAATTGCATTCAAAACAGCTAAGTCTGAAATATTTTCCATATTAGTAGCCAAACATTTTTTGACTGTTAAGCTATAACTAGTACCATGGCAGCAATGTGTTGATGACATAAGCATGAGGCTTCTGAGTCTTTTGCAAGGCTTTGATTGCTCCCATTTTAAAATTCCATGTCATATTTGAAAATAGAATATATCATCTTCACTTCTGCTCACCTTTTCACCATCTGAGGATCAAAGTATATGTTGAGATGTTTGCCAAAGAAAAGTTCATGTGATGTGAGATTGTATTAATGGAACCAGAACCAGGGAGGTGATTGGTCCGGCAGTATTCTGCTCTGGTTAGACTTCATCTGATGAAGGGGCTCAGTTTTTAGTATCAGATTAAAAAAATTTTTTTTATATACCAGAGAGGGCAGTAAGTTGTTGAAGGGCCTTGAGATCATGCCATGGTAAGATGCCAATTGAAGGAAGTTTGACTTCTTAGACTAGAGAAGAAAAGACATTGGGGAGGTACAAAGATTATCTTCATGTATTTGAAGGATTGTTATGTGAAAAGGGGAACTGGATTTATTCTTTTTGACTTCAGAAGGCACAATGAAAATGAAGGAAGGAAACAAGCATTTATTAAATGCCTACTATTTGCCAGACCCAGTGTTATGTGCTGGGATTCATATTATGGCAAAAAGAAAGTCATCCCTGCCCTCAAGAAGCTTATATTCTAATGGAAGAAGACAATAAGCTTTTATTTTAATGGAAGAAGACAATAAGCTTATATTCAAATGGGAGAAGATAAGATAGAAAAAGTTACTGAAATGGGGGAATAGGGAGCAAATAATTTTAAAGCTTAGACAAAGGCAGGACCGAGAGGGAACCAAAAGGAGGTCAACCTGGAATCCTTCACAGAATGGAAGCTCCTGGAAGAACTTGTCACCTGTGGCTGGGATTAGGGGATGAGGTGAACTGGATCTCCTGGAAGGATATTCCATGGCGAGCTTGGTGCATTCATAATGGGCTATTCTAGGGTAGAAGAACAATGACTGAGTAGAACACAGGGGAAACAGAGGAAAATTAAACTTAGTTGTAAGGGAAAAAAAATCTCCCTATTAGAGCTAGCCAAAGGTGGTATAACACATGACACTCCCAATTCATGGGCTGTGTCCTGCAGAGATTAACCAATTCAATTTCCATGGGTCTTGCATCCCTTAAAAACATAGTTCATGGGGCATCATTGATGTATTTAGTGGTCAGACAAAGGATAAAATTAGCTTAATGTAAAGACATTTAAAGAAATAGCATCCTAAGAAAAGAAGTAACAAATCTTAACCCTTTCCCATAAACACTCCCAGGAATTAACAACACTGGTGTTGTTGAATTAACAACAATACTGTATACACATAGGAATCACATGTGGAAGAACACACAAATAAGGGACACATGGGGTCAGGGCACAAATGTGTAGAAACACATATAGGTGGAATAAGTGTGGTCAACCAACTCACCTGCCAGGACATTGATGTTTGCTAGCAATGTCAACGCACTGCTTCTACCAAGTCTGCTCCCTGTTGGTCTTGTAGCTTTGGGCAGATATTATTATTATCCTCATTTAACACATGAAGAAACTAAAACGAAGAAGATGTTAACTGATCTTCCCATGGTTACACAGCTAGTAGGTGTCTGAGGAAGGATTTTAACTCAGGACTTCTTGAATTTCATTGCTCCACTAAATATTTATTTCCAAATGCCATTCAGCTGATGCATAGTTTCTGATGGATGCTCCTTATTGCTTCTAGAGTCTGGCTTAGTTGAAATTTTCGGCTATCCCTTCCTCAAGGGAAAGGAAGGTGCTTCTATGTTCTTTTAAAATCCATAGGCTGGGAGGTAGCTAGGTGACTTACTGGTTAGAGAGCCAGGTCTGGAGATGGGAAATACACAGTATTTATTCCAAGATGGAATGCAAGGGTTCAAAAACAAATGAAACCAATAGACTTTTTCTTACTACATCACTTTGAGAACAAAGTGGGATCCTTTGCCTGGAAACCTTCACATAGATTCTCCTGCCTGGTTCCTCATATTCTTGGCTATGAAACTTCTCATCTTCTCTTCTGAAAGAGCTATAGCCTCTGGTGCTAACTTCTTTAGAACAAAGAGTAGTGTCTTCTCAAATACTCAACTGGCTAAGGTCTTCAGATTCATTCAGTTTTTTAGTCTTTGTAAAGATATGGTGGTACCCCTCCCCTAATGACTAAAACCCAATGGGTTAGGAGGTCACTATGGGCAACTTCAGTCTACAGCATGATGAACATTCCAAATTTCCTTCGCCTGATATTTTAGCATGGCATGATGTTGAGGTCTTTTAGCATCCTTCCTGCCCTCCCTAGTATATAGACCTCTTTAAATGTGATGCTGAGAACTGAGCCCCACACTCCAGATGAGATCTAATCAGAGGAGAATACAGCAGACCCAATCACCTCCCTGATTCTGGCTCCCTTAATACAGTCTCACATCATGTTAGCTTTTCCTTGGCAAACATTCCAACATATATAGGCATCCCTTCCATCTCACAGGTGTTAGAGGTGGGCACCCTGGTGATTTGGAAAATCAAGTAAAATTTTTTTGGCCCTTCTTTCATATAAGAGATGAAATCTAAACATATTCTTTTTCTTTTATGGAGTGTTTACAGAAACATATTGTAAAATTTGGGTTAAGTATTTGGTCATAGACTAAGTTATACACTTCCAAGTTTCTAAACTTTCTTGCATTGTCTGCTGGCAACATATGTCTGTAGCTTCTGCAAACTCCCCCCAAATTCATATTTAATTTCTTATGCTGACCCATGATGTACTGATACAGTGATGGGGAAAGTTGATGTGTACGTTGATCCTCAGAGCCTTTGTGAAAAGGCAGACAGAAGTGAAGATGGTATTTTACACCATAAAATATGCCTGAAAGCTAAAGTATAAATCAACTAACAGTTATCTGCCCAGTAGGAAAATTACACACCCCAATTTTTCTACCTTGTTTTTCCCACATAAGTTGAGTGGTCTTAGGGAAACAGCACCAGGATAACATTGGACTCAAAGAACTAATTCCCTTGTTTTCCTATATTCATGGCCTTCTATACACAGATATAGTCAGACCAAAGCCTCAGAGGGGCCTTTGTGGCACACCATTAGAGAGGAAAGGGGCAGTGAAGTGGTGTAATGAATATAGCTAGTCCTGGAGTCAGGAAGACCTGAATTCAAAACTAACCTCAAACGCTAGCTATGTGACCCTAGCCTGTCACTTTATCCTGTTTGCCTCTGTCTCCTCATCTATAAAACATACAAAATTTAGAAAGAGATGGCAAACTATTCCAATATATTTTTACAAAACTCTTACCTTCTGTCTTAGTATCAATTCTAAGTTAGAAGAGTGGCAAGGGCTATTGGAGTTAAATGACCTGCCTAGGGTCACACAGCTAGAAAGTGTTTGAGGTCAGATTTGAACCCAGGACTTCCTAACTCCAGGCCTGGCACTCTATCCACTGTGCCACCTAGCTGAATTCCCCACCCCCGACCCCAATGTCTTTCCTGAGAAAACCTCAAATGGAGTCATGAAGAGTTGGACACAATTGAACTACAATAAAAATTGTGGAAGAAAAGATTGATTTAAGAGATGGTAGGTTCCCCTTCATTTGAGATCTTTCAGTGAAGGCTTGATAGCTACTTATAGAGAATGCAATGTGTGGTATGATAGAAAGAGGGCTGACTCAAGTCCAAAGACATGGATTCGAATTCTACCTTTAATGCTTCCTTTGTAACCTTGAACAAGTCCCTTAACCCCTTGATAGGTTATGGTTTGGTGAAATGAAGGAACTGAATTGGTTGGATTGTGATGTCCCTTCCAGCACCAGATCTATGGCTCTAGAGGGATTAAGAGCCAAATTATGATGGAACAAGGTGTCCTCTCAAGTCCCTCTCAAGTTCTGAGTTTCTGAAATTTAATTCTTTGGCTTTATTTCGAGAATTGTAAAACTCTTCATACAATTTGTTCATAGAAATTCAAATATAGACCTAAGTTACAACTATTCCTTTGCCAATGCTCAGAGTAAAGGCTTTCAAGGTATCATAAACAAATATTTCAATTAAATGACTTTTGCTCCCCTTTGGTATATGATGGAATCCATTTTGCTTAACTCATTTTAATTTATATTTAATATTGATTATATATATTATTATATAAATTATATTTAATAATTCATTTTAGTTTGCCCCATTTACTGTTTTCCTTGATGCTGTCTACCTTAATCAAGTGAGAATGGATATGTTTAGCTTATCATTACTATAAGAATATGAAAGAGGATAGGGAGCAAGAAACACTGGAGAGATCCTTAGAAATGGCTCTTATTTATATTTGCAAGTGCTTTCATTTTAATAGTCCTTTAAGGTGAGTATTTCCCATTTTTACTATACCTCTTTTACAAAGATAGAGACTGAGTCTTAGAAAAGTTAAATAATTTGTCCAGAGCTAATAAATGTAGGACTCAGAATTCAAACCCAAGTTTCCTGCCTCTACATCCCAGATTTTTTCCAAGTGTTGCTAAGCTTAAGGCTTGGCAGTTCAACCTCATGGACAATTCCTTATAAGGGATAGAAAGAAAGAAATCAATTAGAATTTTTTAATGGATCTTATTGATATCTTTTGTTCTTAACATTGCCTCAATTTCCCCATATGTCCCTCTGGCTTCTCCAATAAAGCTATTTTATAACATAGGTTTTTAATCTCCCAAGAAACCAAGTGATATGTAGTCAAGGGACTCCTTGGATGGTGAGCACACCCAAACTTTTGTATTTTTTAAAATCATACTTTTGATTAAATAGTTCTTGGTAAAAGAAAAAAAAGGGCAAAATCATATGTTCACATATTCCTCAATTTGTTTTCAGAAAAGTTTCTATTCAAGATTTTTTTAAAAAGAGATATTAATTGGAAATGAATTTGCTATATTCTTCATATGTGACATTCTGAGCATATGAAAAATGTCCTCTTATATTTGGGGATGTTTCCTTCCTGGGGTTAGGTCTATTTTTCAATTTTCTGTCTTATGACACAACAATAGAGATTGTGATTCCAGAGAAGGAACCATTTATCCTCTGAAGTCCTCTGTGGGAAGTAGGAGTCAGCAGTAATATCTCTTGCCATTGGTCTTAAAGCAGTTGCCTGTCATTTGGGTAGAGCAGGGAGACCTGTAGGCATCACCTCTGCCAGCTGTCCATCATGAAAGCTCTCCTGAAGGCAGGACTAGCTGCCCCCCCAAAGCCCAATCTGTTGTTTTTGTTGTCATTCAGTTGTTTTTCAGTCATGTCTGACTCCTTGAGACCTCTTTTAGAGTTTTCTTGGCACATTCTGTAGTGTTTTGCCATTTCCTTCTCCAGCTCATTTTACAGATGAGGAAACTGAAGTAACAGTGTTAAATGACTTGCTGAGGAACCTATACACCTAACAAGTGTCTGAGGCTTGGCAGACTTGAACTCTGGTTCCAAACTCTGACAAGAGTCAAATTCAGGTCTTTCCAATCCAGCGCCAGTCCTTTATCTATTGCCCCCCATAGTTACCCACAAAAACTCCAAGATGGTTCTAAATATTAAAGATCCCCTTAAAGGGTCTGGAGGTCAATAGATTCCTCAAGGGCTCCATTCCATAGCTTTCTTCAGGTTCTTTGTTATTGCTTGAGGCCCTTCTGACCTACTTTGTTTTCTGTTTAAAAGGTTTCTTATTGTTAGGATGGCAAAGGACTCTGGATCTCGTTTCATATAGCATCCCAGGACCATCAGTTTTGAACTTAATGGGACCTTAGGCCATCTGCTACACCCCTCCCTCATTTTCCAGATGAGACTGAGGCTGAGTTAATTGCCCAAGAATATCCAGGTAACAAGTGACAGAGCTAATGTTCAAAGTGGCATCTTTTGAGCTTAAATACAGCTCTCGTTCTTAGTATGGGAACTGGAAGGATTACATAGTGACTTCTGCCTTAACCTTGTTAAATGCAAACTTGTCTCTCTCTTAGAAACAAGGCAAAGAGGCTGAATGGATGCCTCTCCACTGTCTAGTGTATCAGAAATTGTCAAGAAAATAATTCCTCACAATAAAATCAAAACACATGAAGCTTTCTAATGGGAAAACAAGAAAAACTGTCTTAAAAGGCAAAGGGAAGAGAAAAGATTGGGGAGTCAGGAGAATATAACATAAAGGAGATGGGAAGGAAAGAAGGATCGCAGAGGACTTGGAAGGAAATAGATATAGATATAGATATCTATATAGATATAGAATATAGAACACTTCATGAAGAGGAGGGAACCACCCCCTCTGGAGGGGAAGCAGTTATTCCTTGCCCTTTAAGGAATATTGATGTGGTTTTAGAGGTAATGTCAGAAGGTCATCCAGAAAGGGTTTGGGGAAGAAGAGATGAGTAATGGCGATTGATTACTCCATATTGAGTGGCGATGAGACATGTTTTTATTCACTGGATGACAATGTTGAGGTCTACTATTTTCTCGAGACTTGTCAGATTGTCAGTTAATAAACATTAAATGTCTACCTCTTGTACTGTGTTAACAGCTCAGGATACGCATATGCAACCCTACCCCCAAAAAAGGGCATAAAACTCTGTCTTCAAAGAGCTCACAGCATGATGGGGAGATAGTACACAAACAAATATGTACAGAACATAAATAAATAGGGAGGAAAAAATTAAAAGAAAGAAGGCACTAGAATCAAAAGGGCTTGTGAGATGCTTCCTGTAGGAAGATTTTGGTTGAGACTTAAGGGGAGTCAGAGAAACCAGTAGGCAGATAGGAGAGAGCATTCCAGGTCTGAAAGAGAGTCCAATTCGGGTGATTTATATGGGTATGAATGATTCTGGCAGAAGAAGTATCAAAAGTATTGCTGAAGTCGCTGAAGTCTTAGATACGAAACTCAAAATCTTAAGGGCAAGAAGGTTATTTTCAGGACTGCTATTGAGTGAAGGTAAGGGAGTTAGAAGATAAAGGTGTGCTGAGAAGTGAACAACTGATTATGGTAGTGTCTGAGGATGAGATCTAGATTTCTAGCTTATGGTTTATCATAAAGGAATGATAGGTATCTGGGCAGGAATAGAATACCCACTAAAAAGGCTAGCAAGAAAGCATTTTCTTGGAGTTTTGCAAATCTAATCAAAAGAATTTTAAATAGAGAAGGAAGGTGGAGAGAGCAAGTTGACTGAATGTACTCATCAAATACCAGAGAAAGAAGCAATGATATATGAAAGTACTTCTCAGGTTTTTTGATCTTAAGACTCCATTTTACTCTTTAAAATTTATTGATGATCTCAAAGATCTTTTGTTTATATGGCTTATATTTTTAGATATTTACCATATTAGAAATGAAAGCTGATAATTTTTAAAAATATGTATTTATTCATATACAATAACAAACCCATTGCATGTTAACATAGGTATCATTTTAATAAAAATAACTATATTTTACAAAATAAAAAGTAGTGAGAAGGGTGGCCCTGGTTTGCATATTTTTGCAAATTCTCTGGCGTAATAGAAGACAGCTGGATTCTCCTATCTGCTTCAGCTTTCAGTCTTTTCTGATATGTTGTTTTCATTGAAGTATGTGAAGAAAATCTGGTCTCACACATTTAGGTAGTTGGAAAAGGAGGAATATTTTTAATGGTGTTTACAGATAAATGTGGATATTCTTCTTTGATACAGTATCAGACCTTCCACAAATGTTAAGTTCTTTAAAAGTTAGTGATATATAAAAGCTGAAATCACATCAGTGAACTTATTGTGTTTCATTCAAATCCTTTGGTCTGTCTTGTATTTTTTTGAATGGATCTTTTATCCATGCATTTTGTAAAATCATGCACTGGCAACTGGAGAATATTGGTTGACTGAGTCATACATGTTTTCCCAAACCATTCATGTCTCATTATGTATATTTAAAAAATCACATTCATTAACATCAGCACTGATATCAAAAAAGTCCAACTATTGGAAAGCTGTTAAATTCACAGTAACAGATACATGTTTTCCAAAATTCTAATTTTCACTTGGAAACTTGACTTCTATCATTGGCAACAAGACTCTTACTGTTTTCCTTGAAGTGACAAGTTTATTTTATTTTTGGGAAAATGTTTGCCAGATATACAAATCTGAATAACCGTAGTTTGTCAATGATTCCTTCAAATAAAAATGATCTTCTATTAAAAAGAGGCTGGTTTAGCTCACAAGATAAACTATTGCATAAGTACTGTTCTTCAAAGCGCCATCATACTTTGCTATGAAGCAGAAAATGTTGTACAGAGTTCATATTTGATCACACAGGCTATTAAAATATGTGTTCTAAACAGTTGAGATATAACAAAGTTATCCATTTTTATTGCTTCATTGAGACATTCTTAAGTTAAACTAACATTTGAAAAAGAATTGTCAGTGTGGTGGTGAAGATTACATTGCCTACAAGTGTAGTTTGGTGCCTCTGCCTTGACTTGTGCTAATTTTAGCCAGCACTGCTTTTGTACTGTCCTTGGAAACGTCAGTCCAGTTGTTCCAGGACAAACCGTGAGATTCAAAAAAGTTATTCAGTGCTCTGAATAGTTCGGCACCACTTGGGTTTATTGCCAAGCGTTCACATAAAAGATCTTTGATGATTGATTGGTGCTGATAGCAGACAAATACAAGCAAAACATCATGTCCAGCAAAGCTTATAGATTTATCAGTTTGTAAGGCAAATGTCCAGTTCTGTAGACTAGATATTAACTTGGTCTTCACTTCGTTAATTCCCAGCTTATGTAGTCTCTGAAAAATACTGTACAAGCATGAGAGGAGGGTGAAAAAGGCAAATAAGACCTTAGTATTATTATAAAAAGCCCTGACTTTGAGGATCCCCAGAAAAGCTTTAGGGACCCCCAGGAGTAAATGGACTACACTTTGAGAACCAATGAGGCAGGAGGATGAATAGCAGTAGAGATGTCCAAATGTTCACAGGGAACAAAATCCAAGAAAGAGTCCAGCAAATTAAGTTCAGAGTCTTAGAAGTTTCTATATAAACATACAGCATATGAGCAATAAATAGTATAAAGTAGATATATGAATGTGGGGAGGCAAATTTGACTTTATAGTTCTCAATTAACAAGCAGTTATTAAGCACTTAGGGGCAGCTTAGGTGGCACCAGAGTATATAATGTCAGGCCTGGAATCAGGAAGATTTATCTTCATGAGTTCAAGTCTGGTCTTAGATACTTGCTATGTGACCCTGGGCAAGTCACTTAAGCCTGTTTGCCTCAGTTTCTTCATTTGTAAAATGAACTGGAGAAGGAAATGCCAAAATATTACAGTGTCTTTGTCAAGAAAACTCCAAATGGAGTCACAAAGAGTCAGACATGACTGAAATGGCTGAACAACAACATGTTCCAGGCATTGCGCTAAGCCTAGGGTATAAAAAAGAAAAGTAAAAATAGTCTTGTTCTCAAAGTGCTTGACCAGGATAGATCTCCTGCACATATTGACATCTGAGCTGAGTCTTGAAGAAAGTCAAAGATTCTAGGAAGTACAGATGAAGAGGGTGATCATTCTGGGCATGGAGGATAGACAGCCTTTACAAAGGGATGGAGGCAGAAGATGGACTATTGTGTGTGACAAACAGCAAATAGAAGAGTAGTCTGGACTCTTGAATGTATTGAGGAGAATGATGGCTAAAAGACTTAAAAGATGGGACAGAGTCATGTTCTGAAGAGTTTTAAATAGGAGAAGAATTTGTATCTGATTCTAGCAGTATTAGGGAACCACTGGAGCTTAGTGTACGTGTGTGTGTGTGTGTGTGTGTGTGTGTGTGTGTGATCAGTCCTATATCAAAGGCAATTGATATGGAGAATGGATTTGAGTGGGAAGAGACTTGAATTGGGTATGTCAATTAGGAGGATAACACAATAGTCTGGGTAAGAGACTGTGACAGCCTGACCCAGGGTAGTGGCTAAGTAAGTGTAGAAAAGGGCACAGCTATGAGAACTGTATCACTGAGACGTGGTGGAGCCTTAACCATAATGTTGCTTGGTAAAGATATAACTCATTGAAAGGATATCAGAGAGTTAAAAGGGGGATATCATAGCATCATATACTTAGGAGACAAACTCATATGAGAAAGCCTAAGAACCGGAGTCAGGAAGCAGAAGATTTGGGTAAAGATTAAAGGTGGCAGAAACAAGAGACTATTGTCCTCAGAGTATACTATAGACCTTTTAGAAATAAAGAATAATTAGATGGAGTTTGGGAAATAGATCACTGGCCAGGCAAGGAGACAAGATACTTTAGTAATGGATAATTTAAATAATTATTTGGACTTCTATTAAAGTTTTCTCTTCCCAAAGCAGATTCTTTTGTCTGCTTTAATCTTTCCAAAAAAAAAAAAGATGGAGGAATCCAAAAGGAACTTCCATACTGATTAAGATTTTCACTAACTAGGGGGAGCTAGTTATGCTTTATCTTAGAACTTGTTACAAAAAGGAAGGAAAGGTGGGTGTCTGACATTTTCTTTTAATTTTTAGGGAGAACTGATCGCAAAAGATACAATGAGAAAATAGTTAGGCATCAATGGACTTAAATAATATAGGGAAAGTCAGCTCAGGAGGGGCAGAGGGTTCTCAAAAATGAAATTCCCAAAGTATAAAGTTCAACAACTCTGATGAGCAGGAAAAGGGTAAGTAATTTAAAATGGCCAAAGAGAATACACAGCAACTCGTGAAGCAACTTCATTAAAAATATAAAATTCCCCAGGTCAAAGAATGCAGAGTAATTAAAAAAAGGAATTGCAAACTATAAACAAAGCTTGTTCCATGTGAAAGTTGTTCCAAATTATTGATAATGGAAATAAAAATCAAAACAATGCTGAAGTTTTACTCATACCTAGAAAATGTCCAAATATGGGAATAACCAATGTTGGAAGGGTATGGAAAGATGGACACATTAATATACTGTTGGTGTGCTTGTCATTGATCTAACTATTCTGGAAGAAAATTCAGAATTATGCAATTAATGGGATTAAAATATTTATACATTTGATCCAGAGTTTCCATATCTAAACATACGCCCCAAGGATCCAAAAATACAAAGAAAAGTCCCATACATGCCAGAATATTTTTAGGGGTACTTTTTGTAACAACAATGAACTTGAAACAAAGACGATACCTATTGTTTGGGGAATGGCTAACCAAATGAATGCCAGAGAATATTACTGTGCTTTAAGAAATAACAATATGACAATGTCAGAGTAATATGGAAAGATATATAAACTCATATAAAAGGAAGTAAACAGAACCAGAAAAAACAATTTATACAATTATAAAAATATTAGTGGAAAGAACAAAAATTAAGCTGAACATTGTGTCATCAATTGTAATGTTCAAAATTGACCATGAAGAGCCAAGATGCGTTTCCTGATTTTTTTTGCAGAAGTGGGAGCCTATGGGCGTGAAACATTGCTTATATCATCAGACTTAGCTGGTGTGTTGGTTGCTTTTGCTGAAATACATCCTCCCTCTCTCTGCTCTTATAAATCCCTTTATAAGGATTGGACCTCTAGGGAAAGGAATAGGGGAGAAGCTTATTAAGGGGAGAATATGATGCAAAAACAAAAAATATCAATAAAATTTTAAAACAATACCCCCAAAACATGTCAAAATCTTGTGAAAATGGCATCAGGAATACTAAAGCTCAGAAGGAGTGAAGGCTGGTAAATAAAACTAAGAGTAAAAAAAGATTTTATTGGAAGCAATATTGGAGAAAAAAGAAGGGCCAAAGAATGGATTGGACCACTTCTTGGGGGCAGATGGGTTGATAATTGATATATATATAATTGATAATCAACAGTAGAGAGAAAAAAGAATTTTATTTTGTTTCTATTGTTTTTTTTTTTGCTAAAGAAAACAATTTTTGCAATAAAAAAGACAAGAAAAAAGTGATAGAGAGTAAGAAAGCAGTGACTTACTCCTGGTGAGCTCAGTCATCAGGCTCAGATGAACTGGTATCCAATAAACTAAGGTTCTTAGGCTACATGAAAACAGAATATTTAAGGCAAGGGAGATTTTTCCCACTGTTCTCTCTTGGTCATACACTCTCCATGGCCATACACCATGGAGATGAAATCAATGAGTCAATAAACATTTATTAAGCACCTACTATGTGCTGGGAACTATACTAAGTGCTGAGGATACATATATGAAAAAAAAAAAGATAAGTTCCTGCCCTCAATCTAATGAGGGAAGATAACATATAAAAGGTTGAAAAGTAGTGGGGCAGGGCATAGTGGAAAATTCGGAAACATCCCAGAGCAATATGCTGGGTGAGAGATAAAAAGATGTCTGAGCTAAGATTTTTCTTAAATGGAAGTTTTGGAATTCATGGTTCCCCCCTTCAGTCACAGGGACAAAGGGTAGTGATAAGGTGGAATACCAAAATTCAATGTGATACAGTAGAAAAAAAAAAAGGATTGGGAGTCGGAGGACCTGTGTTCCAATCCCATCTTTGTTAATTACTGTCTGCATTTCCTATTGGGCAAATCACTTAACCTTATTTGGTCTCTCTTACTTGTCTAAAAATCTGGGATTTGAACTAATTGGCCACTCCTCCAAACTCTGAATCTCTGATTCTATAAACCTTTGAAAAGCTGGAAGGCATCCAGAGAAGATCACCAAAGATAGTGAAGGACCTCATGATCATGCCATGTAAGGATTGATTGAGAGAACTGGCGATGTTCAGTCAAGAAAAGAGGAGATTTTGGGGAGAGGATGGGCAAAGATAAATGTTCTGTTTCCAAAATCTGAAGGGACTGTATACAGAATAAGAGGGAACACTTATATAGCTGTAAAGTTTTGTAAAGTGTTTAACATACATTATTGAATTTTATCCTCACAACAACCTTGCAAGGCAAATGCTATTAATATCTTCATTGTACAGATGAGGGAATTGAGACTTCGGTTAAATGACTTGTTCAGGGTCTGAGTATCTAAGGAAGGATTCGAATTCAGGTCTTTCTTATTCCAAATTCATAGCTTTATCAACTGTGCCACCAGAAAAGGGATCAGACTTTTTTTTTTTTTGCCTGATCTTAAAGGATATTCAAGTCAAGAAATCAATAAGCAATTGTTGTTTACAATGTATAAGGTGATATGCTAAGCACTGATAATACAAATACAAGCAAAAATAAAAATAGTTCCTGAACTCAAAGAGTTTACATTTTAATGGGGAAAGATAATTCATAAAAAAGCAGAATTAGGAATTCTGGGTAGCAGTTGTAAATAGGTAGATTGAGGTTC
The DNA here is from genome assembly GCF_027887165.1 of Monodelphis domestica. Lineage (NCBI taxonomy): Eukaryota > Metazoa > Chordata > Mammalia > Didelphimorphia > Didelphidae > Monodelphis > Monodelphis domestica. The sequence continues at coordinate 233,556,099 of NC_077232.1, forward strand.
AATATAAGAATTAAAACTATGATAGAGGTCATGGGTTTTCCCTTAGTAGAGATTCTGTAAGTAAATTTGACAACCACTTCTGCTCAGAGACGTTTTTGAGGAGAGTATTGTTCAAGTATTTGTCAAGCCAGGTGATCTTTAAGATTCCTAATTTTGAGAGGGGATGCAAAATAGACATACATTTTTGGACGTGGCCAAAGTGAGAATTTGCTTTGCTTGACCAGGTACATTTGTGTGAGAATTTACTTTCTTTTTTTTGTTTGTTTGTTTAATTGGAGGAGGAAATATGGGAATGACAGAAAATAAATGCTTGTCAACTGAAAAAAATAAAGTAAGAAAGATACTCTAATGTTGGGAGGCTATTTTTAAAATTTTCTATTCATATAGGAAACTCTGTTGTCCCTTTTTCTGACCTACCGTAGGTTACAGGGACAGGGACATAATCTTTTGCTTCTGACCATCCATCAGTTGAATATCCCATTATCCCTGGTACCATACCCTGAAATCCTACCTCACTTGATTTCTTGGAGGACTTCTAGCCATCCCAATCAATTGTTTTATCCCTAGCTCCCATTCTTAGCAGTTCCAAATTATTCAGGACAAGATATGCCTCTGAATTTTTTTGGCCAATGCAAAGTACATACACATGTAAAAGGATGATTAGTTCAAGAGTTTTAATCATATTCAACTAAATTCACAAGTCTTAGACTTTAAATTTATTCCTCATGAAAGTGAATATTTAACCATTTAAAATTAATATCAGCAGAAGTTCTAGATATACTGATGATGCGTTTTGTGTATACAAAAGTGCTTTACTAATAGATGAAGCCAACAAAGTTTACGTAGAATCCAAAGGTGTCCTCTACCATGTAGTAACTTAGTTCATAGGATAATTTGGATTTATAAACTACTACTTATTTATTCTACTTACAGAAGGTGCCCAGCAAGGCAGTTGGAGTCCATTCAGGTCTTTGGTGAACTTACTACTGTGATATTCATTTGGTATCTGTAGCCATCGTTGAGGATTTGCTGATTGTTCACATTCATTTAGTGATAGCTTCTTGTTTCTGCTTGCCTGGAAGTCATTGGAGTAAATCGAGCTGGCCTGTGGCATTGATCATATAACAAAAAACTGTTACAAAGGAAAAAGAACTGGGCAAAGATCTGAGCAAAACTTGCTTTATTGTAAGAGCTGCAGGTTACAAAAGCTGGAGTCTAAAGACACACTCAGATTGTTTGGTCTGAGATCCTGAGTTCTTAGGTCCTGCAGATTTTATAAGCATAGTCAGTGATTCAAAGGGCTTATGAATGGTCAACGTGTTCAGAATAGGGATCCTGAACAGGGTTTATGAAATAGATTTTAGGAATAGATTCCAGTAATAGGGGTTATGACCGGGACATTCTCCTCTCCTCCCCTTCATTTTCTCCTCTTTCTTAAGTGACTTGGTCACTAAATGTTGGGGCTAGGAACCCCATTTCCTCATGCCACAACCTTCAGGGTGTATGGCAAGGTATGCAGGGACTTTCATCATTGCAGTGGCTTTTAATCCTATTCCTATTATATCTTATTTAAATCACACAGTTATAATTTATCAAACTATTGTAGAGGAATCCTTATAAGTAATTAAAAGCTGTTTACTTAAATTTCTTTTTAAAAACTATACACTTTATATATAATTGGGATAACCTTTCCACAAAGGGGAGATGTATTTTGTCTTTATTATGAATATATTTTTTCCACATACACATATATGTAAATGCTGTCTTCCCGTGAGTAGAGATTATTTTATTTTATTTTTATTTCCCCAGCATCTGGCCCAGTGTCAGCATTTCAGAAATGCATATTGATTGATTGAGGTAGCATCAGAATTGGCAATAGGAGAGCTGTTTGTTCCAATATTTCCTAGATAAGTGACTATGGGAAAGTCGCAATCTCTCTGAGGTTCCATTTTCATATCTTATGAGGAAAATGATATTGTGATGGGAGGATTGTTGGAATGGAAGCCCTTTGTAAACCTCAATGTGCTCTCTAAATGTAAGTGGCTATTTGAGTGTTTTTTTTTCCAGTAGAGGTGATGAGTTGCTGATCTATTTGACACCTCAATATCAATATTCCTGTGATCAAAAGTGTCTGTTTGTGAGATGGCCAGCTGGGTTAAGGCATAGGACCTTGCCCAGGAAACTAACCATGTGCATATACAACTCCTGGCTTAGCTTGATTAGTTTCCATTCCCTGAGCAACCAGCTACAGGTTATATAAAAATGTTGAAAATCAACCTCCATAATAATAAGCTTGATTATCTATGATGTCTCAAATCTCGAAAATTACAGTGATGTTTGCATCATAGAAAAATAAACAAGTCAGCCAGAGCTTATGACATTTCACAAGGAAAACACAAATAACTTATTATACTTTTATTGGTAGCATTGCTTTTCACAGAAGCCAAGGAGAGAGAGGTGGGGGGGGGGGGGGGAAGGGAGAGGGAAAGGGGAAGAGATAGAGTGAGATTCTTGCCTTTAGACACATTGAAGAATGGCTGGAAAAAAAGCTTCCATTTGGGTTTCAACACCTTTCCAATCCATTCTATTTAATATATTCTTAGATTGATAAATATAGATCCTTTTGGTGGAAATAATTAAGAGAATTTCATCTGGTTGGTTGACAAATTGTCAAGTCAAGTTATGCTGATATGATCCTTTAATTTAAAATATGCTTTTGAAATATGATTATAATAATAGTAGCTACTAATAACATTTGACCAACATTGAATAGGGTGGCCATACATCAAAAGAGAATTAACTGATAATGAATATTATTTATTTCAATGAGTGACATTTTGAAGATCAGTGACATCATGGGATGATGTCTTGACTGGCACAGCAATTGGATGTAAGTGAGGCAGAGCTGCATAAAGTTGTCAGCATTACCGAGGAATATTTAAGATGGGGAAGGTAAACTTGCCTCAGCTCTGAAGTGTCTAATATTGTTTTTAAGTTAAAATGTAAAAATTTCAGCTTGGAATTTAAAGCCTTTCAGCAATTGGCTCTGGCCTGACTGCTCAGACTTATTGTAATCACTCTCTTCGCGCATACTACATTCCAGACAATCTGAACTATTTGCTGTTTTTTTTTTTAATTCAACACTCTCACCTCCCATGATATTTGAATCCTCAGCTCCTTCCAACCTAAGCAGATTTGCTCCTCCTTAGGCAGCCTACTTCTCCTTATTCCTCTGCCACTCCAGGGCCTTACCATGTTGGTTCAAAGCTAGTGTTGATACCCAATAGACTTTAGCCCTTGTAGCTGAGAATTCAAGAGATCTGCCTGCCTATGCTTCCTCTAGTAGCAACAGGAGTGAAGCAGGATATAACCTAGACTTCCCCACTTTGATACCTTTGTTTTAGGGCATCAGTACCCTCATTTGCAAAGTGAAGGAGCTTGAATAGTTGACTTCTAAAGTCCTTTCGAGCTCTAAATCTGTATCATATCCCTAGTATGCCCCCTCCCTTGCTCTCTCATTGTTGAACCCATCATTTAAAGATCAACTTGTTTTCCAGCTTCCCATGAAGTCTTTCTGTTAGCCACAGATTTCAGAGAAACTTTTGCTTTCTTAGACACTCACCATGAATTACTTTGTGCTATAATTACTTAATATATATGTCTTATAGCCCTTATAATCATCATGAGGAATCATAATTTTCCATAAATTTTATATCTCCTTCCCTATGCATTAGTACAATGTCACACAAATATGTGTATGCTTAATTTGTTAAATACTGAGGACCTCTGGGGAGGATAGAAAAGTATTTTTTTTTAAGATTGGGTCTTCCTATCTCTTGGGTTTCTAGATTGCACAATGGAAAGAATCCTAGATTTGGAGTCAGGAAGAGTCACCGTGCATTCAACTCAGGACATTTATTTAGCTGTGTAATTCCAGGTAAATCACTTAAGTCCATTAGCCTCAATTTCCTCATCTGTAAAATGAGCTGGAGAAAGGAAAAAGCAAGCCATTCCAATATCTTTGCCAAGAAACCCCTAAATGGGGTCATGAAATGTCAGATACAACTGAAAAATGATGGCACAACAGCAGTAACAACTCCCTATCATACCCAGGCTAGAAATACAGAGGCTTCTCATGGGCTTGGACCCAATGCTGACCTTAACCTACTTTCTTTTCTGACATGGATGGATTTGCCCTTTCTTAAGTAATCTGGTAGTCTACCCCTCCTGGAGGATCACCATATTTGCGCCAGATTTAGTAAGGACCTCAGATTAGCCTACTGAAGCTCACTCAGGATTCTTGAATTCAAGTGACCTACCATCTTCAGTCTTCCTAGCAGAGAAAGGACTGTCTGTCCATCCCAGGGATAAAAATATTACATTAAAAAAAGCCAATGTTTTTTATCATGCTTTATGACATACAGATCACTTAAGTTATTTTTAGAAATAATGAACATTTTGGATATGCAAAGATCCATGTATCTGCTATGTATCATTTTTAAAAATCCATTAACTTTTACATGGTAATATCAGTAGTGCTTTCATATCTCTATTATCTTCCAAACTTTCTTCTGAACTCTTTGGGTGTTTGTAAATGCTTCCTTGATGGTTACAAATAACTTTACATAAACTACCTCATTTAGACTTCAAGAAAACCCCCATGAAGTAGGCACAGTAAGTATCTTTAGCTACATTTAATAGATGAGGAAACTGAGACTCCAAGAGATGAAAGGTTAAGTTGTAGCATTAGGTGGTTAACAAATGGTTGTTGATTCATTGGTTGATTGGCAAAGCTAGGAAAAATGGAGAATATTATCAGAATATCCTTCCTAGGTGGCATTGGGCAGAAGGCTCATGAAGAGGAAGGGTTTAAAAGTGGGTTATATAGGCAGATTTGAGCTATATCGAGGGCTATGCTAAGAATCTTCCTGATAGACTGAGTATCTTTGTAAGAAAAGAAAATAATTTTATATTGAAGGACACAAAGGGGTAGCTCTAGAATGCTGGGACTAGAATCAGGAAGCCATCAGTTCAAATCTCATCTCAGACACTTACTAGCTTTGTGACACTAGGCAAACCACTTAACCTCTATTTGCTTTGATCCACTGGAGAAGGAAATGGTAAACCACTCTGATATCTTTGCCAGGAAAACCATATGGACAATATGGTCCACAAGGTCATGAAGAAGTGGATGAGACAATAACTGAACAACAAAAATGACAAGAGAATGGCACAAAGCATCCTAATGGAAAGGCAGCATTTATTTCGTCATTAAATGGGTATGAACTACTATATTAATTCTTTCTAAACTTGTCTGGTACATGTAGGTTTGAGTATAATGGTACTGCTTTTTCACTAAACAGTCTAGAACTTATATATATATATCTAAATGAGAGGGACCTCTTTCTAGTAGTTGAGTTGTGGCTGTTGCTCATCCTTTGTTTTTGAAGAGGACCAGTGACATCATGAGGTCATATCTCGACTTATGCGTGAATTGAATTTTTAGAAAATTAAAAAAAATTAATTTATTTTAATTAATTAATTAAGAATATTTTTCCCATGGTTCCATGATTCATGTTCTTTCCTTCACCTCCTCCCAACCCTCTCCTGTAGCCAATGAGCATGAATTGGATTTTTAGCGAGGAGTTGTACAAAGTCATCAGCCTCCCTGTCTCTTCCAGAGTGATTGAAATCCAGTGACAAGTCAAAAGTCAAGATGATGGCAATGGCCCAGGATACAGTGGTTAAGTATACTTACTTCAAAGATATTATTATCACTTGGAATATTTAGGAACTCGTTCTTAGAAATTGCCTGTAGAGTCTGTAGTACTCAAACAAACAAAATGATAAAATCAGACTCATAATTTTATTCACGTAGGGAGCATCTGGTTGGAAACACTCCTCTACCAAAGCAGATGCATGGTTGTTCTGTACCTTAGAGCCTTACTGTGTTATTTGGAGGTATGAAGAAGTTAAATTACTTATCCAGATCCATGTAGAAAATGTGTGACAGAGTCAGAACTTGAATTCAATTTTTCCTGATTTATTGGCTCACTAAGCTCTATTCCACATTGCCTCTCAAATATTTCCATGCTCTTTTTTTTAAACTCAAGAGAAGTTAATATCCTTATCCTAACATTCAAGAGAAACTATTATAAACACAAAATTAGTTGTGTACATTGGCTCCCCTCTATAAAGTCTTACTTCTAAAGCTCAGTAAGAGTTCTGAAAGTAAATCACATAGATTCAAAGAGCTTAGATTGTTCAAATTGGAAGAAAGGACAATGAGACATTATCTACTTCAACCCTTACATTTTTCCAGATATGAAATGTAGACCTAGAATGAAACAGGAACTTGTTTAAGGTCACATTGTTAAATAGCATAAAAATCATAGTATGTTTTTTTTTTTTAAATTTTAAACATTATGTTATTTGGTCATTTCCAAACATTATTCACTGGAAACAAAGATCATTTTCTTTTCCTCCCCGCCCCCCCCCCTCCCACCACCTTTCCCTCTCCCATAGCCAACGCACGATTCCACTGGTTATCACATGTGTTCTTGACTCGAACCCATTTCCCTGTTGTTGGTATTTGCATTAGAGTGTTCATTTAGAGTCTCTCCTCAGTCATATCCCCTTAACCCCTGTAGTCAAGCAGTTGCTTTTCATCAGTGTTTTTATTCCCACAGTTTATCCTCTGCTTGTGGATAGTATTTTTTAGATCCCTGCAGATTGATCAGGGACATTGCATTGACACTAATGGAGAAGTCCATTACCTTCTATTGTACCACAATGTATCAGTCTCTGTGTATAATGTTTTCCTGGTTCTGCTCCTTTCACTCTGCATCACTTCCTGGGGGTTGTTCCAGTCTCCATGGAATTCCTCTACTTTATTATTCCTTTTAGCACAATAGTATTCCATCACTAATATATACCACAATTTGTTCAGCCATTCCCCAATTGATGGGCATCCCCTCGTTTTCCAATATTTGGCCATCACAAAGAGCGTGGTTATGAATATTCTTGTACAAGTCTTTTTCCTTATTATCTCTTTGGGGTACAAACCCAGCAGTGCTATAGCTGGATCAAAGGGCAGACAGTCTTTTATCACCCTTTGGGCATAGTTCCAAATTGCCCTCCAGAATGGCTGGATCAATTCACAACTCCACCAGCAATGAATTAGTGTCCCCATTTTGCCACATCCCCTCCAGCATTCATTACTTTCCATAGCTGTCATGTTAGCCAATCTGCTAGGTGTGAGGTGATACCTCAGAGTTGTTTTGATTTGCATCTCTCTGATTATAAGAGATGTAGAGCACTTTTTCATGTGCTTATTAATAGTTTTGATTTCTTTGGCTGAGAACTGCCTGTTCATGTCCCTTGCCCATTTATCAATTGGAGAATGGCTTGATTTTTTGTACAATTGATTTAGTTCTTTGTAAATTTGAGTAATTAAACCTTTGTCAGAGGTTTTTATGACGATGGTTTCCCAATTTGTTGCAACCCTTCTGATTTTGGTTACATTGGTTTTGTTTGTACAAAAACTTTTTAATTTGATGTATTCCAGATTATTTATTTTGCATTTTGTAACTCTTTCTAAGTCTTGCTTGGTTTTGAAGTCTTTCCCTTCCCAAAGGTCTGACATGTATGATATTCTGTGTTCGCCTAATTTTCTTATAGTTTTCCTTCTTTATGTTCAAGTCATTCACCCATTTTGAATTTATCTTGGTGTAGGGTGTGAGGTGTTGATCTAAACCTAATCTTTCCCACACTGTCCTCCAATTTTCCCAGAAGTTTTTATGAAATAGTGGATTTTTGTCCCAAAAGCTGGGATCTTTGGGTTTGTCATAAACTGTCTTGCTGAGGTCACTTGCCCCCAGTCTATTCCACTGATCCTCCTTTCTGTCTCTTAGCCAGTACCAGATTGTTTTGGTGACCACTGCTTTATAATATAGTCTGAGATCTGGGACTGCAAGGCCCCCTTCCTTTGTATTTTTTTCATTATTTCCCTGGATATCCTTGATCTTTTCTTCTTCCAAATGAACTTTGTTATGGTTTTTTCTAAATCAGTAAAAAAATTTTTTGGAAGTTCCATGGGTATGGCACTAAATAGATAGATGAGTTTGGGTAGGATGGTCATTTTTATTATATTGGCTTGTCCTACCCATGAGCAGTTAATGTTCTTCCAATTGTTCAAGTCTAGTTTTAGTTGTGTGGAAAGTGTTTTGTAGTTGTGTTCATATAGTTCCTGTGTTTGTCTCCGGAGATGGATTCCTAAGTATTTTATTTTGTCTAATGTAATTTTGAATGGGATTTCTCTTTCTGGTTCTTGCTGCTGAGCTGTGTAGGAATTATATAGAAATGCTGATGACTTATGTGGGTTTATTTTGTATCCTGCAACTTTGCTAAGGTTGTTGATTATTACAATTAGCTTTTTGGTTGAATCTCTAGGATTCTTTAAGTAGACCATCATGTCATCTGCAAAGAGCGATAATTTGGTCTCCTCCTTGCCTATATTAATGCCTTCAATTTCTTTTTCTTTTCTAATTGCTACTGCTAGTGTTTCTAATACAATGTCAAATAATAGAGGTGATAATGGGCATCCTTGTTTCACTCCTGATCTTAATGGGAATGGATTTAGTTTATTCCCATTGCAGATGATATTAGCTGATGGTTTTAGATATATACTGTTTATTATTTTTAGGAATGACACTTCTATTCCTATGCTTTCTAGTGTTTTTAATAGGAATGGGTGTTGTATTTTATCAAAGGCTTTTTCTGCATCTATTGAGATAATCATGTGGTTCTTGTTGGTTTGCTTGTTGATGTGATCAATTATGTGGATAGTTTTCCTAATATTGAACCAGCCCTGCATCCCTGGTATAAATTCTACTTGATCATGGTGGATGACCCTTCTGATCACTTGCTGGAGTCTTTTTGCTAGTATCCTATTTAAGATTTTTGCATCTGTATTCATTAGGGAGATTCGTCTATAATTTTCTTTCTCTGTTTTTGGCCTGCCTGGCTTTGGAATTAGTACCATGTTTGTGTCATAAAAGGAGTTTGGTAGAACTCCCTCTTTGCTTATTATGTCAAATAGTTTGTATAGTATTAGGATTAACTGTTCTCTGAATGTTTGATAGAATTCACTGGTGAATCCATCAGGCCCTGGGGATTTTTTCTTAGGAAGTTCTTTGATGGCCTGTTGGATTTCTTTTTCTGATATGGGATTATTTAAGAAATCTATTTCTTCTTCTGTTAGCCTAGGCAATTTATATTTTTGTAAATATTCATCCATATCACCTGGGTTGGTATATTTATTGCCATATAGTTGGGCAAAGTAATTTTTAATGATTGCCTTAATTTCCTCTTCATTGGAGGTGAGATCCCCCTTTTCATCCTTGATGCTGTTAATTTGCCTTTCTTCTTTCCTTTTTTTAATTAGATTGACCAGTGCTTTGTCTATTTTGTCTTTTTTTTCAAAGTACCAGCTTCTAGTCTTGTTTATTAGCTGAATAGTTCTGTCACTTTCGATTTTATTAATTTCTCCCTTAATTTTAAGGATTTCTAGTTTGCTTTTCTTCTGGGGGGTTTTAATTTGTTTGTTCTCAAGTTTTTTGATTTGCATTTCCAATTCCTTGATCTCTGTCCTCCCTAATTTGTTAATATATGCACTCAGGGATATGAATTTTCCTCTAAGTACTGCCTTGGCTGCATCCCATAAGGTTTGAAAGGATGTCTCGCCATTGTCATTTTCCTCAATGAAATTATTAATTGTTTCTATGATTTCTTCTCTAACTAACCGATTTTGGAGTATCATATTATTTAATTTCCAGTTAATTTTTGATTTGGCTTTCCATGTACCCTTACTGATCAATATTTTTATTGCCTTGTGATCTGAAAAGGCTGCATTTATTATTTCTGTTTTTCTGCATTTGAGTGCCATGTTTCTGTGACCTCGTTTATGATCTATTTTTGTGAATGTGCCATGTGGTGCTGAAAAGAAGGTGCATTCCTTTTTGTCCCTATTTATTTTTCTCCATATGTCTATTAACTCTAATTTTTCTAAGATTTCATTCACCTCGTTTACCTCTTTCTTGTTTATTTTTTGGTTTGATTTATCTAAATTTGATAGTGGTTGGTTCAAATCTCCCACTAATATGGTTTTACTGTCTATTTCCTCCTTCAATTCTCCTAGTTTCTCTATTAAAAATTTGGATGCTATACCATTTGGTGCATACATGTTGATTAGTGATATTTCCTCATTGTCTATACTCCCTTTTAACAGAATATATTTACCTTCCCTATCCCTTTTGATCAGGTCTATTTTTGCTTTGGCTTTATCAGATATCATGATTGCAGCTCCTGCCTTCTTTCTGTCAGTTGAGGCCCAAAAGGTCTTACTCCATCCTTTAATTCTGACCTTGTGGGTGTCAACCCACCTCATATGTGTTTCTTGAAGACAACAAATGGTAGGGTTTTGGGTTCTAATCCAATCTGCTATTGGTCTACGTTTTATAGGTTCATCCCATTCACGTTCAAAGTTGATTGTCATTTGTGGATTCGCTGGCATTTTGATATCTTCCCCTAGTTCTGACCTTTCTTCTTTAGCTATCTCCTTTTGAACCAGTGATTTACTTTAGGTCAGACCCCCTAGTCCCCTCCCTTGATATGTTTCCCTTTCTAGCCCCTCCCTTTTTGTGCTCCCTTCCCCTCTCCCCTCTCCTTACCTCCCTTTTTATACTCCCTCCCCTCTCCCCCTCCTTAATTTTCCTTTCTTTCTTGCCCTAATGGATAAGATAGAATTCAGGATCCCACTGGATCTAGATGTTCTTTCCTCTCAGATTTGATTTCACTGAGAGTAAGGTTTAAGTAATTCCACTTCACACTCTCTTCCTCTCCTTCTCATATAAGAGTTCTTCCCCTCCCCTTCCCATGTGTATCTTTATATGGGAAAGATTATTCTATTAAGTCCCCCCCCCATTTCTTGAAGTAAATCTTAGTATCATCGACGATTCCCCCCCTCCCTTTTCCTTTCTTTGCCCCCACTTTCCCCAAATCTTCTTAATGCCCCAATCTTTCCCTATGCATGTTTATTGTAACTACTCTTATGATGCATACACTTTTTGAGAGTTACACAAAACATTTCCCCCACATATTAATATATATATAATTTGATGTAAATGTAGTCCTTATAGAAGAGAGTTTGACTTAAAGAAAAAGATAAGATTTATCTCCTTTTCCCTTTCTTTCATATTTACCTTTTCATGTTTCTCTTGCTTTCTGTGATTGGATATCAAAATTTCCACTAAGTTCTGTTTTTTTCTTAGCAAATGCTTGGAAATCTTCTATTTTGTTGAATGCCCAAACTTTCCCCTGGAAGTATATAGTCAGTTTTGCTGGGTAGTTGATTCTTGGTTGGAGCCCCAGCTCTCTTGCCTTTCTAAATATCGTGTTCCATGCTTTGCGGTCTCTTAGTGTGTTAGCCGCTAAGTCGTGTGTGATCCTTATGGGAGCCCCCCTATATCTGAAGCTCCTCTTCTTGGCTTCTTGTAGGATTTTCTCCTTTTGTTGGAAGCTCTTGAATTTGGCAATTACATTCCTAGGGGTTGTCTTTTGGGGATTTAGTATAGAGGGTCTTCTAAGAACCCTTTCTATTTCTATTTTGCCCCCTTGCTCCAGATCGTGTGGGCAATTTTATTTTATAATCTCCTGTAGAATAACATCAAGTTTATTGTTTATCTCTGGTTTTTCTGGGAGACTGATAATTCGGAGGTTGTCTCTTCTTCCTCTGTTTTCCATGTCTGTGACCTTTTCAGTGAGATATTTTATGTTTTCTTCTAATTCATTAATTTTTTGGCTTTGCTTTATTGGTTCTTGCTGTTTTATGATCTCACTTTCTTCGAGTTGCTTAATTCTGGTCGTTAGGGACTGGTTTTGCTTTTCAGCTTTGTCTGCCCTTCTATTGGATGCTTCGAGCTCTTTTTCCAATTGAGCAGTCTTATCTGTCAGACTGCTGATCTCTTTCTCCCATTTTTCTTTCCAGGTTTCCATCTTTTGGGTAAGTTCTAGTTTGAGATCTTCCAGAGCTTGTTGATAGTTTCCATTTTGGGAGGCATGTTCTGATTTTTTTTTGGATTTCCTCCTCATTCTCTTCTTTTCCTTGGGTACTTCCACCATAAAAGTTTTCAATAGTCACCTTTTCCCCTTTCTTCCTGGAGGCTTGATTTTGGGCCATGTGAGCCATCCCTTTGGTGGTTTTATTCCCCTTTCCTTTTTGGTCTGGGGTCTGGGTGATATGGGCGGATTTTCTGTGAATTTAGGTTGCCTCAGACTAGTTCTTCCCCGCCTCTGAGGTTTCTTAGAGCGCAGGCCTCTCTGTTCTCAGCGCAACCACCCAGGTGATCAGCTCCGCCCAGATAATCAGCGCGTGGCCCGCCCCTGGAGTTTAGCTCCACCCAGATGCTCAGCGCAGCCTCCCCGAGTACAGCTCCCTGGGCCCCCTGTGCTCAGGGCATGATTCTCCCATGAAACTGCCCTGAGACGTTTTTTCCTGGCAGTCCCCAGATCCCAAGGACCCTGGAGTGCCCCCCTAGAGAGAGACATTCCCCACTCACTCGCTGTCCCAGTAAGTGCTCCAGTAGCTCACTCTGGTTTGGTGGGGAAGGTGGGGGGGGGGAGTGCAGCTCAGTTCATGTTTCTGTGCAAACTTTTCCTCCTTATTATAGTGTGGAAATGTTCAAACCCCACGTACTTTCGCCTCTGTGGTGTACTGGGGAGTACTGGGGAGTCCTTCTGTTCCTCCAAAGGTGATTTTTATGCTCCTTTGATGTAGTCTATTTCATTCGGTGCCAGGGAGAGGAAACGTGTTACATCTAGATTGCAGCCATGATTACCTGGAAGTGTCCAGTATGTTTGTTTTTAAAAAAGGGTTCCATTGATTTGTAGTCATATCTTGAGTCAGGTCTATCATGATTTTTAAAGGGAATACTTTCAGACATTCTCCCCTAATAATAGTCAGGTGACTTCTTAAGAGTTTGATTCTCATGAATATGTAATTATATAGTTCAAATTAAGTAAGTTAAAGGTCTGACCACTGTTTTGAATCAACTACCAGAGACATGGAATTGATTTTTTGGACACTTTGGTTTCCTTGCCTTCCCACAAACAAATTTAGTTTTAATAGTCCCTCCTGGGTGGTAGGATTAGACCTTCGATTTCGTTTTAAGAAGAGCATGGAAAAACTGAGTAGAGAAGAAACTTAAAGGCAGGAGTCAGATATATACATATATATATATATATATATATATATATATATATATATATATATATATATATATATATATATATTTTTTTTTTTTTTTAGTTGCCTAGTTGTGAAATGGACTACGAGATGGTGCAGTGATTAGAGTGCAAGGCCTGGAGTTAGGAACATCTGAATTCAAATTTGGTCTAAGACATTGAGGTGTGTCATACTAGCTACATGACCCTGGGTAAGTCACTTAAGCTTTTTTTTTGCCTCAGTTTCCTCATCTATAAAATGAGCTGGAGAAGGAAATGGCAAACTACTCCAATATCTTTGCCAAAAAACAAAACAAAACAAGACCAACCAAACCCAAAAGGGTCACAAAGAATCAGACAAGAAAATGACTAAACAACAGATATGAAATTGGCTACCTTATGTGGAAGTGGATTCCCTGTTATTTGAAGTCTTCTAGCAGAAGCTGGATAATCACTTTTGAGGGATATTACAAAGGTGATTCCTATTCAGATACTGGTTGGACTCAATGACCTTTGAGATCTAGTCTAACACCAAGACACTGTATGTGTGTGTCTCTACCAAATCCTCTTCCAATGTATTATTGTATTGCAGAGATGACGATGGATTCTCTCTGGTTATATCAGTGGAATATAGGTCTAGTGACAGATGTTGTTAGGTTTGCTGCAGATTGGAGAAGATTTTTAGCCTCAGAAACTCAAAAAAATCATGATCCATGTTAATAGAAAGGATGCAGCAACAAAATCAGAAATCATGAAGCATGAAATTTTTTTTTTCAAAAAGAACATAGAATGTGTGTCTGTGTGTGTGTGTGAGAGAGACAGACAGACAGACAGACAGAGACATAGAGAGATTGAGAGAGAGAGGAGAGTGGAAAGGAGAGGAGAGGTGGGTCTAGGAAGGGAGAGAGAGAGAGAGAGAGAGAGAGAGAGATTGAGAGAATTAGCTTCAATGTACAAAAATGTAGGTATGCCCAGATGTGAGCCTCTATAGTGATAATGAATCTTCTGGCAAATCAAAAGGGAAAAAAAGGTATATAAAATTACCTGCTTTCACCCCACCCCATAAATAGCATTTATCAAGCACCTACTTTGTTCCAGGGACTATGCTAGGTGCTATGGACACCAATAGAAAGAAAAATGATTGTTACTCTCAAGAAGTTGACTTTCTAAGTAATCTAGTAGTATCTTGCACATAAAAGGAACTCTTATTTGTTCCCTAATGGATTACTAATGTGTTTATGATAAAATACAATCCTGATTATATTTAAGATGATGACTTATTAGAACTTAGAAGTCTTGTGATTTTATCGATGTAGGGAATGCCTCCTAAGAAATCTCACTTTACCAACACATATTGACAACAGTTTTGGAATTTAAATTTTGAGAATGTTAATGAAGGAATTGAACATTTAAATGACTGGTCCAGGGCCACAAAGTCAATATATATCAGAGACAGGACCTGGAACCTCCTGACAGAGACTAGCTCTTTATCCACTATACCATGCTGCCTTTCTATGTGGCATTTAAGACCTCTCCACAATTTGACTGTAGACTAACTTTTCTAGCCTAACTTAAGTCTTCTTTTCATATACTTTGTTTCCAAACTTGACAACCTGGTCTTGTTTTGCCCTCTCCCTTCTTATGCATTTTGCATCAATATGCGATAGTACTTCCTCAAGACCAAGACCACATATCCTTTGCAGCTTTGTCTGTTGACATCCTCTTTCTTCAAGTAATTGCTGTGGTACCTTTTCTTTCATGAAGAATTCTCTGATCTCCTTGATCTGAAAGTCATTGTTCTGTACTCATATTTTCCTAGTATTTTACCTTTATCTCTCCTTTGTCCCTAGCATATTTCTTCTTGTATCACATATTTGTGTGCTCCTCTCCATTAAATTGTAAGCTCCACAAAGGAAGGACAATATCTTTAAAAAAAAACCATAGTGCTTTGTAAATAGTGCAATAAATATTTGTCAAGTTGAATTTACTATTTATAGCAATATGTAAAAAAATGTATATATAAACTTTGGTACTTTGGAAGACCCACGATTTGAACTTTGCATGTTCTAAAACAGCAAAGAATATGACCATTCCTTGCCTTAGTAGATAGTTTCCTTGAGCTATTATGGCAACTCTCTGGTGATCTTATAAACCTACATACATATACATATATATATATATCTATAAATACATATTATATATATATATATATATACAGCTTATCCATTTTCAAAATCAATGCTTTCAATACACTTGGAAAAACAATTTAGACAGATATTTCAACTGTCATTTAAAATCTGTTTAATAAACTAGTGAAACTGCAATTATTCGGAGAAAGGTTGAGGGTGACTGTCAAAAAGCTTCCTCCATTACCTTTTCCTTTTTTCTTTTTCTCTTCTCCCTCTTTCTTGTATGCCTTGGGGTGTAATAATATCATAGAGCTGGAAGTAACCATAGCCTTTATCTAGTTTAATTCCTTCATTTCCCAGATAAAGAAATTGAGAGGTCCTATTTTCTGATGGTTGTATTTTGAAGGAAGAAATTTAAAAATGAGTATTTTTACTTTATAAAATGGGGGGTTAAATTAGATGATATCTTCCTTTTATGTTTTAAATGGAAAGTTTAGAAAACTATGCCATTAAAAACTTTATAATATTAAAAATATAAGAATAAACTAGGACATTTTTTAGTATTCCCAAAAGTTAGTGTCAAACTCTAAGTCCCCTTAGAGACTTTGGGATTTGTAATCCTAGAAATAAAGAATCATTGTTTTTCCACTCTGTCACCAGTGTTTTAGCTCCACATTAATAGCTAGAATCAAACGTCACCTCCATGTTTGGCAAGCAGCTGCCCTGTTTGGTTTAGAGCTAAAAGCTCATGCTGGCAAGGATACCAAGCTGTTCATTCCAGAAGGGTTGATATGAAATGAATGGATGTCTGCCAGAACAATGGGAGATCAAAATAAGAAGCTGAGTGCAGTGTACCCAGGGAGCCTGACATTGGAGTAGGAGAAATCTACAAAAGCTTCAAAAGGCTTAAGTGTAAAAGGTTAAGGAATCTCTTCTCAATCCAGTGGAACAGATAGGAAAGTCACATGGGGTATACAATGGTCCAAATCATATTCTTTAAAATATAGATGGAGAAAAAAAAGGCTATTTTAGGGTAATCAGTTCATTAATCAATCAATTAATCTATAAGCTCTTATGCACCTACTGAATGACTGATTTTACTAGATGCTGGGCATACAATTATAACTAATAGCATAGAATGTATAAATATACCTCTATAAGGTGAGGTGTGTTCAGAACTCTAGCTTGGAACACTAGAATCCTTTCTTTTTCTGATACCAAAAAGAAGTTCTTTTCCTCCTCATCTTGGCCTCCTAGCTTTCATGGATTCTTCTAAGTCCCAGCTAAAATCCTATCTTCTAAAAAAAGTCTTTCCTGATTCCCCTTAATGCTAGTGCCCTTCCTTGTTGATTTTCTCCTATTTGTCTTGTATACATGTTATTCATGAACAGTTGTTTGCTTATTTTCTTTCCCATTAGACTGAGCTCCTTGAGAGTGGGAAATGCTTTTCGCCTTGCCTTGTAGTCAACAGAGCTTAGCACAGTGCCTAGCACACAGAAAATACCCAACAAAATCTTGTTCACTTCACTTGACTTTTAGCCATTATTGACAGATCTAGTATCTTGGAGTGGAGGTCCAAGCACTGCAACTGGAGCTAGGGACAAGGGGATGAAGAACAGTAGAAGTAGCAGGAAGGAGAGCTTTATGTTGTTATAAGCCCTTGGGAAACTTTCGTGGTCAATGCCAACTCCACTCCACTCCAAGCATCACTTGTCAGGGATATCGTAGACCTGATTTTTGCTTCAGGAAAGGAGTTAGACCAGATGACCTCTCAGGTCTCTTGACTCTGGGATGCTCTGAAGATCTGCCCCCTGGACATGACTAGGGATGTAGACTCTAACTCTGTTAACTCTGTAACCTCTCATTCTGTTGCAAATATTAATAATATGGAAATAGGTCTTGATCAATGATACATGTAAAACCTAGTAAAATTGCTCATTGGCTACAGGAGGAGGTGAGGGAAAAGAACATGAATCATGTAACCATGAAAAAAGTCTAAATTAATTAAATTAATTAATTAAAAAGATCCATCCCCTAAATTAAAGGCTTTATATCACCAGCCTATCCTGCCCCTAGTATTATGTGAGTTGTAGGAAATGAAATAATAAGTAGAAGACGTGAACCCTGCCTCAGAGAGTAGTCTCATTAAGAAGATAAGATGAAACAAAAGTGAAACCACTAGAGATCACTGGGAGGAAGTATATAATTGTAGTCCTAGACTAAAGACGGGTCCTAAGCTTGATCTTAGATGAGGCTGGGGATGGTATCTCTCCCTTTAGATGATTGGAATAATCTCCTTCATATACTTAGAGTAAACTGGAGGAAAATTGGAATGTTTTGTTAGTTCCCTGACTAGTAAGAGGTATTCTCTTATGGAGAGTCAAGATAGCCAAACTCAATATCAAAATAAGGATAGCAGAGTTCATAATCATAGGGGTTAAACCCAGAAGAGACCTTATATATCATCTGCTATAACTTTTTAACAGATCATAGACTCCACAGATCAAAAATATAAAATTGAATAGGACCTTGGAGGCTGTCTAGACCAACTCTTGCCTTTTGTAGATAAGGAAACTTGGACCCAGTGAAATCTAATGACTTACTCAAGGACATACATATAATATATGTCAGTAACTTGGATTGGAATTCAGATCCTCCATCTTCTCAACCAGTCCACTTTATATTTTTTCACATTGGTGATATAAGGAAAATGGTGTTCTAACACAGTTAATATGGCAGTGTTTTATTGGTGCATGGTAGGATAGAAAGTAGGAGCAGAGAAGGGATAAAAATAGACAGGGAGGTCAGTTGAAAGGTCATAATAGTAATGCAGGACCTGAGGAATTGTCACATGGTTTCCTGAAGTGAGGAACTACACATAAGAGGAGCAAAGAAATTATTTTAATGACATGATTAAATACAGTTGTCGGAATGGGTATAGCTCTGGCTTACTGAAAGACAGCTGCAACCAATAAACCAGCTTGACCTCAGCAAGGAAAAGCATCTAACTTTTTTTTATAAAGGTGAATCTGAAGCATAACTGGGAGCAGTAACAGACACTGGGCAGAACTGAGGCATTTGAATATCTATGCAGTGTAGAAGAACTACTGACCTATCTTTTTATCCACTCTTCAGGGTATCAGTTATCCTCCTTCTTATCATAGGTGGCTAAAAATCCATCATTGAGCCTCCTGGAAAATTCTTTCTGGACTGAATAATCAGTCAGAAATGATTCAACCTGTCTAGGAAAGTCTGATGATGTGATTCTCACGTGTCTTGATGTATTCTTGGAAGACCAGGGATTGTGTTGGAAATTCTATTGTAAATAGTTTCATTCTTGTGAGATAGAGCCTGTCAGTCTCCATGGGTACAATGCCACTAGCATGGAACCCAATCCAAATCAATCTCTTACCCAGGAAGTTTCATATTAGTTCAAATATAGGTTATGACTAAATAAAGACCACATTTCCTAAATTGAGATCCCTTTAAAAATAGTACATATATACAGAATGTTCTAAAATTCTTAGTATAGTGTTAAACTATCAGAGTTTAAATATACCAAATAATATTACTAATTTTAGAGCACACCTAGATTTTTGTTCAAGGCACATTTGAGGTGACAAATACAGTATAAACTTGGAACAATACAATATTGCCTCATTGAGGATGTGAGGGTGACTCTGGGTTCTTGAATGCTATTCCCATAGAGAAAATTCTACCAAATTGAAAAGATGACAGCCTATATCCAATATCTGAGGAACAGACCAGCTAAGTAAGGAGACGTCGTGGAAACCTATGAAACAAAGAAAATTACAAAATGGATTTCAGCTCTGTGCAGTCACCTTCCTCCTGCTTTTGCAGTAATAGCAAAGGGACAGAAAAGGGGCCAGAAGATGCTAAGCATAACTCCAGTTCTAGGTCATGTATAAATGTTCATTGAATTGTTGATGCTTTTAATCTGAGATCCCTCTCCTTTCTCTCTCTCTCTCTCTCTCTCTCTCTCTCTCTCTCTCTCTCTCTCTCTCTCTCTCTCTCTCTCTCTCTCTCTCTCTCTCTCTCTTTCTCTCTCTTTCTCTCTCTATTTTGTGAACTGGAACTAGCACAATGAATATAATAAATTTACTATTCTTCTAGACTTCCAAGTGTGCAACTATGGAGCCATCCTTGACTCTTCTGCCCAAACCAACCCCACTTTCAATCTGTTGACAAATCTACTATGCAGTATGTAGAAATACAACTGGACACATTAGATGGAATTCATGGTGGAGGTAGCGCAATTAGAAAGTACTGAAGACTGACTTTCAAGATATACGAATAAGGGAAATATGTGAGATGAGGGGGAAAAATCAATGGTCAATATTAACAAGAGGCCATTGAAAAGAAATCTATTTCTCATCTCGATGTCATTATTTACAACAATAACCTTCAGGGAGCACCTAAATTGCTCATTGGATTGGGAATCAGGCTCAGAGATGGGAGGTCCTGGGTTCAAACCTGACCTCAGACACTTCTTAGCTGTGTGATCCTGGGCAAATCGCTTAACTCTCATTGTTTAGCTCTTATTGCTCTTCTGCCTTCAAACCTATACACAATTTTGATTCTAAGATGGAATGTAAGAGTTTTGAAAAAGAAGTAAAAAATTATTTTTAACCTATTAAGGATATTCTTGATAAAAGTATTTAAAAGAATAGGTAGGGTTTTGCTGACAGCTTTCTACACATCTCCAATATCATACAGTTGACTGAAAAGTTTAAGAAATACAAGCTTTTGCCCAGGTTTGATAGAAGGAATTTGAATGTTGAGTTTCGGGAACAACTAAAAGACTAGTTCAGCTATAGAGCGCATAAGTCTGAAAATCAATGTAGGAACCAAATGATATGCCTTAAATGCCAGGGAGAAGAAATGACTTTTCATCCTAGAAACAATGGGGACTCAATGATGTGCTTATATGCATTTTTAAAGAATATTTGATATCTCTATGGAGAAAATATTGGATAATAAAGAGAGTGAAATCAGGAATACCTTTTAAGGAAGCTTTTATAATAATTCAGGAAAGAGAGGGTGAGGATCTGAGAGGGTTGTGAATAGAAAGAAGAGAATGGCTGTAAAACATATGGAATAGGAGATTTGTCAGTTGATTGGATTTGGGTGAGGGCTGGGAAGAAGAGTCAAGGATGACCCACAGTTGCACATTTGGGAGTCTGTAAAGATAGTGAATTGAAAGAGGGAAATCAGGAGGAACGGTGGATTTATAGGGGAACATCCTGAGTTCTCTTTTGGACATCTTGCAAATGAAATTCCAATGGGGGATGGAACTGTCTATCCAGAAGGCTATTGACAATGTGGCCTCGAATTTTAGGAGATAGATTAGAAAGAAAAAAATATACACACTCAGTTGGATATAGAAATTCATCTCAACCAACAAGGAAGTGGAAAAAGAAGAGAAAGAAGAGGAAATGATAAGAGGAAGGGTCTATTGAGGGAAGCAGTGATCAGATGGAATGAGAATAGGGTTGGCTATGTAGTCTTGGGAATCATACCACCTAAAAGTGTCAGATCCAGTCCCTTTGACTCCTATTCCACTGCTCTAAGAAAATTTCACATTTTGCTCTTTTCCTGTTGTCCCAGGGTTCTTACACTTTACTACTTGCCATGTGCTCTAAGATCCTGCAAAACTGTCTTTCTAGGGTTTTCCATCTCACTGCTGCAAAAATGTTTTCCATGACTGGAACACTCTCCTTTTCCCCTTGCCGGAGGACTGTTTAGAGATGAGAAATGAATGTCTTCTCAATGGTCTTTTGTTAATATTTACCCTGGGGTTTTTCCCCACTCAATCCACATATTCCTTTATTGAGATATATTGAAAATCAGTCTTTAGCACTTTCTAAATTTTGCTTTCTCCAGCATGAATTCCATCTATGTTTCAGCCTCTACTTAAGGATTCAACATAAATGTTATACAACATAAATCTTATGCACTTCTATCTTTTAAAATAGATCTGTGCTAAGCATCAGAGATATGAATACAAGCAAGTTCATATCTGATTTGGAAGAATTTACATTTTGAATAAGGAAGACCCTACATAAAGGTAACTGAAGACCTAGAAACTGACTTGGCTAGAGATGTCCTGGAAGTAGAGCAAAGATCTGAAACTGAGTAAAATGAAGCCAGAACTGGTCTTACAAAGCCCAGGGTTGTTCCTGGGTTAGAGTCCCATTATCAATTTGAAAAGGAATGGAGATATTGGCTGAATTAGTCAAGTGACGATGAAATGACTGGAGATAACTTGATGGTACTAAAAGAAGAAACCATTTTTAATTCTAAGTCCTCAGAACATGTTATAGGCAGAAATAGCCAGGATTCATGGAGAGTATGGAGCCTTTCTTGTTTGACAATGGATAACTAGTATCCTCCTCATTGAAATGCAGGCTTGATACATGTCAGTACCATCCTACCCATAAGAATTCATGTCTATTTTGTTTTTGAAATATTCAAAATCTAACAAATCTAAATTCTCTCTCCTCCCCTCTCCCTCTGTCTGTCTCTGTCTGTCTGTCTCTATCACCCCTTTCTCCCCCCAACCCCTCCTCCCTCTTTGATGTTTTTTGGTGGGAAGAATGATTAAATCATACTAAAAAATTCTAGGGAAACATTAATTAGAAAAGGTACTTCAATAAAATATGATACAATTGAAGAGTCCTCTTATTTTGTAAGAAAAACAAGAACTTCCCAGTATTTGTACTTTATGAGGGTCCAATTTCATAAACAAGCACTACCAAATTTATAAGTTGTTTGTGTTCCAAACATTTATTTATTGACAATATTACAAATGATAGCTTCATTCTCAGGCCAGGCCACAAAAGTTATTTAACCCCAAAATGTATCTGAAGTTTAGTGTTGTAAGAATAATAGTACTAGAGAAACTAGCAAATTTGTTAACATTTTTTTCCTGATTCTGTTACTCATGTTTTTTTCTCCTTTTTATTATCTTTACCATTTCTCTGTTGTCAATAAGAAAAAATATAATCTTGTTAGCCTGATACTTAAAAACCTTCCCCCATATGGTTCCAGCCTACTTATACTACCTTATTTTATTATGTTCCCCTTTGGGAATTTTCCATTTTAGCCAAGTGCTTCTAGTTGGTACCTGATTTTGTTTTATCTCTCTTAGAATTTGCTTTTGTTGTTTTTCAAACCTGAAATGTACTTTCTCCTCATCTCCTATTTCCAAAAAAAATAATAATTCCTCTTTTTTAGAAAACCTTTAAAAAATTTTGAGTTCTGAGTTGTCTTCTTCCCTCCTTCCCAGTCCCACATTAGAGAAGGCCAACAATTGATATCAATATGTTTGCTGAATCATACAATACATATTTCCATACCATCCAGTTCTTTCTCTGGAGATGAATACCACTTTCTTTCCTAAGTCCTTCATAGTTGATATGAATGATCATATTACTCAGAAGAATTGAGTCATTCACAGTTACTTTTCTCACAATATTACTGTTACTGCGTTCAATGTTCTCTTGGTTCTGCTTCTTTCACTCTGCATTATGTCATGCAAGTCTTCCTATGTTTTTTGAAATCCAAACTGCTTGTCATTTCTTACACCACAGTAGTATTCCATCTAACTCTTCTGCTTTTTCCTTGTGGAATATTCCATTCTCTGTGTTTCTTCTTTTACACAAGTCATTTGTGCCTGGACCAACCCTTCCTCATATCTTTCTTATTGAATACCAATCCATTTTAAGGTACATCTTCATTACCATCTTCTGCAAGCAGCCTTTTCCACTCCCACCCCCAATTATTAGTATTTTAGTCCTTTTGAAATAATTATATCCTTAATTAGTTGCCCATACTTCCCCCCCCCAATAGAATATAAGTTCATTGAGGGCTGGGACTTTTTTTTTGTCTTTGTATTTCCAACATCTAGGGTAGAACCTGGGAAATGATAGGCACTTAAGTTTATTGCATCAAATTGAACATAAATTATAACATGGACTACCAGGAGGAGTAAATCTTTCCTCTCCTTTAGCAAAACTTAGGACTTGTCCTACTCTGACCTCTATCAGTTCAGTCTTGATCTGGGGAAATGGAAGGAGGTGATAGAACTTGTCCAGCTCTAAACTTCTATGATCCAGGGCAAGGTTTTCTACAGGATAGGACCTAAGAGAATGAAGTAGAGGGTAGGGCAAATCTTGGAGGCAGGGCTCCAAGGGATTGAAGAATGAGGTCAGGGACAGGTGATGGGAATCCCTGCCAAGTTACATTCCCAGAAGCACCTTATGATACTGACTAGCTGCTTGAATACTCCCTGTCCTACAAACACAAACACATACAATATTTCCCTGACCACATCCTCCAAAGATTGGCCCACCAGTGTCTTTGAGATATGTTTCTCTTCCTGTTTTATACCTTGTTCCATGTTGCTACTAATTGGATGATAGAACAAAGCTATTTTCTTGGTTATATCTTATAAACATTTTAACACATGCATGGGAAACACCTTATGTGAGGAAAGATTTTAAGACTGCCGTATTAGTCATATAAAATTTTTCCTTTCCCAAAGTCCTATTCCAATGGCTCATTGTGGCAGGGAGGTAACTTTGGGTTCTCAGAAGTGATTCTACTAGAGAACAGATTTTTATAGGTTCTCCTAAATTGGAAAGAAATCAGTTACAGTGCTGACTTTACTTTCTAACTAAATATGGATAGGCTTTTTCCAATAAGATGGCCTTTGAAGTAATAAATCTTTCTGATGTGAGAATCCATGAAATAGTTGAAAAATGTCTTTTTTCAAGAATGGTACAACAGTATTGCATGGTATTGTCTAACTTTCTTAGCTCATAGATGCTTCTCTGTCCAGAAAATTTGAGAAAATTCATACTTGGTACTCCCTAGTAATAGCAACAAGATTGCTTTCTCAGTCCCAAGTACAGTTTATGAATTCAAAGCAAAGTCTAATTTTAAAAAGGTGGAAATGAAGATAGCATGGAATAAAGAATGGGGGAAGGACTTTAGTTGAATGGTTCTGAAACTGCAAAAAGATCTGGAGAGTAAATTTTAGGTTCTGTGGGGGATATGGAAAGTGGCTATCTCTAGAAAAGTTGTTGCTAGTTCCCTACCCTGTCTGGAGTATGGGGGTGGCTCACATGTAGCATGTGGGTTGCAGTTTGGGCACTTGATATCCAAGAAGTTCAAGATCTGTAAAAATTAAAATTAGATCTCAATAATGAAAATATTGTATTTTAGGAGGTTTATTAATGATCATTAGAAATCAAGGAATATAGAAAACGATCTTTGTTTCCAGTGAATAATGTATGAAAACGACCAAATAAAATAATATTAAAATTAAAAAAAAAAAGAAATCAAGGAATAAAGAAGATTCAAAATAAAGGCCACGTGTCCATGGCTGATCAATTCATTTAAAATCCCCATGCTTATCTTACCACTGCCATCAAGCTCTGTGTCATCATGCCAAAGAACCCAAGAGGCCTGTCCACTCACTAATATCACCTGTCTACAGGAAGTACATAACGACAGGAAGTCAGTGGGCTCCTGGGAAATGTAGTTCTTTTTTTTTTGAGGGTAACATTTTCAGTTATACACATCACTGGTCTAAGGCAAAGAAGCCCTAGTACAGCTCCACTTAATGGTAGGGACTTCCTTACTGATGTCAACTTGTTCTTTGCTAGTCAGCTTTAGTTCAAATCTCATTTACATACATAATTATTTTTTGTGTTTGTGGAAAATGTTTGTTATTTGCTTGCTAGGAGGTAAGCTGACCCAAATACCCTAGAAGCAAATGTTCCAAAATTTATCTGGATGGGGTTAAATCCATGATGTCATTACTGATAAATATCCAGGATTGAACCCAAGTTGTCCATTAGATTTGGTATCATCATACACACTTTTAATCAAATTAACAACATTAAGCATTTCTGGCTTTGAAACAATAATAGACTTTTAAACTTCAAACAGATTTCTACATTAAAGATGTGAATGTAGAAATGAAAAGTTTTTTGCACCCTTATTGCTAATATTTTAATTTTCCTTTTTAATTAGAGATGCTAACTTGTTTTGTATCATAAAATAATAGAATTGCAAGGGACCCTAGAGGTCATCTAGTTGAACCCTTTGCTTTGAGGAAATGGAGTCACAGAGAGAAGTAATTTCCCTAAGGTTATACAGAGCCAGGATTTCAACCCAGGTGGTCTGACAGACCTAGCAGCAATCTTTGTATTTCACAGTGGATTTAGAGTCTGAACACTTCAGTTTGAATCCCAGCCCTTACATTTACTAAGAGTCCTGGGACAAGTGACTTATAGATATGTCTTCTGTTTTTCCTTTGGTAAAATGAGGGGGCTGAATAAGAATCAGAAATTCTTAGTTTTTTTTTTTTGTGTGTTAAAGACTCATTTAGAAGTCTGGGGAAGTCTGTGGTCTCAGTCTCAGAATAATTTTTTCAAGTCATAATTTAAGGAAATATTCTATTTCAGTTAGAGGTTAGTGAAAATAATGATAGTTTTTTTTTCTGTCAAAGTTCAGAAATTCCTAAAATCAATCAGGTCTGTGTACCCCAGATTAACAACCACTAGATTTGAACATCTTTAGGTCAATTCTGGCACTAAATACTATAAACATATAATGTGAGGAGAAAAATCACATGAAACCTGAAAGTTTAAATACTTTGTGCCCATCTATGACACCTCAGAAATCTTTTGATAATTTTTTTAAACTCCTAAAGTTCAACTTTTTTGCACTGATCTGAGTCTCTTTTTCCTCTGGAGGCTTGTCTAAAAGTTTTCTAAAACAAACTCTCTAAGGAGGAGATCTGTTAGTGAGATGCCTACTGTTCCCATGCCAACAAATCCCATTTGCCAATTTGGCTGCTTTGGACTGTCAGCAGTGCCTTGACTTAGCTCCAGAAGTATTTGAAACTTCCTTAAAACCCAAGTAGCCCTTATGACCACATTGAATTTCTGGTTCTCTACAGGATTCTTTTGGCTAAGGGCAAAGATCATATCTTCTCTGTGTACCGGATCATTTTCCGTAATTGTTTTCCTGAAATGTAGCATTTATCAGCAGGCATGCTACAGTTGCCAAAAAAAAAAGCAAAAAACAAAGTAAAAAAAAAGACTGATGGGATGTCTGTATTCCTGCTATCAGGTCCTCTCTGGATCTCCCACATTCTTTGATCTCTAGCTTAGCTCTTTCCAGATCTTTATCACTGCAGATTGGAGGTGACTGCAACCTGCTGTGGCTGGGAGGTACAAATCTTTGCCCTCTTTGCAGTGAGACTCCCTTAGTTGCCACATATCTGGTACTGCCTTACAAAAATAGTAGCTAGGCTGAGACTCCAAGATTTCCCCTGAGGAAATCAGTTAAATCATGTAGCTGGAGTTAGGCTTAGTTATCTCAGACATCCATGCGATCTGATGTCTGCGAATGGCAGTGAGATCATTTCTCAGCTCCTCTTAATCTTCTGTTGGCTTGTCTAAGGGAGTTTCCTGAGAATTAAAAAAAAAAAAAAGCCAAACTTCCCTTCAAAGGAAAAGAGAGCCCAGTGGCTTGGCCATTCTGTGTTCTGAACTGTCCTTTTGACTCCCATGAGCAGCTTGGTAGATGGAGGGATTTCTTTCTTTCACCATTTCAGTTTGTTTTTTCACATTTTTGCAGTGGTTGCTAGGAAAGGAGTCTCCTTGTTTATTGGGCCCTAACAAATAGTGACAGCTGAGAGACAAATATGGTGTTCTCTTTGCAGGCTCTGGATGGGAAAGAGGCCAGTAATTAGCAACCTTTAAACACAGCTCCCTCACAAAGAAACCTTTGAGAAGGTTTTCTGGTTTTGTACCTCTCCCCACTGCTTAGGGTCAATTAAAAAGGGGGCTGACATCATGCCTTTGGTGACAAATTACATTCCAGAGATCAGCCAATGTATTATAATTGGATGTACTTTTCAAATTTAGAGGAACACTGCCCATTGGAGATTACAAAGAAAGCCTTGTGCCGGCTTGGGGTCTCATTTTCAGACTGTTATTGTTTTTTAGCCAAAAGGCAATAGAAAGACATGTGCTAGGCATATGTGGGCATACATGATTACAGGTGAGATATAGAAGGTGGGCATGCCACTAAATGAAAATGTAAAAGAATTGCAGGATATCCTGCGACATACATTAACATTCTTGAGATATTACAAACACTGAAGTAGCTTTAAGATATTAAAAGCCCAGAAGTATCATGCTGTGGGGCATTGGTTGGATAAAGAAAGTATGGGAGATTTATATTAATAAAAAGAATCTGAATTGCCCAGGATCAGGAGACTGAAATCTATGGCAGGTGAATAGAGAGCCTGCATTAATGAGATCACCAATCCATCTAATTACCTAAGTATCATTTCTCTGACTCTCAGACACCGCCATTCTAATTCTTTGACTTCTCTCGGAGTTTAGAATGTAATAAACCAACAAATGGAAGTAGATGTGGATGGGTTTATTCAAGCCCCCTTATTTATTCCTCTGTATATACAGGATTTTCAACTTTGTCATCAAAGGGGATTTTTACCTCTGTGAGTAATTCTTCCTCCAGTGGAACTCACCCCAAGGAGACAATTAGTCCATTAATTCAACAAACAGTAAATAAGAGGGCTCACCTATGTTAAACATCATATTAAATGCTGGAGACATAAAGACAAAGGCAGAATAATCTGTCCTCAAGGAGTTTATGGTCAATGTGCATATATAGATGTATGTGTATGTATGTGTGAATATAAACACATTCAAGAGAAGTTGGACGGAACCATTGGTGAGGGTTGCATAAAGATTATGAAAGAAGGGGAAACTCGAGCTATCCTGAAGGAGTTCAGAGATTTTAAAGGATGGGGTTGAGGAGAGAGTATATTCTGGGCATGTGTCAAAGCCTGTGTGGGGAAGTTGAATTACAGAGTGTTTAGAGAGATATAATATGTGATAAGACTAGAGAAGTAGGATGTGTACAGAATATATAGCTCTTTAAATGCCAATGGATCTATTTGATCCTAGAGCAATAGGGAGCCATAGCTATTTGATGAGGGGAATAACAGACAAATCTGTGCTTTATAAAAATCAATTTGACCTAGAGATGGGAGTCCCTGGCTTCAGACAGTTCCTAGCTATATGACCCTGAGCAAGCCACTTAACTCCCATTGCCTAGCCCTTACCACTCTTCTGCCTTGGAAACTATGCACAGTATTGATTCTAAGGCAGAAAGTAAGGATTAAAAAAAAACAAGCCAAACTATAGCATTAGCTCTTTTGGGGATAGATTGAGTTTTAAGTGTAAGACAGTTTTCCTTATCAGAAACTGGAAATCCAAGATGGTAGTTCAGGAAAGCACCAGGGATGGATATGGGAACCTAATAGTTAAAACATGTTCTTACTTAGTTGGGTAGGATTAAAAATTAATCTGAAGATGTTCAAACTTATGTAAATATTCATGTTTTTTTTTTGCTGTCTTGTAATATACACAATCCACGTTTTCTCAGTTATTTAAAACATTGTTATTTTGTATTTTGATTTCAACTCTATTTTGAAGATAAGAGATTACAAGATTTGTTTTCTAAATTGTATTTCTGTTTTGGCACAGTGCACACATAAACCTCTTTTGAAACTCATGTAGTTTTGTGTTTCATGTTTTAGGCCTGATTTTAAGATGCTGAAGCTGATCTCTCTCAGGTCACCAGTGTCTAGCTTATTGCCAAGTCCAATGGCTTTTCTTCAATCCTCATCCCCTTTGATCTTATTGGAAGCATTTGATATCTTTGACCATTTCTGCTTTGCTGGTAGGCTTCTTTCCTCCAGCATCTGTGACATGAATCTTTCCTAAGTTTTAATCTTGTTTCTTAACTGTTCATTCTCCATCTCCTATGTGAGTTCCTTCTCCTTTTTTCCTGTTAGGGGGTTTCATTTTGTTTCCTTCCCAATTTTCTTTCTCAATGTTTTTTCTGTAAGTTAATTTTTTCTACTTAATCATCCCCTCTCTACCAAGGGGTCTTAACTCTAAATCTTTTTCTTTGTCATGAATCCCTTTGGAAGCCTGGTGAAGCCAATGGACTTTTACTCAGAATAACATATTTCTTTTGGCTTTTTTTTTGGTCATGTAATAAATGGATGATCTGTGTGACTATTTCTGGTTGTGGTAGCTGAAATATACTGTGGCTTGTGACTAGAGAGCTGCTAAGGGGAACCTTCAGGAATGCCTATTTGCTATGGAGATAGAAGTACTTTTGAGAGATAGAGAGAGAGATGCTCCTAGAGGGGGTACTCTCTGGGATTTGTCTATTAATCCCTAATGGCTAATAAGTCAAGATATTTCCTACCCTTCACCTCCCAGTCTCCACCCAAGCCTCCCTTTCCCTCCCCCGATCTTAGTCAGCCACCTTCTAAGTAACTCAGGGGAACTATGAGATTTCAGAGAAATATTCTTCACTCTTTCTTTCTCAAGTAAGGGGGTTTATTGGGAACAAACAGGATGGGAATTTAAGGTGAGAGGGATGAGGGTTGTCCCTAATCTATAAGGAGAACTGGGAGGATTATGGAAATTGTCAGTCCAGCCATGGGTGTGACACAGAGATAGTCAGAGAGTTTGGAGGACGAGTATCTTCTTTTCTTCTTTCTTTAGTCAGATTATCTCTGCTTGAGTAACTCAAGTCCAGACTCTGTCAAAAGCCACAAAGGTCTCTCTCTGCCTAAGTCAGGAAAAATCAGTCTCTTTTGATCATGGAACCCAGAGAAGAGGTTTCTTCCCTGGTCAGTCAACCCCAGAGAGAGAAAATCAGTTTCTCCCCCTGGCCAGCTTCCTCCTGCCTTCTCTTGGGAACATTCCATTTGGAATCTTCACCTTGATTTTGCAGATCAGGTCCCCAGCTTAGTCTGCATGCCTGACTGGTTCTGCAAATTCTCTTTTTCTTCATGCCTCTTCCACAGTCATAATTCAAGAAAATGCTAAATTTCAGTTAGAGGTTAATGAAAATAAAGATGTAACTTTTTTTTTTCCATCCAAGTTCATGGACTTCTTGAAATGTATTAATAGATTTCTCTTTTTTTTATAAATTTTATTTCATTGATTAATTAAGAAAAAATTTCCATGGTTACATGATTCATGTTCTTTCCCTTCCCTCCTCCTACCCCTGTTCCATAGCTAATGCTCAATTCCACTAGTTTTATGTGTGTCATTGATCAAGACCTATTTCCATATTATTGATATTTGCACTAGGGTGATCGTTTAGAGTCTACATATCCAATCATATCCCCATCAATCCATGTGATCAAGAAGTTGTTTTTCTTCTCTGTTTCTACTCCCACAGTTCTTTCTCTGGATATGGATAACAACCCTTCTTATAGCTCCCTCAGACTTGTCCTGGATCATTGCATTGCTGCAAGTAGAGATGTCCATTACATTTGATTGTACCACAGTGTAGCTGTCTCTGTGTATAATGTTCTCCTGGTTCTGCTCATTTCACTTTGTATCAATTCCTGCAGATCATTCCAGTTCACATGGAACTCTTCTAGTTCATTATTCCTTTTGGCACAATAGTATTCCATCGCCAACAGATACCACAATTTGTTCAGCGATTCTCCAATCGAAGGCTATCCCCTCATTTTCCAATTTTTTTGCCATCACAAAGAGTGTGGCTATAAATATTTGTGTACAAGTCTTTTTCCTTATTATCTCCTTTGGGTATAATCCGAGCAGTGGTATGCCTGGATCAAAGGACAGATAATCTTTTAAAGCTCTTTGGGTATAGTTCCAAATTGCCCTCCACAATGGTAGGATCAATTCACAACTCTACCAGCAGTGTATTAATGTCCCAATTTTGCCACAACCCCATCAACATTTATTATTTTTGTTTGTTGTCATGTTAGCCAGTCTGCTATGTGTGAAGTGGTACCTCAGAGTTGTTTTGATTTGCATTTCTATAATTATAAAAGATTTAGAACATTTTTTCATGTGCTTATTGATAATTTTGACTTCTTTATCTGAAAATTGCCTATTCATGTGCCTTGCCCATTTGTCAATTGGAGAATGGCTTGGTATTTTGTACAATTGAGTCAGCTCCTTATATATTTGAGTAATTAGGCAGAGGTTTGTGCTATAAAGATTTTTTTCCAATTTGTTGCTTCTTTTCTAATTTTGGTTGCATTAGTTTTGTTTGTACAAAACCTTTTTAATTTAATGTCATCAAAATTATTTATTTTATATTTTGTAATTTTTTCTAACCTTTGCTTAGTCTTGAAATCTTTTCTTTCCTAAAGATCTGACAGATATACTATTCTGTGTTTGCCTAATTTACTTATAGTTTCCTTTATATTCAAGTCATTCACCCATTATGAATTTATCCTGATGTAGGGTGTGAGATGTTAATCTAAACCTAATCTCTCCCATACTGGTTTCCAATTTTCCTAGCAATTTTTGTCAAATAGTGGATTTTTGTCCCCAAATCTGGGCTCTTTGGATTTATCATACACTATCTTGCTGAGGTCATTTACCTCAAGTCTATTCCACTGATCCTCCCTTCTGTCTCTTAGCCAGTACCATATTGTTTTGACAATCACTGCTTTATAGTACAGTTTAAGATCTGATACTGCTAGGCCCTTCCCCACATTTTTTTTCATTATTTCCCTTGATATTCTTGATTTGTTGTGCTTCCAAATGAACTTTGTTATGTTTTTTTCTAATTCAGTAAAAAAGAAAAATTTCTTGGTAGTTTGATAGGTATGACATTGAATAAGTAAATTAATTTGGGTAGGATTGTCATTTTTATTATGTTAGCTTATCCTACCCATGAGCAATTAATGTTTTCCCAATTGTTTAGATCTAATTTTAATTGTGGGAAAGTGTTTATAATTCCTGTGTTTGCCTTGGCAAATAGATTCCCAAGTATTTTATATTGTCTAGGGTGATTTTAAATGGAATTTCTCTTTTTAAAGCTTACTGTCAGGATGTTTTGGAAATATATAGAAATGCTGATGATTTATGGGGATGTATTTTGTATCCTGCAATTTTGCTAAAGTTGTTGATTATTTCCACTAGCTTTTTAGTTGATTCTCTAGGATTCTTTAAGTAGACCATCATATCATCTGCAAAAAATGATAGCTTGGTC
Organism: Monodelphis domestica; assembly: GCF_027887165.1. Taxonomy (NCBI): domain Eukaryota; kingdom Metazoa; phylum Chordata; class Mammalia; order Didelphimorphia; family Didelphidae; genus Monodelphis; species Monodelphis domestica. Next base: position 233,588,645 of record NC_077232.1, read on the forward strand.
TCCTCATTACCTATTTTAATGCCTTAAATTTCTTTTTCTTTTCTAATTGCTTCTAGTACAATGCTAAATAATAGAGGTGATAATGGGCATCCTTGTTTCACTCCTGATCTTATTGGGAATGCATCTAGTTAATCCTCATTGCAGATGATGTTTGCTGATGGTTTTAGAAATATAATATTTATTCTTCTTCTATTCCTATGCTTTCTAGTGTTTTCAATATGAATGAGTGTTGTATTTTTGTCAAAGGCTTTTTCTGCATCTATTGAGATAATCATGTGATTTTTTTGGTTTGCTTATTGATATGGTCTTTTTGCTAGTATTCTATTTAAAGTTTTTGCATCTATGTTCATTAAGGAGATTGTTTTATAGTTTTCTTTCTCTGTTTTTGATCTGCCTGGCTTTGGGATTAGTACCATATTTGTGTCATAAAAGGAATTTGGTAGAACTCTTTCTTTGATCATTTTGTCAAATAGTTTGTATAATATTGGGATTAGTTGTTCTTTAAATGCTTGATAGAATTCATTTGTGCATCCATCTGGCCCTGGAGATTTTTTCTTAGGGAGTTCTTTGATGGCTTGTTCAATTTCTTTATCTGAGATGGGATTATTTAAGCATTCTATTTCTTCTTCTGTTAATCTAGACAATTGATGTTTATTGATAACACCTAGATTGCCATATTTATTGGCATATAATTGAGCAAAATAGTTTTTAATGATTGCCTTAATTTCCTCTTCATTAGAAATAAGGTCTCCCTTTTCATCTTTGATACTGTTAATTTGGTTTTCTTCTTTCCTTTTTTATTAGATTAATCAGCACTCTGTCTATTTTGTTTTTTTCCTCAAAGTAACAGCTTCTAGTCATTTTATTAATTCAACAGTTCTTTTGATTTAGATTTTATTAATTACTCATTAGGATTTCTAATTTAGTCTTTATCTGGGGATTTTAAATTTGTTCTTTTTCTAGTTTTTTAATTTGCATGCCCAATTCATTGACCTCTGCTCTTCTTAATTTGTTAATATATATACACTGAAGTATATATATATTTCCCCCTGATTACTGCTTTGGCTGCATCTCATAGATTTTGATAGGATGTCTCATCACTGTCATTCTCTTCAATTAAGTTATTGTTTCTTTGATTTGCTCTTTAACTGATTTTGAAGAATCTGATTTAATTTCCAATTAATTTTTGATTTGCCTCCCCATGTACCCTCATTAATTATTATTTTTTTGCATTATGGTCTGAAAAGATTGCATTTATTATTTCTCTCTTTTGCACTTGTTTGTCATGTTTTTATGCCCATGTACATGTGAATGTATCATGTGCTGCTAAAAAGAAGGTGTATTCCTTTGTTCCTATTTATTTTTCTCCACATATCTATTAACTATTTTTTCTAAGATTTCATTCACATCTCTTACCTCTTAAAAAAATTTTTTTTTGGTTTGATTTATCTAGATCTGATAGAGGAAGGTTCAGGTATCCTACTAGCATAGTTTTAGTATCTACTTTCTCCTTTAAAAATTTGAATTCTATACCATTTGGGGCATACATGTTGGGTGCTGATATTTCCTCATTGTCTATACTGCCTTTTATCAGGATATAATTATCTTCCCTATCTCTTTTAATCAGATTCATTTTTATCATAGATCTCTAAGAGGTAACTAGTAGCTCAGTGGATAGAATGCTGTGCCTAGAGTCAGGAAAACCAGAGTTAAAATTTGACCTTCAACATTTTTTTGCTGTATGATGCTTGGCAAGCCACTTTACCTTTGTTTGCCTCAATTTCTTCTTCATAAGCACCTGCTTTGAAGAGTTGTTATAAGCAACAAATGAGAATTAGTGAAAAGTGATTAGCCCTACACCTGTCGCAGAATAGGTGCTACATAAATGCTTATTCCCTCCCTCCCCCCCCTTCCTCCTTGGGGTCCAGTTGACCTCTGGTAAAGAAATCCTGCTCTGTTCAGATGCCTCTAAAATCTATAAATCTATGCCTGACTTCTCCACTGTCTTCCCATCTTAGATACCTGTTTTCTGATACCTAAAACTGGAAAACTTATAAACATTTATCATAGTAAATTAGTGGATATGTTAGGAAGATATGAGTACAAGTTTAGTCTTCTTCATGTATTATATGTGTTACCCTGGACCAGTCACTTAACTTTCTGCTGCAGTTTCCTCAACTGTAAAACAATGGATAATATACTAGCACCTATATTATAGGGTTGTTGTGAAGATTAAGTAAAATAATTATAAGACACTTAGCACAGTCCCCAATATATAGTAGATGCTCAAGAAATCCTTATGTCCTTCCTTCCAAACCAAATCAATTTCATATGCTTCTCCCTACCTCCTTACTTCTGTTGCTGTAACCACCATTATGTCATTCATCCATCTTTAAAACCTCATATCATTGCAGGTTCTACATTGAATTATTTGACAATAATAAAATCCAACTAATTTTTACTTGGAAAATACCTTTTACAATCTGATCCCTCACAGTTCCATTATTGAAAGCTATCTTACATCTCATCTGGACTATTACAAGAACAACTGTCTTGTCTTTTTGTGAGTAACCTGTCCCTTTCCCCTCTATCTCCTACAACACTGCCAAAATACTTTTCAGATGCATTGATTTGATCATATAACTTTTCTGCTAAAGAAATACCCTATAAAGTTTATTTCTGTAAAATCTGTGGTATTTGTCTCCTCTTTTTTTCTTTATCAATTAGTTTATGTCCTCAGACAACAAGAGCCTAGTAAGAGGCATTCCAGACTCCATTCTTTTCTACCTCCTCCAATCTAGTCTACTTTTCCTAGTGCCCAAATCTTGTTAAGCCATTTCTCTGTAACTATCCCTCTAGTTCTTCTATATTGCCAATGGGCATTTCAGGCTTTCATTGATTTGGTTCCATTTTTTAGCTTTATCTAATATTGCTTAGGGCAGCTGAGTGGCACAATGGATTGAGTGCTGAGCCTAAAGTAAAGAAGTTCTACCTGAATTAAAATCTGACCACAGATACTTAGTAGCTGTGTGCCCTTGGCAAGTCATTTAACTTTGTTTGACTCAGTTTCCTTCTATATAAAATGAGTTTGAGAAGGAAATAACAAACTACTCCAGTATCTTTGCTAAGAAAATCCAAAATGGGACCAAGAAGAGTTGAACATAACTGAAAAATGACTGAACAACAAAAACATTGCTCAAGAGGCAGCTAGTTGGTGCAATGGATTTGAAATGAGGAAGACAGGAGTACAAATCCTCTCTGAGACATTAACGAGGTGAGTCAGATCAAGTCACTTAACATCTTTCTTAGTTGTTGACTATGGAAAGGCAAAAATGGATGAATTTTGAGTGCTCTAGTATATTGATCCTTTGGTCCAGAGAAAAGTAAACTGAATATTCTTCATGCTGGCAGGGAACAATTTCTCTCATTAGGGCAATTAAAACCACCATACAAGAAAGCATATAGTCTCTGAAATTAATTAAATATATTAATTGAGTAGAATTGTCTTATTCCAATGTTATTTTTGCAGAGATATTATCCAATTATTTAATGGTTGTTTAATGACAAATGTACCCACAACTCAGGATATATGGCATTACAAAAATAAGTCCATGAGTCTCTTCCATTCAACATCTAGAGATCAGTTTATTGTTGGGTCTAGAGTCAAAAGGACTCATCTTTCTGGGTTTAAATCTGGCCTCAGATACTTACTAGCTATGTGACCCTGGGCAAGTGATTTAACCCTATTTGCCCGAGTTTCTCATTACTAAATGATCTGGAGAAGGATCCACTCTACTGTCTTTGCTAAAAAAACCCAAATGGCGATCATGAAGAATCAGACACAACTGAACAACAACAAATTTATTGAAAATTCATCACTTGCAATTCATTAATAGCTTTTGGAGAAGAAAAAAGGAAATGAATGGCTTAGTCCATAGCTGGCTCAGTAGATAGTGTCAGGCCTGGAGATGGGAAGTCCTGAATTGTGGATGAATCTCAGGAGGGTCTAATTCCATGAAAATTTCAGAGCAAATTATAAATTAAGATTTATACAGATTTAATAAAGGTGATGATGGAAAAGAGTGGAGACAACTAGGGTCTGATTAAGTAGTAATAGTAAAGTTTACCTAAGATTTAGATCTTTGCTTGTTCCTAGATATTTATGTTTCTTTTAAAATTGTACTTTCTTTTAGACATAGTGTTATATTAATACAATTAATTATATTTTAATTATATGTGATTATATGAAGTATATGTTACATATAATTATAAATAATCATTTATGCTTAACTGTCTTAATTTAAAAAAAAACCTTTATTTTTATTGAAAATAATGAAAGGCAACATGACATAATGAATAGGCAATTGACCTTGGAGTCAGAAAGACCTGAGTTCAGTTTTGCCATTGGCAGACATACTATATGTGTGATCCTGTGCAAGTCACTTAACTTTTTAGTACCTTGGTTAGTTTTCTAAAACTTTAAGTTGCAGTTAGTTACCTTCCTTTATTGGTAAAGAGTTTCTCCATTGTGACTCTCTTAAACCAATGAAGTCACAAGTCTAGTCTCTTCCCACTTTTACCCCCAATAAAAATTACTTAAAGACTGACAAATTGTTTTAAACACATGATTTCATTTGAAGAAGATGCTGGAGTAAATTAGACTTTGCTAACTGATGGTAGTGGCTTGCTACATCTAAGTCTGTTTCTGGTCATGCTTCACTTTACTTCCTGACTATCTCCTTTGTTTTTATTTTTTACATTTAATATATTTTATTTATTTCATTAAATATTTCCAAATTACATTAAAATTTTTAACATATATTTTTAAAAATTTGAGTTCCTAATTCAGTCTCTCCTTCCTATTACTCCTTGAGAAGGCAAGCCATACGATATCAATCATACCTGTAAAGTTATGTTCTGGGAGCCATCAAAGACCACACTGTTAGTCATGGTCACACATGGAAACTGGGGACTGCAAAGCAGCCCCCAGGAAGGATGGAAACATCCACTGAAACCCCCCTAAGTGACTTTTCTTATTAACATCCCCTTATAATTGGAATTGCTATGATTATTTTTCTTACTGACATGTTGATTCTACTCTCTGACCCTGCACTTAGCAACAATGCTTTGTTGACTATCTCCTTAAGCTTCTTGTCTGTTGTTAGGTTCTATGGAAAATGTATGTTGAGAATGAAATTGTGTGCCAAATATATGTGTGATCATGAGGGTATGAAATAAAACTAAGCCTTAGCCAAGGTGGAGTAGTTTATCCTGTGAAACCTGTGCTGTGGGTTGAATAGAAAGCTGTGTCCCATCCATTATTACACCAACACTGTCCCACCTCCAAGACCCCATCCCCTGTGGGAGACTGGACCACCCCACTGCAGTTATGGAAGACATATTTTAATATTAGCCATATTACAAAAGAAAACACATACAAACACCCCAAGAAAAAATAAAGTAAAAGAAGAGTATGTTTCAAACTGCACTCAGAGTTGACCAGTTTTTTCCTTGTAGGTAGATAGCATTTCTCATGATGAAAATGATGGATTCTTTGTAATTTTTTAGATTTACCTGATATTGTCTACTACCATGCCATCTGGGACAGAAATTGATTCTGTAATGGGTCTTGGAAATGATATCAGTCTCTTTCTCTATGAGTACACTTACCATCCCTATGACTTTTCTGTTTAAAATGCTCCTCCATTTCCTCCACTCCTCTAAATAGATTCTTGCCTCTATTTCAATGTGAGTCCCTTGTGCATAGAGGCTCTTATCTTTTTTATATTCAGGATTTAGTGAGTAGCACGGTCCTTGGCTTTTGTTTTTTCTAGAATTAAATTATTGATTCCATCTTGACCATCTTAGTGTTGATAAAGGCTTGATTCCAATGTCACTAGGAAATAAAAACTCAATGATCATGTAAAGTGATGACCTCCATATCCTTTACTTCCTTTCAGTCTTTGTAGTCACTTGTGATAACAACATGAGTTTCTTCTATGAACATATAAAGGGGACATAATTAGATCATGTTTCTAATACCTCTAGTTTGAATGATCTTGAATTCTCAGAAAGCTGGAGTGAAGCATCACTACAGAGAATTGCTCCATTTGCCTGCTCTCCTCCAAAGTGAACCAGGAGAAGACTTCTTGGGGTAGTTTCAGGAGAACCTATCCTTTTACCAATGAGTTGCACTATTGAACTGAATGGACCATGATGACAATGTAAAATTTTGTTCATGCAGCTTGAGGTAGATAAGAGGCTAAAATTTTGAAGAAAGCAGTATTTTTTTTTCATTAGAATCTAAGCTCCTTGAAGGCAGGGACTTTCTCCCCTTTGGATTCGTATCCCCAGAGACTGGCACAGTGCTTGACATTTAGTAGATGATAAATCCTTTTCAATGAATTCTGTCTAAAATTTGAAATATGAATCAATAAGTTGTTATTGAATATCTTATGTGCCAGGCAGTATGCAAGGCACTGGGGACACAAGTTGAAAGAATTAAGTCTTAACTCATTCTAATAGGCATATGCATAATATATGGAAAATAAATAAAAAATAAATCCCAAACAGTTAAATGCAAGAAAAATTGGGAAGGAAGGCACTATCAGTTAGGGGTCAAGAAAGGCTTTGTGTAGCATGAACTATATCTTGAAGGAAGCAACCATGATTCTCTGAGGTCAATGTATTCAGGAATGAAGAAAGGACAATAGAAAGTCCTAGAAGTGGGGGGTGGAGTTTGGTGTGTGAGGAACAGAGAGAAGGCCAGTTTGACTGGATTATAGAGTCTGGGAGGAGTAATGTTCACTGAGGCTGGAAAGATGGGTTCAGTCCAAGCTATAGAGGCTTTAAAAATAAAAACCAAGGAATTTAAGCTTACCATACAGAGAATGGGGAGCAATTAGAGTTAATTAAGCAGGTAGGTGGCATCATAGTGCACAGATTACCAGTCCTTGAGTCAGAAAGATTCATCTCCTCGACTTGAAATCCAACCTTAGATACTAATAAGCTTGTGTGACACTAGACAAGTCACTTAACCCCATTTGCCTCAGTTTTCTCATCTGTAAAATGAGTTAGATAAGGAAATGGTAAATCATTATAGTATCTTTATCAAGAAAACCCCAAATAGAGTCATGAAGAGCCAGATAGGACTGAAAAACAACTCAACAACAAAGAGTTGATTGATTATGGCTATGAAATGGTCATATCTGCATTTAAAGAAATTATTTTGGCTGCAATGTATAGGATGAGATAGAATGGTGAGAAACAAGTCAGGAGACTAAAACTAGAAACTAGGAAAACTAGAAACTAAAACTAAAAGTAGAAAAAAACTAGGAGAGAGGTGATGAAGGCTTGGATTAAGGTGGTAACTTTGGAGTAGAGAGAAGGTGTAATTTTAAGTGATGTTTTCCAAGTAGAAACTGCAAGATTTGGCAACAGGTTGAATTGGGGGATTGGAGACTAGAGAGATGAGGATAATGTCAAGTGTACAAACCCAGGATTTAGGAAGGATGGTGATACCCTCAACAAAAAAAGGAAAATTTGGAAAAGGAAAAGAGTGTGGGAAAATATAATAAGTTCAGTTTAGGTTTTCAATAAAAAAGAACTTTTATTTTTGTGTCCAAGATAGCATTTTCATGCTTATAGCTCTCTCACTAATGTCTTATCATTTCATTATTTTTTCCAAATTTATTTCCAGACATCCTGGTATAAATCCTACCCACTAGAACAACATAATGACAGGTCAATATGAGCACAGTCATAGATCACAGGATCTGCAGATTTTCTTGTTATTACTGAAATCTATCCCAGTTGTGCCAAACAAATGAGAGAAAAAAAAATGACCATTGAAAAGGTATTTCTCTTTATCCTTAGAAAGAGAAGAAAAAAAGAGGCTTCCCTCTCTGAAGTAAATTCAGTCAACTTCCAAATATAAAAGTAGGTCACCTCATCTCTGTATCATCATTGTTGGGAAGCATGCCATGGTTTTGATGCACAGCTGTCCAGCAATTTGTCTTTGGTGAAAGAATTCTGATCGCCATGCTAATCCATCTGCCGGCATCTGCTGAAGCATCTTGTTGGATCATTTGACAGATGATGGAAGGGGTGTGTGTGTGTGTGTGTGTGTGTGTGTGTGTGTGTGTGTGTGAGAGAGAGAGAGAGAGAGAGAGAGAGAGAGAGAGAGAAAGAAAGAGAGAGAGAGTATATGTGTGAGAGAGTGATGAACAGTTTGCATATTTTCTAGATAACTTTGGGCTCAAAGTTCAAAAACATTCTTAAATTAAGAGGGAAAAAACCTCTAATGGAGAAAGTGGGGAAGCTATTTTGGAGGCCTGGACAGAAACCCTTTGAACAAATATTACCACTGTTTATCCTAGGGACCAAGCCAAAGATAAACGTACCACTTCTAATGCATTTCTGTCTGTCAGGAAACAGAGTTCTTGTTGAGACATTAGGGAAAGAATGCGAGTTATTTGTGGGGGAAGCCCAGGCTATCTGTGATTTTGATACAGCTTCTAACAACTGGGCAGTATGTATCAGAGTAGCACTTAGAGTACCTTGTTCCTATTATAGAAGGAGAAAATAGAGAAGCAGGGGAGGGGAGAAAAACAGAAATGGAAGAAGTATAAAAAGGAAGATTGAGGGAGGAAGAAACAGAAATGGGAGAAGGAAGAATCAAAAGAAGGGAAGAGGTATTTGAGAGGAAAAAAGATAAGAAAAATGAGTCAAAGGAGGAGGAAGGAGAAGAAGCAAAGCCAATGAATAGCTTCAGTTCAATCCATGGTAACATCTCAATCTCTTGATAGTGTTATGGGATCTCTTGTTAAACTGGCTTCACTAAGAGATAGGTTCAGCAATCCAGGTTAGTTTAGTGGACTCACTGGACTGAAGCACACTTGGGTTTGGTTATTTTTCTGGGAGGGGGGCTGATCTTCCTAACTAGCAATGCTTCAGTGGGTCAGCAAGAAGCCTTGTGCCTGACTGTAATATTTATTAATGTTCATTGGTACAGGGGAAGACACACTAACTCTGGAGTCCAATCCCAACTGTTATGGGTCATGTGTTCTAATACCATTATTTTGCGAAGGAGGAAACCAAAAGATTGGTAGCTTTCTTTCTTTTTTTTTCTGGGCCATACATGTATTATCATGAAAAACATACTTCCATAGAAGTTATTGTAAAAGCACACTTATATAAAACCAAGACCCCAAATAAAACTGGAAATACACTGATGTGAAAGACAGTCTGCTTTGATCCACATCCATATGATTCCAACAGTTCTTTATAGAAAGGTGGAAACATTCCCTGTTATAAGTCCAAAATTGTCCCATATCATTGCATTGCTGAGAATAGCCAAGTTTTCACAGTTGATCATTGTACAATATTGCTGTTACTGTGCAAAATGTTCTCCTGGTTCTGCTTATTTTGTTCTGCTTCAATTCATGTAAATCTTTCCAGTTTTTTTCTGAAATCATCCTGCTCATAATTTCTTATAGCACAATAGTATTCCATTATCAAAATAGACCACAATTTTTTCAGCTATTCCCCAACTGATGGACATCCCCTTGATTTCTAATTCCTTGCCAGCACAAAAAGAACTGCTGTAATATTTTTTTTTACAAGTAGGTCCTTTCCTCCTTTTATTATCTCTTTGGGATACAGACTCAGTAGTGTTATTTCTGGATCGAAAGATGTATGCACAATTTTATGGTCCTTTAGACATAGTTCCAAATTGCCTTCCAGAATGATTGGATCTGTTCACAACTCTACCAACTATGCATTAGTGTCAATTGGTAGTTTCCTATTGGGAATAGGGTTATCTCTCCATGAACCAAAACTGATTTTCTGCTTAATAAGAGGTGACTCCTCCCTTCTCCCAGTAATTCTCAAAGTCTACCCTGGTGCTTAGAATTCAGAATTTTGACTCCAGGTCCTATTAAAGAACAGGCTATAGAAACTCTGGCAAGAAAGGAAAGCAATGACCCCAGGTTAGGACTGGGGCAAATAAAGTGACTGCCTTGTTTTTTCTCACTCAGTACTCTATGTCTTACCTCCATGTCTTTGTAGCCTGTGCTCAATGCCTGAAGTGTACTCTCCTTACTCCTCTACCCCTTAAAATCCCTAGTTTCTCTCAAGACTCAGTTCAAGTCCCACTTTCTATGTGAAGCCTTTTCTGATTCCTCTGACTTCTTATGTCTTTTCCCTAAAAACAAAACAAAAACGATCTTATATTTATTTTGTAAGTATTTGTGTTTGCATATATTGTCTTCCCAGATAGAATATAAGCTCCTTCAGGGAAAAGTCTGTTTGATTTTTGTCTTCTTATCTTGACTGCCTAGCACAGTTTCTGGCACACAGACACTGAGAAAATGCTTACTGATCATTTTGGTATTAAGTTCCTTCTCTTTAAAAGCCTTTAAGCAAAGGCTGGATGTCATTCATGTTGTACAGGGGATCTTTGCTCCATTATTTTACATTTCTACCTCTGAGAGACTAACCTCATTGGTAGAAAAGCAAAACAGGATAATGTAGGACAAAATAGGGTGACTCAGAACAATGGGAGTTGAATTGTTCTGCCTTCTTTCTGTTGATAGTTTTCCCATTTGTGTCAAGGAGGAGTCTTGTCCCTTCAATGGTCTTCCTCTTGAGCCCAGCCCAAATTGTTGTTGTCTTTTGATCCTTCATTAAAAGAGGACCAATGGCATTATGGGTGGTCTCTTGACTTGCTAGTGAATTGGATTTAAGTGAGACAGTTACACAAAGTCATCAGCCTCACTCTTTCAGAATCATCGAAGTCTGTAAGGCAAGACATAAAAGTCAGGATGATTGATGATGATTCAGGATGCAGTGTTTGACCTTGGAATCTTTGACCCCAATATAACTTGAATAAAATTCCTTTGGCCTTTAGAATATATTATAAACTTCTTTTCATATTGGCCTTAACTTTCCAGATACTGCTCACGTTGGATCTTGCCATTATTTTGAATTTATCTTTAGCAACCTATTTCCATTTCATCTCTTAAATAGAACATGTCCTTTTGAATGTCTTTGGACCTTCTGGTTCTGACTTCAATTTCATTAGATACTACCCTCTTCTTTGTCATCAAAATCAATTGAAACACCATTATCAGAATTTCAACCTTCATAACTTCATGTTTCTGGAATTGACTTTCCTTTATGGCCTCGTGCCATGGGATCTGTGAACATTTTGACATATTCTTCTAAACTCAAGGGCATATGATGAAATATATTCAGGATCCTTCCTTCTCTTCTGCTTTCCTAATTTATCACAAACTCCCAAGATTCCCATCACTTCTACAACACCAAGCAAATCTTCTATACAAGTATGAACATACATAGCAGGGTAGGCAGAGCAGTTGGACTCATAGGACAGAAAGGGAACAGCTTCTTCATCAGTGGAATTGAGGCTCACACTAACCTTTCTTCTGTCTTGAGATTGCCTCTAGGTATGACTTAAAAACTTGGTAAATTCTCTTTCACTCAGACTGGTCCTTATGTTGTTTTTATAGAGACTTTTTTTTTTTGGGAAGGGGTGTAAGGAAAAGGTAACAAGCAGGACACACAGAGATAGCATGATATGTTGGCAGAGTTTTAGTTTTCTTTCTTTGTATTTATATTTGAATGAGGCTTCTTTACAGTTCTCTGGGAGGGACAACCAGGAACATGACTGAAGTCTATGTTCCTTTGATTATCTATGACTCTGTTGAGTTGTTGCTCCAGGGTCTGGATGCAGGTTTTGGCACTGGGGAATATAAATAATAATAACCTGGTTCAGCTGAGAGTAGCCTATCTATCTGTGATGGCTGAGCCCATTTCCTCTTCTCTTTGATATATACCTTTTGGCAGAAACTAGGGTGTAAGCGTTTTGCCAGTAGCATCTCACAAAACTTTATTGATGAAGATGAATATAAAATAATGGCAATGTCTCATATGAATAGTGTCTAGAAAATTAAGGCCATTGTGAAATGAAATTTACAAAATATTCTAAAGGTCCTAAAAGGAAAAGTTGACCACCAAGGCCACCTATTGCATATACTGGAATTATAGAATCTTGGAATCTCAGAACAAGAAGGAACCTCAGTGGCCTATAACCTTGTCCACAAGTGATCCCTCCAATGAGTGGGGAGGGGGTTTAGTTTCTTCTACAGAAATCACTTCTACTTTTGGACAACATTAGTTATTCAGAAGTTTCCCCTTATATATGAATCTTATATCTAGTATTTCCTCATATCTAAATCTTCCTTCTACCATTGTTCTAAGTCCATATCTTTCTGGGGAGAAGCAACACAAACCTAATCCTCCCTCTTGTGGTGGCTTAAAGAGCCTTTCAGTACTTTATTAATATTCTTCATTTTGACTATCAATAATCTATTCTGGATTGCCACTTTTTTTATTCTCACCCTCCAGTCCAAGGAATATTGCCCTTGGCTTGAAAAGCAGAACAAAATAAAAGTTAAACATTACTTTTATTTTCCCCATCAGTTATCATGATTTCATCCACCACCAGCTAGGGGCTTGTTTCGTTTTGGATCCTCCTTCCCTCACTGCAATCAAACATTTTCCCTTTGTCCTTAACTATCCTCATCGATTTCTGTTCATTCTAAGCTTTAGTTCTCTTAACATTATTTCTAAGTGAATTTGCCATACTTTTGTATTCATCATCCATTAATTATTTTTGCTTCCATCTTTTGCATGCCTTTTAAAAAATCTGTATTATTAGATGAATTCTCTATGTAGTCACATCTGTCTCACAAGACAATTCTCTCCTTTCTTCCTTTTAGGAATATTTTCTTATTGGGTCTTTAGAATTTTATTCCTTATTTTTCATCTATCTTCCTTTTATGGAATTTTAGCTCATGTAATCCTACTTGCATTTTTCTCTCAATGCTTTGAAATCTTCTTCCTATTTCCCATCCACCCCTGACCTCCTCCTCATGTCAAAGCACATATTAGCAGACTGTTCCCAGCTTTCCTTTCCTTCTCTGTAACATATTTTAAGATGGTGTGGCAACTTTCCATCATTTTAATTCCAGCAACTGTTTTTTCTTTGTCTTGTGAGATCAGATCCAGAAGAGATATTCTCTTCACTGGTTCTCCTACTATTTGAAAGATAAAATTATAATTAAAGCCATTCAGGAAGTTAGTAGCTCCTTTCCTTTGGCGAGAAAGAGCTGTACAGCAGATGTCTAGATAACTGGTCTTCTGTTATAACTCAGAGCAATTTAATGATCTGCTTCTCAACTTATTTACTTTTGTAATATACTCCAATGGCAATATTGCTTTTATTTTTGTCTCCATTCTTTCTACTCATATTATTTGTGCCTGGTAACCCTTCTCTATTTCCTTTGATGACCTCACAAAAATTATATTTTTAATTATATGAATGATTTTGTCTTTTTTACCTCAGGATCCCTTTCTACTCTTAAAATTATGAAGAACCCAAGACTTTTTTAAGTGTGGGTTTTTTATTTCATCCATTGGTATTTAATGTATAAAAATATAAACATTAACATTTTTATTAAAGTCCTTTTGATTCTATGGAACCCCTAAAAGGAATACAAAAGGGGAACATACTTTGAGGACAATTAAAACATACAAAGCTATTCATCTCCTAATTGCCTTTTAAAATTTTATTAAAATTTTTTTTTCTATTTGCCCTTTAAAAATTTATCTTATTCCTTCTGAATCAGTTATAAAATCACCATAGTTCTCCATTTCTAAAGTGAGGAGATTGAACTAGATGAACTTTATGCCTTTAAGTCTATGATCCTAAATCTCAGTGATATCTGTGATATAATTTCTCCTCTCCAAGCCTCAATCTCCTTATGTATAAAATAGGAATAAGAATAGTGGAACCATTTATAATACAAGAGTATGACAAGAAAATTACTCAGTGAGTCTTAAATCTTTAGTGGATCCATAAGTATCTGCACGAATAATCTCCTCCCTAGAACATTTCAGTCATACTGTCTCTTTCTGGATGATTCTTATCCCTATATTCCCCTATTATCTCCATAGTTGCTTCCCAATCCCCTATGCCAATGCAATGCATTGGAGCTCTCTTTAATTTCCTTTTGTATTTTCATGGTTAAAAGATCAATACTTGTTGATCATGTTATCCTTCTCTGTTCTTGAATGGCCAGCCCACCTCCTTTTCCTATTAATACATGTGCTTTGTGGTATCTTTTATGCCACTTTTTATACTAAGGCATGTGTAGACTAGATAAAAAGAAAACCCTTTGGATTAGTGCTACTTTGGAAATGTTGTTGCTACCTGCTTACTTCATTACTCAACTTCTTGGTTCTGTCTTCAATTGTTATTCTTAAATCATTCTGTTCTGAGTTGCAGCAGCAGCAAATCACTTACAGAACATTGACCTTAAAATTTTACTTTTTGTAGCAATGAGTAGCATGGTACCATTGAAAGTCCTGCCAAATTTCTCAAATGTGATCCATGCCAGGTCCCTTCAAATCTGGGTTTAGTTCATTGTCCATCAGTAGCATCTGTCCAAGATATGTGGACTCATGAACCAAGTTAATGGGTTGCTTCTTCAACTGTGTGCCATAATCTGGGCAATGTGTATTCTTATCCACTTTGTTTTTCCTGTATAGATTGCTAGACCTGTAATCTTTTTTAGAGTGTGTTTCATTAGGAAGAATCTCTAGTGTTGGACCAATTCACAAGTAGCAACTCCATAATCTTCATAGATCTCCATCTGTGTCAGTGGGGAATTCCACTTCCATTTCAACTTTGTGTAGGATATCTTGTCACCAATAAACATCTTTGGTGAGTGTATGTCTTCTTCTTCTTCTTTTTAAACCCTTACCTTCAATCTTGGAATCAATACTATATATTTGTTCCAAGGCAGAAGAGTGGTAAGGGCTAGGCAATGGGGGTTAAGTGACTTGCACAGGGTCACACAGCTGGGAAGTACTTGTCTGAGGCCAGATTTGAACGAGTGCACGTCTTTCTTGTTTTATGTCTTGCTTGTTGTTGATGCACAGGGCATCATTGAGCAATATTATCTACATGTTTATACATGACATAGAATATTGTATGATCTTTACATATACATGGCACAATTTGAGAAAAATCTATATTTTGCTTTGCAAAGTTATGTTTTTTTGTAATCAACAAGTGATAAGACCAAGATCTCTATTTGTTGGATCTCAGTCATATTTTTTGGGTAGTATGACTAGTAAGATGTGATTTGCTATAAAAATCATCTGTATAACTATTTGCTATCTTCTATTTTCATCAAGTATTTCTTATAAATATGAATAAAAGAGCATATGGCTTAATAGTTGGTGCTATTTTCTTGGTATTTCTTTAAATTTTTGAAAATAATAGTATTATTTGTAAACTTTTCCATTCTGTGGAATCTTGGTGTCTTTTTTTTTTAGCTACTTTGAAAATGAGTTTTGAGTGCCTCTTTCTCTCTCTCTGTCTCCTGCTCCTTACTCTCTGTTTCTGTCTCTCATCATTTTGCACCTGTAAGGTGCTATTACTGACAATGCTGGGATTTTCATGTACCAGTGTTTCTGAACAAAGAGGAGAGGGAGGAGAGATGTTAGAAGGGATAGACTATATTGAACTATTTAACTCTATTAGTATATAACTAGCCTGATTAGAAATTAGATCCATACTGTATTTCTAGCTGTAGAAAGTATTCAATTCTTTTGCTATTTCAGCCTTGGTTTCCTCTTCTGTGAAATAGAGATAATCATGCTTCTGCTTCCTATTTTATAGTGAATAGAAAAAGATTTTGAAAACCTTCAGACATTATATAAATATGAACTTTTATACTCAAATTCTTATCCTTATAGAGGCAGTAGTTGACCAAACAGTGGATCTAGAATTAGGAAGGACTGGATTTGAAGCCCATCTCAGATGTTGTGTTCATGAACAAGTAACTTATAGCTTAACTGAGCCTCAGTTTCCTCATGTGCAAAATGGGAAAGGAGCAATTCCTATAATACCTACATGAAGATATATATTTTTCAGAATCTGGGCATTAAGATAACATGATGCCATTTTAAAATAGGTTCTTGGGGGCTAACTTAATATGTAGTTATATTTAATTGAATGATCCTGGAATATCTTTCTTCTGAGGCATTGACAAAGATAAATCAAACAACTAGTGGTCACAGCAACAGAGGAGTGGTGTGACCCCAAACAGGTTCTTTCTGCTTGAAGTATTGTCATTGTCAGTGAGCATTCATTACCTAAGGACACGATCCATTTAGACCTATGGACTCTGCCAGGGAGAGCCAGGGAATTTGGGCTGTCCTATTGATGCTCTATAAGGGTTGTTGTTGAGAGTAGTTTGGTAGACTCGTTCTGAATCCCTGCCTACAGAGTTAAATAGCACCATGCCAATCTTGGGAGTCTAGCTCATTACTCAGAGTTTATGGTAATGGATTTTAGCTTACCTAGCTCATAAGGCTTCATCTTCATCAGTGAAATTAGCCAAATAATTTTATTTGCATTAAATTAATGTGCCCTTGAAATACAAATAGAATATTTTAATCTGAAACAATCTGTGAAGGAAAATCATCTAAATATTCCACCTTGTCCTCTAGTGGTGAAAAAAAAAAGATGGGCAACAAAAAGAAGAAATAAAGTGTAGTGATCCTCTCTCTTTTTTTCCTGCCAACAGACAACCAATACTCGGGTGAGGGTAATCAGGTCTTCATCCAGGGCAGGAAATTGACAAGGTTACTGATAGCCAGTGTAGTGTTCTCAGGAAAAAAAATAGGGGAGGATCCTAATGGTGGTGGTTGTAAGGCAGAGCTGTGATAGGTAAAGCCAGAGGCAAGATGCTCAGAGTGGAGGTAGGGGCAACTTAAATATCTCTCAGGGATCCTGAGGTGAAGGAGGTGTAATGGCAAGGTGACCAGCAATTTCTGGCTCTTTTGAGACATTGGTATGGAGGAGGTCCATTCTAGACCTAGTAAATATGTCCTCTCCATGCCAGTTCCCAATTAGGGAATATCTTTCCACACATCTCATTGTTTTGATCTGCAGTTCAAGGTGAGGTTCAACCTTGGGAAATTGGCCAGGGAAGGTAGATAACCCCTCAACCCCTCCTGCAGAGAGTCATGCTTTCTTGGGTATGCCAGTGCCTCTTAATTCCAAGAACTTTTTTATTCCCTTGAAGTTTTGCTTCTTACTTTCCTACTTTCCCACTGGCTTAAAAGTATGTTTGGGGACACCTTATGAGCCAAGAAGAGGCTCTTTTGAGGACAAATCATCCTGGGGAGTTGGATATGTTTTACTAGAACTAAAAGTGAAAGAAGTAGCCCCATAGTTTCTACTGGAGAGCTATCTTCCCCTTCTGGGGATGCCTCTGTCTTCTATGCCAAGGACGTTTTCTTTTCAAATTGTTTGTCTTTTCCAAGTGTCTAACTTTTTCTGAGAAATTATGTGCAGAGATGTGAGTTTGAGGCCACAACACACTTGGAAATTCCAAGGAAAGCCTCTTCTCAGTGTTCAGTCATGAGCCACCAAGGGCCATTATTGTGAAATGAGCAGTGCCATAGTCCAAGTCTGTTAAGTCTCCCCCCTCCCAGATCTGATAAGCAATTCCACTGGGTTATACGATCACTCAAAACCCATTTCCTTATTATTCATTTTTGTAAGAGAGTCATCTTCTAAAGCTTTTTTTAGATTTTAGATTTAACCTTTCCAGGCTCTAAAAGATAATGGAGAGAATATAAACATAAATTCTCATAACACCACTCAGCTCTGCTAATGCCTTTGGAAGAGGTAGAAATAGTGTTGAGTGCTAGATGTTTTAGCAGAAAATGCCACGAAATACTAGTTCATGAATAGCTCAAAATATTTCTTGAGCTTCTTTGGTGGCTTCTTTAGGGGCACCGTCTATCTCCACGTTTACAACAACAAAAGAGACCAAAGTAAGCACATTTTCTTTTAGTTTATGTGATCAAAGAGGATACAAATACACAATTCTTCTTCAGTTAACATAGCATTAAATACCAAGAAGAAAAGCTAAAGTGTACTCCAAGCAAAATTTATTAGAAGTCTATTCGAGAAAAAAAACACAGACCTTTGCTTGTAAGAATTCAATGACCTGAAAGCCAGGCGTGAAAAAAATTATTTTTCCCCCATCTTTTTAAAATCAGATACAGAGTAGAAACAGCATTTTTCTTAAATATTACAGGCAACAGATATGGAAGTCTTTTGTCATAAATGGCATCAAAGGTAGTTATTATAGGCATCCCTCAGCAAAGCTGCATGCGGCTGACCTAGCTGTGAGCCCCAAAGCCTTTGCAATAGAAATCTTGTCATGACTGCAGCATTAAGAAGAGTTGGCTGCACAAAGGTGTTTCTCCACCTTCTGATTAATGACATTTCTTTGTAATAAAGATATATACATACATTTCAATTTGGCTGCTAAGACCATTTTTAAAAATTTATAAAATTTTGCATAAATGCCAAGGAATTGCACTCTCAAAGTATGCATCATGATCCATGAGCCAGGAAAACCTGTCCAAAAGTTGTTTCTTGTTGGGTTTTTTGTTCTTTTCAGTTAGTGTAAGTGCGGGGTGAGGACTGAATAGGGAACTCTTTTTTTTTTCCCCCTTCTGTTACTCAACAACTAAATGGTTCTGTACAAAAGAGCAGTGAACATATGTACATTATTCTAGAGGCTATGTCCATTGTGGGCAAAAAAAATCAACCACTGACCACAGGTGAAAAGCCTTTAAAAGCCTGTCATTTATAAGGTGCCAAAGAATTCAAAAAGGAACAGCTCTTGTATAAAGTCATAAGAATTCTTGAGCCAGGTCTCTGAGTGAGTGTAACAGAGCCATCGTTCACTGTTATTCATTCCTGTGGGTTCTGGTTACCGGTTGATTACCATTTAGTGTGGTCTTAGGCTCACTGCACTTTGGATCTGGAACTTAGGTGATATAGAATGAGCCCTTCATTGAGCTAAGACTCAAACCTAGGTCTGATTCCAAGGTTGTTCTCTGCCGGACCTCAGGCTAATAAATTCCAAGTCTTGGGTCTCCCAAAGTGCCCAATTTAGGTTTAGGAAAGAATTTACACAAATACACACACTGGGAGACTCAGGCTCAACATACTCCTGTCTTCTGATACAGACACTATCCGGGCTTGAACCTTTGCAGAAATAAAATAAGTGGCGCATTCAAATAATTGCTTTGTTAAAGGGGAAAAAAGCAAAGCAAAACCCAAATACTTCTGATGTTTCTGAAGTGCTATATATATATATTTATTTTTATAAAATAATGCGTGCCTTCAGAGTCTAACATTTCCATAAATGTGCAACATATGCATATGTATTATATGTTCATATACAATCATGCATGTATATGGGCACATACATATGCAACATAATAAAAATAAAACCAGTTACATAGCTCTCGAAGATACTTTTTTGAGCATCTTGTTCAAGGGTCTAGGAATGAATCCTTGCACTAACACTGCTTTTATTTAAAATTTATCTGATAAATAAAACACTAACATCTCATAGTTCATGTTGCTGATGATTACATTTTTAATATAAAACAGCAATGCAACTTTAGAACACAACACTTTTTTTTCCTGTCCATCTTTTACCTCTTCTTTTCTCAAAGTTATTACTAAAGTTGTAAATTTTCTTACCATTCACACTTTTAAAAAGTTAAAAAAAGAAAACCCAAACCAACAAAAAGTCAAATCCCTAATCCCTGCAGGAAAACACTCCTATTGGAAAATTCAGATCCAAAAATAAAATTATAACTTGTCCAAGTGAAGCTTCCTACTCTCGCTGGAGTTTTTACAATCGCTGTGCATGTTATAGCCAGTAAGTGCAGGCAAAACAATCACTGGATTAGAGTTAAAATATATTGTCAACTAGAACAAGAGGCAAACTCGTGATGCAGCAAGGTGAAAGTAATGTATCCTGCCACACTAAGGATGTGGAAATGCAAACATCAGCTTGTCCTAGGGAAACACTATTTTCCAGCTGCCTAAAGGGAGGACTGAGAAGCTTATCTCCTAGAGCCTTTGATTAGAGGACCAGAAAAGCCTCTCTCTCTCTCTCTCTCTCTCTCTCTCTCTGAGAGACTTCTCTTTCGGTCTCCCAGATTTTATCCATTTTATTAAGTGTAATAAAGCTCCAGGTTCTGTTCTTGTGTTTCAAATTGTAAACGTTTAAAGCAGGAAACAGGAATAAGTACAGTTTATGGAAAAACCCTCCAGCCTCATCTCTCAAAGGCTTCATGGTGGCCGTAATACTGAGCTGCAAGGATGGAGATGGTGATGATGATGTTAGAAGCCTTCTGCTTGTGAAGCATGAAAACAGAAGGCCTGGGGAGCATGTTTTCCAAGCAATTTTATGTGGATGTATTGCTGAATTGCAGCATAAAAAGTAGAGAAAATAATTCACAGCCTCTTGACATAGTTTCCGGGGAAAGTACCAAAGAATTTGGTTCTTCTTGAGGTTCCTGAAAGTAAGAAGCAAGAAATGAAAGGGGGCACAACAATGAAACAATCATGGCATGCACGGGACCTTGAAGACACCTTTCCCACATCCAAGCCCTTGCTGGTAGAGAAACACCAGAGGCTTTGAAGAGGAGGGTGGGGAAAACCCATTTTAAGCCTAAAGAGCATCTTAGTAATTAGACTGAATCAGGTGACCATTCTGTATTACTACTGAATTTCACTTATTGGAAGCTTAACTATTTGGTACCCACTCAGATTCTAAATCCAAGTGACTGCAGTTAGATATCAGGTCTGGCTCTGATAGTGGGGTGGGAGGGCATTTCCTTATTGCTAGAAAATGGGACAATACAGAAGAGGGAATAGAGATATTTCTTAAAGCTCTACCTTCCAATATAATTCACCAAATGAGGTAGAAATCTTGTAATGTGGTGGTCTGTAGCTGGGAGATATAAGGGATGAAGCTTGGTAATATGGACAAAAGGGTCAATTTCCTTCTTCAATATAAAAGTAGCAGGGATATCAGGTGTGCCATTAATATCCAAATAAACATTTTTAACATCTTATTCAATTTGCTGAAGGCTATATCCTTCATTAAAAATCTCATTTGCTCAAACTCTTAACAAAATAGATTGACTTCAACAGGTTACACAAAGTCACCATATAAATGAGAGAAAATTGACTGAGTCAGGGAAGGGGTGAAAGGAGAAAAGGCACCACCAGCAGGTGTGATGTCTAAGTTATTAAAAATATTTCCATGCAATACTTAAACTTATTGCTAAATGAATATTCATTATTAATGCATTTGGCCTCGAGGATTTACTATCAAAGACCTTATAAAAATATCAGAGGCACTAAGTAACTTAGAATTTCCAGAACAAATATAAGCAAGATTATTAAAAGGAAGTATACTTTTCTTAGCCACTCACCTGAGTTTGCTGTCCAAGCTTTGCTACTGCCATGTAACCTCATTTTAATTTATTTGCCCTTCCTGGTTGCATAGAAATTATGATCAGATCTAGAGATCAATGAAGGCTGCAATTGTGGCCTTTCTCTTAGTGATAGAGGAACAGTATTGGTAATAGAAAGACCCTTAAATTGGGAGTCAAAAGTTCTAAATAAAAGATATGGCTCTACCTATTTTCTTGATTAGTCACCAAGAGCAAGTTGCTTTCTTTTCTCTTCTATAAAATGAGGATAATAATAGTTACACTATCTATAAGACTCATATTAAGAAGGGGAGGCAAAGAATGGATCAGGAAGATGGTGGTAGGAAGGGAAGAAATAAAGATAGAATAATCTAGTTCTCTTTTTATAACATGATATTGTCTTGCTTTCCTATGTGCCATCTTGTTATTTATTTATTCCCTCAGATATCCTCCAGTATCCTCTGCCCAAGTTCTCCTTTGGAGGCGTGGAGATTTGAATAGCTTTTTTGTCCTTTCTAATTTGAATTCCATCCCAGTGCTCAGGGGATGTAATTTATTACATTGCCTGTATTTTATTATATCTGTACTACAGTGAAGCTGCTCACTAAATGCTTAAAAGTAAGCACTGGAGACCAGGTATGGGAACACCTGCCTGTGGTCTTCTGCTACAGGACTGGGTCATTCACTGGAGTTTAGAAGTTTTGAGCATCAGTAGGGCCATAAACCTGATTGGGGGTTTAAATTAAATCTGGCACCATTATAGTGAGCCCTTGAGCGCTACCACACTGCCCAAAGGTAGAAAAACAGAGCAGGTCAGAACTTCTGAGCAGATCAGTAAAGGGACTGGCTCTTGAATGAGTGAGTGCTATACTTTCAGCCTGGGTGAGATAGGGAGAACTAGTCTCAAGGGGAACCCTCCCCCCCCCCTAGATTTTCATCTACATGAAAGGATCAACTGGTGAGCCTTTCATCCATTCTGTTTCCTTGTCTTATCTATGTTTTAGTACTCAATCATTATAGCATTTATATAACCAGACATTTATCCTGTTCATAAAATCTTAGTATTAGAAGATACTCAAGAGATCTTCTAATCCGAGGGGCACTTAACCATTTTTTGTTCATGGCTCCTCCTGTCAAATATTGTGAAATCTATAGATTCTTCATAGTAACACTTTTTATTTTTTTTTTATTTTTTTTAAACCCTTACCTTCCATCTTGGAGTCAATACTGTGTATTGGCTTCAAGGCAGAAGAGTGGTAAGGGCTAGGCAATGGGG
This sequence comes from Monodelphis domestica, assembly GCF_027887165.1. Classification (NCBI taxonomy): domain Eukaryota; kingdom Metazoa; phylum Chordata; class Mammalia; order Didelphimorphia; family Didelphidae; genus Monodelphis; species Monodelphis domestica. The sequence continues at coordinate 233,611,341 of NC_077232.1, forward strand.
GTCAAGTGACTTGCCCAGGGTCACACAGCTAGGAAGTGGCTGAGGCCAGATTTGAACCTAGGACCTCCTGTCTCTAGGGCTGGCTTTCAATCCACTGAGCTACCCAACTGCCCCCCCATAGTAACACTTTTAAAAGCATAAGATACATAGGATTACCAAAGCTCCATTTGTATTAAAATAAAGTTATCAAAATATATTTTAAATAAAAACAAGTCCATGAACCCCAGGCTTAGGAGTTCTGGGCTAGCCTAACAAGTCATTCCTGAGTTGAAATTCATCAAGTCCGAATTTCTGAGCTCAAGTGACTAGCCATTCCTACAGCAATAGGAACTACAGGCATATGCTGTCAGTGATTATTTTAAAGCATTTATTGAACACCTTTATTGTGGTATAGATGTAATAAAACACAGGCAATGTCATCCTTGAGCACTGGGATGGGAGTCGAATTAGAAAAAAAACTATTCAACTCTCTAAGCCTATAAAGGAGAATCTGGACAGAGAATACTGGAGAAATATTTTGTTGCAGTGGTTCAGTTGTGTCTGACTCTTTGTGACACAAGTTGGTATTTTCTTGGCAAAGATACTGGAGTGGTTTGCCATTTCCTTCTCCAGCTCATTTGACAAATGAGGAAACAGAGGCAAACAGGGTTAAGTGACTTGCCCAGGCTCACCCAGTTAGTACATGTCTGAGGCTGGTCAGAATCCAGGTCTTCTAGTCCAGGCCTTGGTCTTTATCCAGGGTGGCACCTAGCATCCCTACTGGAGAATATCTGAAGGCATAGATCTATAACGAGAGTGCACCTTTCTGACAAATGATCATCCCGACTCTACTTGAAGTCAGTAGGGAACCAATACTTCCAAGGCTGCCTGTTCTACTTTACTAAAGGTCTAATTTGGGGGGATTGAGGTTTTTTTTTTTTTTTTTACAAGCTCAAATCTTACTCTTTGCTTATTTATTTTTCTTCAGTAATGAGAAGTCTAAGGACTTTCCTAGTTGACCTTCTATTAGGAAACTAGATTGTGAAATCTTCATTGACTTGGAACTAGATGGGATAGTGTATTAAAAAAAGAGAGAGGTTTCTTTAGAGTTACATAGTGCCTCTGCATATATATACATATATATGTCTATATATGTATATATATGCATATATATCAAGGAGTGCATGAAGTTAAAGAAATCATGATTTCTCATTCATTAGAAAACAACAAATGCAAAAGCGTGCAAGCAAATTATGAGCAAGCAAAATGTGTGTGAAAAGAGCTGGACACATACCCACAAACCATCCATCATCACACTTCTCCATCACATCAATGACATCGCTCTCTCTGAGCTCCAACTCATCTTCATTCCTAGGAGTATAGTTATACAGAGCCTGAAAGCTTAAACAGGACAAATACAAAGGCGGATGTTGAAACAGAAGTTCTTTGCACCTTCACTAAGCTAGAGGAGGAGGTGAAACTGTCACTTTGGTTTGAAAAGTGGGATTCTAACTAAAAATATCAAGCTAAGGAATGGAAAACTTTAGTCATCATGGAGAGGAAAAAGGCAGAACTCTTCCTTAGAGGACTGGATTGGGGCTGTGATCACATTATATAATTCACAGTATGAAGGGCATTCTGATTGAAGTTATTTTGAATTTTAAAGGCAGACACTTGTTCAGCCATTTGATGACTTCTTCTATCTCACACAGCTTAGATAATGAAACTAAATGAAATAGAAATGATGCTATCATTTTTCACCCACAGAAAACAAGGAAGGTTTTTTACAGAATCAGTATTTTTGACGGCGTCACAAACATCTGTGGCTTACAGATTTTGAAAGAACCAATTTAGCTTTCAAAATACATTTTTCATTAAGAGAAACCAAATGGTTTAAAAACATCACTGAAGTACCTCTGTGGGAATTTGGAAGTGTCATGCTTCCAAAGGGGATTATTGTCTTTTTTCCCCTCCAAGTCTGCTTCTTTTCATTTTATCTTCATTATCTATCAAACACACACACCCACGTACACACCCACACACATACATAAGAGGTCATCTAGTACATTGGATAGCTCCTCTTATTATTTATGGAATGACCCAAATAAGACCTGCATAGGAATGAATGGGTTGCAACCTATACTGGTGATCCACACTATTAAAATTATGCACCCATGAAAATGTTTTATTTTCATAAATTTATTACCAATCAGAATTTGTGTAATTTTGTCTCGGTGTGAAAAAAAAATTCTCATACTTTATATAGTAACATGTTATGCTGGTTTTATGTATGGATTACAGACTAGGATGGAACAATGGATTTGAAATGCTCATTGATTAATCCAATCTAATCTCCAATAGTTTTTGGCTACATGTTTCATGATAGATGAGAATTATAGAGAGTTGTTTCTCCTTCCCCCAACAATTTTCACCCTCTTGAACAATTCCTTCATACAGGAAAGACTAACACTTGCATTCCCCAGCTCCCCACGCTCTCAGGAGAACCTATATGTTGGAAACATCAGTGAAGGAATAATAAAGAATTTGGGGGTTCTAGTGCCAATTTTATAGAACAAAAGATCTTACAAACAAAGTGAACAATGATATTAACAAAAATGCAGCATCTGAGATGGCCAGGGAGGAATTGGTACATAATTAACAAAAATATATTTAGCTGGCAAATGAAAGCTCTGGAAGCAAGATTTTATATGTCCAAAATATATCTTTATAATTCGGCGTGAAAAAAGGTTTCTTTTAAAATTCTCACAAATTATCATGCAGCTAAAGGATCTACAGTTCAGAGACTTAGAGCTTGAAGGGACCTTAGAGCTTATCTGCTCCTTAATTTTTCAGATGAGGAAACCCAGGTCCAAAGGGAAGAGAGTCAAGTCTAGAGTTATACAACCACTAAGTGGTAGGGGTAAGTCTAAAAAGCAGATCTTCTCAGTTCAGTAACCTCATCACTAGACTCTGCTTTCCTCTCATGAGGGTTTGCTATTTGCAGTCACTCAGTTAATGGGGGATAAAAATAAGGACCACAGTGGGGGAGCTCTGGAAATGTGGGGACCATGTGATATTGAGAAAATGAGCATAAGTGATACTGACAATGCTGAATATGATTAAAGAATGAGAAAATTAATTATAATTGTTCAAGTGAGGAAATTGGATTCTGGTAAAATAAAGGGAAAAGTGGCTTTGATCTTCAGAGTACGAACATAAAAGTTTGCATTTAGGATATTGCCATATTGACTCACCCTCAAATTTGTTTAATATTCTTCATTCCAGTGGTATAACATTCATTGGATCTTTCCTGAACAGAAAATTGCCAGTAATGAGTTGGATAGGGCTAGGTAGCTACCCTTACACATAAGATGGAATAGATTGCCACCTGCGTGGTATGTTTGGAAAGAATTCCAAGAAAGCTCCTCACCTTCCTTTTTCCTTCCAAATATGTTCTTTTTGGTCTTATAACTTAAAATTCTGCCAATAGAGATTGATTCCTTTGGTTTGTTTGGTTCATTAAAGTGAAAATATAATGAGGAGGGGATAATAAATTAAAACCTCATAGTTTATATTTTATTGTAAACTATCTAATTAGATTATTTCCTAAGAGCAGATTTTTAGGGTAGGGAAAGGGGAAAGAACATGAAGGCATTATGTGCCTGTGGTTGGTTTTATGTATGAATTACAGACCAGGATGGAACAATGGATTTGGAATGTTCATTGATTAATCCATTCCCCAATAATTTATGACTATATAACTTATGTCTATATAAGGCATAGAGAAGGAAAAAGGTCTGAATTTAGAGCTGGAAGTCCTGGGCTGATTCTGCTATCCACTAGCTGGCCTACACAGGACAAAAATTCTGGGCCTCAGTTTCCTCATCTGTTAAAGAAGTCACAAATCCCTTTAGAAACCTGTGGTTGCCTCTTTTCATAACTGAAGGAAATGCTGAATTTCAGGTTAGTGAAAAGAAACTTTTTTCCCATCCAAGTTCAAACACCCCCTGCCTAAAATCTCTCCACAGACAGTGGATGGATTCCAAGTTAAGAACCTTTGGTCTACAGGATCTCTAAGACTCTTTACAATCTTAATTCTGTGATGCCAAGGGGGCTGTTGAAAGTAGACGTGGGGATCCTAAGGGATAAGTTATTGCACAATTTTGCTCAGGGCTAGACCTGGATAAAAGCATCTGATGACTTTCTTTTTCTTTTTCTTCTTCTTCTTTTTTTTTTTGGATTAATGCCATTTAGGTAAAATCAATGAAATCTAAAATAGTATTTATTTCTGAAGGCTTATGGGAAGTCTTCTAAGTGTTTCTAGCAGTTGTTAAGAGTGTGAGATGAAAATATTTTGGATAAAGTTCCTTGGGAACTGACCTCACTCTAACAATATTTGACTATGTTGTGTCATTGAATATTCTCATTTCATTCTCTGTGGTGGGAGCAGAATGTTACTGGGTTATCAATTTGATACTATTGTATACTTTCAGGAGTGCTTGGAGTTGTGTTATCTCTTATTCAAAAGGGAAGGATGTGACTGGTCTAGGACTTCAACAACTAGATATTTGAGGGTCCCAAGGCTAAAATGAGGGTCAAAGACCAGTTTGTGGGGCATCTACGTGGCACAGTAGATAGAGTGGAGTTGGAAGGATGTGGGCCTCAGACACTCCCTAGCTGTGTGACCCTGGGCAAGTTATTTAACCTTGTTTGCCTAACCCTTGCCCTTCTGTCTTAAGAGTTGTTTCTAGGACAGAAAGTTAAAAAAATTTTTTTTGCACTGCTTTGACTTGGATTTAGGACAATCTCTTTTTATGGATCTACTGAGACTCTTTTGCTTTCATTTCTCTGATTATCTAGGAATATGAGAAAAGGATCAATGCATTTTTCCAGAAGCTTCCTACTCCACTTTGGGTTTTAACTGAGTAACTTTGGAAGGAGTGTACTCCTTGTATTGGGGTTTCAATCACAACGTAAAAAAGAGCTTGAAAGATGTATTGTAGGAATGAGTGGTGGTGGTGGGAATAGGATGCCTTAAAAGGACATTTTTTCTTTTAGTGGAAAATTATCCTTGTTCTAAGAAAAGACAAAATTGAATTAATCTTGAAAATTTTAAGATTCAGAACCTAGGTTTCTTTTCACAAGACTTATTAAGGGGTCTAAAGGAAGCCAAGTTTCTCCACCCATCTTTCATGGAATGTAACTGGGTGGTATTTTTTTTTTAACAAAGAATGTTTTAATTAGGTCCCACATACCATTTTCTAAATACACAAACAGCCATATGTAAGCTCTGTAATACCATAAATATAAAATGCTAAATCTGATCACCAAAAGTACTGTTTAGGTAAGTGATCAAAAAAATCAATAAAATTCTGCACTCACAGAAAACAATGTCCTTACTACTTAAAGGCTCCCCCCAGGAAAGTGGAGGTAATGGGCTAAACATTAATGCTCCTAAAAAGCATTATAATTAACTTCTGAAATCATATGCAAATAGCTAAAAAGGAACTTAACATAAAAATTAGAAAATGTTTTTAGTTTTAGAGCTAAGTTGGGAAATGAAGGGAACAAATCATAGAGCCAAATCAGGTAGAAGCAGCATAGGATGATGGAGAGAGCACTGGCCTAGAACCTGATATGACAGGATTTGGTACTCTTGTGACTATGGGGAAATCATTTAACCTCTCTGGAACTTGGTTAGCTCAACTATAAAATGAAGGTGTTGGACTAGAGCAGCTTGAAGGTCCCTTTCAGTTCTAGAAGAATGATCTTATTATTTGTGAAAATGATTTAATCAATTGCTACTCCATGGGAGCAGGAGAATATGTCTGGAAGGCTTGAGACTTATTGAGGATATTACAGTTGATGCTACAGATGAAGCTTTAACATCATAACTAATAATTCTACTGTAATGGAATAAAAATGGGATAAAATAAAAAAGGAACTAATGTCTCTTCAGTGAGAATTATAGATGCTCAGCCCAGGTGCTTCCTCCATCACGAAGGTTTTCCTATTCTCTGAGTTGTCATTGTTCTTTTGTTCCATAGAATTATCTATTTTTTAATTTGTTTGTGTCCATGTATCCCTTCCCTCCCTCAGTGCAATGTAAGTTCTTGTTATTCATTTTCCTTGTAGCCTTGTCCTTCAAGGCAAAGTACCTCGCACATAGCCCACGCTTAATTAATGCCTGTGGAATTGAATGGAAGAAAAAAGTAGAGAGTGGAAATAAGGGGGAAGAATCTAGTGAGACTGTATGGCAACTGCAGTTTAATCTTGTTTTGTAAAGGTAAATGGGAGAGATCACTGAGATGTCTGGGAAGGGGTGTGTTTCTGAGGCTCAGGAAATAAATGTGCTTAGCTAAGTAACAATGATTTATGTAATGCTGCCAATAAGGACCTTCTGGAAACATGTTATTAGAACTGTACTCTCATGTTCTCTCGATGGATTCTTCTCATTTACCTGTTCCCTCAGTATCTTTAAAATAAATACAAACAAGATGCCTGCACTACTATGAAACCTATTACTCATCAAGAACTACATTGCTTAGGGGGTGTCTAGGTGGCTCAGTGGATTGAGAGCCAGGCCTGGATATGGGAGGTCCTGGGTTCAAATCTGACCTCAGACGCTTCCTTGCTATATGACTTTGGGCAAGTCACTTAACCCCATTGCCTAGCCCTTACCACTCTTCTACCTTGGATCCAATACTTGGGAACTATGATTAGAGGCAAGGGTTTAAAAAATTCCAATTACATTACCCATATTGAGGAAGAAAAACTAACCATAGGACTGACTGCAATAAGAGGGAGATTGGCTCATGAAGTGAAGAGAAGGACCTCAACTTAAACATGACTTCCTGACTATCTTAAAAAAAACAAAGCATGGGATAATGTCTTCAGCAGGTGAGATACAATCAAATTTGACTGCTTATTTAGAACTCTTTCACTTCATGAAATTCACCATCTTCCTTTCTGGCCATACAGATTTTGTATTTGTATAGAGCTACCCAAGCTGCTCCTCCCTTCTTTGGTTAAGGTTTGGGTTAATCTTAAATTTAGAAGAGAAGAAGGATACTTACGGTTCCCCCCCACCTTGTATGTTTTCATGAGTAAACCCGGGGCGCTGTGGCTGTAATGAAATGATTTTTAATGTAAAAAAAAAAATAAAGTACTGTCACTAAGTAAAAGTTTGGATAATGGCATGGTATTTTTTCTTGACATTTAATATTTCCTGTTGTAAAAAACCAAGAGGAAAGAAAAAAGCAAATAATAGGACTATTGCAGAATTAAGAATTGGAATATTTTGAAGGAAATTGTCAAAATTAAACCCAAACAATCCATGTCCAAAATTCTTGGACCATGTCTACAATCTAGTCTCTTCACATTTTAAAGAAAGGTCCCAGTTTAGTCCCATTGATTTTTCAAAGGCCAGGAATATTGCAAAGACGCAGACACCGGACCACTCAAATGGGACAGGATGGACAACAGCATACATTTTTAGTCTCTCGTAGATTCTCAAACAAGCAAAAAATAAATCACGATGATTTTTAACAGCAAAATAGCCACATTCATTCATTCTGCTTTTCCTGCACGGACAACATTCTCATGTACAGTACACATGAAAATATCAACTGGGCAGGCACTCCATGCTACAATTGGATTAACATTGTCTCTTCTCAAGGTGAGGAGAACACCATGCAGATTTTAAGGGGAAAACAAACGACTTTAAATAGACTAGAACAAACAATATCCAGGTAACATGTAACATTTTACCTTATTAGAGAAATATTGGTAGATATTTCCAGTGCACTGAACCCTCAAAAGAGTTTCCTTTCTTTTTAAACTAAGCATCAAGACCAGTATCTGTAATAGATACTTATAATATTGGAAATGACAAGCCTTAGCATCCTAAATTACTACATAATTGTTTCATCTACTGGAAAAATAGCACTTTTCATAAATAAATAAGTCGTATATTAATTTGTAACCACTGAATGATCTAAAAAAAGGATATCTTCTAGGACAAATGTTGCATGACAATCATTCATAACACATTTTGTAAGCACCCTAATGCTGCATAAAACAGGTACATAGTAAACATAAGATACTCTCCAAGCTTGCATGGTTGCTTGCTGAATACTCATCTTTTATGACCATTGGTCTATAGTAATGAAATGATCTTAAATACAAAGGTAGCTGGCTTTCTAAAACACTTAGAATAGAAGACTGATGGGCTTTTCAAGTACTTCCTTGAAAATCTTCATCACCCACTGGTCCAATTTGGTTTGGGGCCCAGAATGGATAAAAGTAGGTAGGCATCTTGGTAGCATAATAGTTAGAGACCTGGACTTGGAGCCAGGTCAAGTACAAATTGTGACTCAAACTCTTACCAGCTATGTGACCCTGGGCAAGTCACCTAACCTTTCTCTTGCCTCAGTTTGCTCATCTATAAAATGGGAATAATAATAGTACTTACCTTCAAGGGTGGTGGTGAGGATAAAATGTGATAATGTGTATTGCATTTTGCAAACCACTTAAAGACTTTTATCAATGACAGTGTTCATTAATAACACGTGGGAAAGAATGAACTTTGTTGTTTCTTCTAGGTCAATGATGAAATAACTTCACAAGGCCTTTCTTTGTGAATAATAAAGCTCTTCTGTTTTGAGGAATTTTAGTCAAATCAAATGATGTATGGAAACCCCCTGAAATGTATTTAGCCAAGTACTGCCCTGAGTAAAAAGCAAGACGTCCCAACTCTGAATGGGTTCAGTTGTGGAGACATTTCTCAAAATGCCTCTCTTAGATAACTGAGCTGTGCCTCCATGTTAGTAGGACTTCAAGCTTTGAACTCAGAACAGGACAAGTACTTAGAAGGTATGATTCTTAGAAATTTTTTTTCTCCACTGTCTGTTTATGTAACAAACCAAAAAAGAACTATAAGGTCTGGAGAATGGAATAGAAGAATTCAATGCACAAATCATTTATCTCAAAGGCAAGAAATTAAAACTAAAACTGACCTCCCCCACTTCCATTTTACTACCAAAAACCAATGGCAAAACGAAAACCACATAATGATGAATGTTATGAAAAATTTCATCATCATCTTTAAGCTTATATTACTCTGAGTGGCAACTAACAGCATGTTTTGAAATACAAGTTTTAGTATTTAATCTTTTTATGCACAAACATAGTACTGTAATGTATAACATTGCTTGATTTGTTTTTATAAAAAATATATGAAATATGCTTTATTTACCTTTTAGAACTTAAATTTCAGTGATTAAGAATACAATCTTCACTACAATGTACACTTTCCAAATTGAATATAAAATAAACTCTCTTATTTTTGGTTTGTTCTTTTAATTTCTAGTTCTAGTGAAACTAAAGTTAAGATCAAATTGTCTACCAACAGAAATCAACCCACTGAGTGGGAAATGAGAAGGGGTAGGAATAATCTTTCCCAGTTTCCATTTTATAGCTATACTATAATTACTAATCACTGCAATTCTACTACTTTAATTCTTCTAATTCCCTCAATTTATCTTGCTTGCAGGCTCAGATTTATTGTCTTTCTCCCTTGAATCCAAGAATTCACTCTTTTAGGTCATTTTTTTTTCAGCATGAGAAGGTAGATTCATTTCTATTGTAAGCATGTGTCCTCACCAGATTCTATAGGTTTCCTTGATGTTTATGTTGAAAACCAGCTGGTAGTCCCTGGTAGAAAATTATGAAATTTCCCACTCATTTAAAAAACAACAACAACAACTTTAATCCTTCCATGACGCTTAAAGAATTCTTGTCTTCTGCCATTATCCACGTGCATTTGGGTTTATTGGCCTATATAGGTCAAAAATGTTGCACCTTTTTTGGAAGTATCTTTGGACTACTATCTCTTACTTCCAGTTACCCACTGGCTACCTCTCCACCTACTTGTCCAGACAGCATCTCAAGCTAAATCTTTCCCAAACTGAACCCCCCCCCCCCATTGCCCCTACCCTAATTTAAAAAAAACACAACATCATATTTTTCAAAGTTATCCAGGCTCAAAACTTAGTCATTATATTCTGGGGTTCTGAAGGAATTTGTAGAAATAATAGCTGGACCACAATCAGAGATCTTTGAAAACGCCCAGTGCTACATGGGCTAGAGCCAGGTAAATGTTCTAACTTTCCAAAAGAGGAAGAATGTGGATTCTTCCAACTATAATTTAGAAAGCTTGACATAATTCTTGGAAAATTCTAGAAGACATTATTAAAGAGAGAGTTTGTGAGCTGTTAGAAAGGGAAACAGTGATTACGAAGTGTCAAAGTAGACCCAGTAAGAATAAGTTACATCATAACTAACCATATGTGCCTTTTTGGCAAGTGTATGAGACTAGGCAAAAGGGAAAGTCATAGACTTGTGGCTTGGCAAAATATCTGATAAAGTTTCTTATGCTGTCCTTGTAGATGAAATGGAGGGATGTAGAATTAAGAGTTCATTTAGGCAGATTTGATATTAGACCCAATGCATAGAGACCATGTTTTGCTTTTGGTTCTGTTCTATTCAACATTGTTAATAGTGATTTGGCTGAAGAGGCATATTTACTAAAGCTGGGTTATGGAACTGAGAGAGGTAGCTAGCTGATCCGTTGGATGGAAGGATCCTACAATGAAAGGCTGGATCTAATAAGATCAATTTAAAGGGACTATATGGAAAGCCTTTCCTTCACTTACAAAACAGTCAGTTACACAAGTACAATTTAGGGAGAGATTGGGCTAGTCAAGAGTTCAAGTGTAAAGAATCTGGAGATTTTAGCAGAGTGCAAGTTCTATGTGAGTCACTAGTGAGATTTGGTAGCCAATAAGGCTAATGAAATTTTTTTCTGTATTAAAAGAGATATAGGGTCCAGATTAAGAGAGGGAATAGTGCTACTGTATTTATCCCGTATTTATCAAACACAGATGGAACATATTCCTTTCCAGGCACCACATTTTAGGAAGGGAATTGACAAGCCAAAGTAGGGTACCAAGAATAGTGTAGATGTGCAAAGCCATGCCATTCTTGTTTAAAGAACTTGGGATGATTAATCTATAGGAAAGAATGCTTTGTGAAAACTAGACTTCTAGTAAAAGCATCTGACAAAGTATTTTTTACAGTTGAATGATCATTATGTGGAAGAAGGACTAGATTTATTTTGTTTGGCTCTAGAAATCAGAATTAGGAAATTCTAGGGCATGGGGTGGTAGAGGGGTGAGATTTCATCAAAGAAACAATTTCAGAACAATTAGATAACATAAAAACAGAATGGCAAAGAATGTTGGTTCAAATCCTAGCTATCTGGTCCAAGGGTTTCCTCAACTGCAAAATTAAAGGGTTGCACTAGATGACTTCTCAGTTCCCTTCCAGTTCTAAAGAGTTTCTCATCAATGGAGAACTTGAGTTGGAGATAGCATGACTACTTGTTGAGGATGCTGTTGAAGGCATTGCTTCAGCTATGGATTCGACTACCTTACCTGTGAAGTCCCTAAAGTCCTTTCTAGTCATGAGGTTCTATTACTTTTGCTCCTCCTCTAGCCCAATAGCCTATCAATGGCCAAATACTACTGATTCTCTCTCTGAGAAATTAATCCATTTCATCCTTTCTACTTCCACTATAAACACCCTACTTCAACTCATTTTGTGTAATGCTTCTGTTTACTCAGAAATCATCAATATCTCTTTATAATCTACAAACAACACTGTTTACCCTGATATTTGGAGCCATACCTGTCCTGCTTTAATCCTAGCTTTCTGACTTTATTTGCTTCACATATCCAACATTTCAACAGATTGGGCCATGGGCTCTTTTCTTTTCTTCTCTCCTTCTGAATTCTTGCTTATCTTTTTGTCTCCTCTACACCACAGCTCTCATCCTCCATCTACTGAAATCTCTCCTTTACTTAATGGCCCAACTCAGAGATTACATTTTCTGTGAAGCCTCCCCTAATACCCTTTAGCTGGAAGCCATTCCCCCCCTCTTCAAATTCCTCATAACCCTGCCTAGATCACTCCTTTGCTCTTTATCACTCTCTATCTTCCAATTATTCATGCACATGACTCACCACTCCCAATAAATTGGAAGGAGCTGGAGGATAAGGGATCTGCCCTATTTCACTTTGATGTCATTTCATTTAGGACCTTGCCTGGTGGGGAGGCTGTGCCTTATAACTAAATATCTGTTGAGTTAAATCAGATTAAGGGACACTCAAAAATAGGTGCTGACTAGGCTGTCAGCTTTAGAGGGCAGGCGGGGAGTCCTGGACCTAACATGTCATTGCTGTAAGGAGCTGCTGGGGAGTTTACTCCCTTTACCACAGCAGACTGATACCTGCTCTACAAATCATAGTACTAGTATTGCATGGGACACTGAGGGGCTAGGCTACATTCCCAGAATCTGGACCAAACCGAAACCAAAATTTTCAACTACTAGGTTAGCTCTCTGTATACGGCACCAAGCTGGCTGGCTGAATTCATACTTACTAAGAAGAATGGTAATTCTTCTACCTCTATTTGAAAAACTCAGAAACCCATCTTAGTGGACTAGAACTAGTCAAAACACTGGGAATCCATTTGTCTCATTCTCTTCATTATTAGGCATTACTAACCAACATTTACTTTAAGAGGCAGCACAGCATAGTGGTTAGTGATCTGGTCTTGGGGGCAGAAACATCTGCTGTCCAAATGGAATTACAAATGACTATGCCATAAGGATGGATAGTTTTAGTGGAAACTGGGAAGGCTTCTATGAGCTGATGAAGAAAAAAGTGAGTAGAACTGGGAGAGCAGGTTATACAATGGCAACATTACACAGAAAAATGATTTTGAACTTTGATCAATGCCACGATAATTTGATTCTAGAGGACTGTGCCATGTGACCTCCTGCTCTAGATGATGTTGTTGAGTTGTTCATTTGTGTCTGACTCTTTGTAATGGAATCCACAGGATTTTCTTGGCAAGGATACTGGAGCGGTTTGCCATTTCCTCCTCCAGTGTATTAAGGCAAACAGAGTTTAAATGACTTGCCCAGAGTCACGCACCTAATATGTGTATGAAGCCAGATATGAACTCAGGTCTTCCTGACTCCAGGCCTGGCATTCTACCACTGAGCCACTCAGCTGCCTTACACGTAATGAACTTAAATGGCAGAATAAGATGTACATTTTTAAACAAGTCAGTGTAGGAATGTCTTGCTTTGTTATGAGTTTTTTTCTTTTGTAATTATTCACTGAAGGAGGGGAGGAGAGGAAAAGAGAGGCTTGATAACCAGACAAAATAATAAAATATCTTTTTTAAAAAGATACAAGATTAGGCCTTGTCTCTGACATATACTAGCACTGTGATCTTGGGCAAATAATCTAATTTCTAAGTGATCCAAACAATTTCAGTTATGGGAATGTTGAATCTATGAATTGATTGACTGAAGAAATTTTCTTTTATGGGAATTCCCTATACCAATAAAGTCACAAATCAGGGCCAGCATCCTTTAATCATTTGGAATTAGGGAGGCTTTGGGGTTCAAATTACACTGGATACTCCTTTGTGGTGTGAACCTGGGCAAGTCACTAATATTTCTCAAGTGACTTATCTCCCAAGTCATAGACAGATTATGGTGGTCTCTCTTGGTAAAGAGAATTTCTAAACTAGAAGCTCACTGTGCTGATGGGATCATGGATCTTTTATGGATAGCCTGGCCCTGGACTTGATCTTTAAAATCCATTCCAAGTGTATAATTTTATGAATACAAATAAATAAAAACAAAAATAGGCTTCTTGTTTAAAATTATTTATATCACCCTAATAATACATTTATTATTTCAGAATGTTCTAGTCAGTTATTAGTAGAAAATTATGAAAATTAAATAAATATAAAAATAATATAAACAGGAAGAAGAATGTATAAAATTAATGTCTCCCTTGTCTGGAATGATCCCTCCCATACTGCTTCTTCTTCATTTGTTGAAAATAATCCAATTATTTAAAATGGAAAATAATGACATTTTCAGACTCAGCAATTCTTAAAGATTTTCTACTAAGTTAAAGAGGAGTGGCAATATGTACCTGTGGAATCAGAGATAGTTGAAGTATATTTTTAGTTCCATTTTACAGATTGGTTCATGAAGATTAAGGGAAATCCACTGACTCCCTAACAAAGAAGCCTATTTGGGTTAAGTGGAAAGAATATAGATTCTACAGTCAGAGGACTTGGGATCAAATCTCACCTCTGACCTTTTGTGACCTGCAGTAAATCACACTCAGCCATCTTGGTCCTCAGTTATCTCACTATAAAATAAAAGGCTTGGGTCATATGCCATATGAATTTTAGAACTATGTTTCTATGAATACAGAACAACACATAAGAAGTAGGAGTTGAAGGATGACTGATTTTTTTTTTACTTTCTCTCTATAATATAAATGTGAATGATTTCTGCCACATAAATATGTGGCAGTTTATAGAACTAATAATTGCAGAACAATGGACAAATACTGTTACTGAACAACATATTTTCCCAAATTTTTATGATGGACTGAGGAATTATATTTATTTTCTTCCAGGGGAAGATGTGTATACTCTGGATATTCCCACCAATAATTTCTAAGTTAATGACTTAATTGTTTATTTTACATTGAATCTGCCACAAATATCCCTACTATTACCATTTGAATCCTGTCTCTAAAGGTCTGTATCATATTCATGGACATTGTCTTTTTTTTGGCCCTAGGCAGTACCAAGTTCAAAGAGATTTCTTCCAAGAACTGCATGCCCTACTATCTTCATCTCCAATACCTTTCTATTTGAATAGCCTAGAGCCAGGAGATGCATTTTCTAGTCTTAGTTCTATCACTGCCTTGCTGTGTAACATTGAGAAAAATTAGGTACTACAAGGATAGAATATTTGTTCATCTCTAAAATGGGAATAATGCCTATCCTACCAGAGGGTTGCTAGACAACCTATAGTTCAGTACTTCAGTGGATTCGTGATCTTGCCAATGTGAAGGAAAAATTATTAGTGTTCAAGATTGGATCAAGCTGCCTTTGGAGGTGGTACATTCCCACTTACTTGAGCTCATCAAAAAAAGACTAGAGGATCACTTGTTGGGAGCCTTGTAGAAGATATTCCTGTTCAGGTACACTGATCCTTTTGTCTAAGCTTGGAAAGTCAGCAAGATCTGGGTTCACTGGCCCCATCTTGGACATATACAAACATACATTTATGAATGTGGGTAAGTCATTTAACCTCTTGATAGCACCAGGCAAATCTCTTAAGACTACATAATTGTAATAATAATAATAATAGCTAGCATTTATATGGTACTTCAAGGTTTACAAAGAATATATATATATATATATATAATCTCAGACACTTACTACTAGTTGTATGATCCTGGGCAAGCCACTTAACCCGTTTGCCTCAATTTCTTCTTCTGTATCATGGGAATAAAGCCTTCTATCCCAGGACTGTTGTGAGTATAAAATGAGATATTTCTAAAATCCTTGGCAAACCCTAAAGGGCTATATAAATGCTAGCTATAATTATTACTACATAACTAAGGGGTTTAGGGAGAGAGTTTTTTCAATCAATGAAATGACTGGTCTCTCTATCTCCTATTACTGCCAAGGTCAATTATTGTTCACCAAAATGCATCCATTGTGTCTTAACTTTATTGCCACCTAATGGTGACCAGGGGCAGAAACTGGACCGACAATTGTTTTTGGGAACCTCCCAGCAAACTCCCTGCAGACTGAGTCAGAATGGGAACAGGACGTTTTCGATTAGATATTTTAAGGAGCAGACTGTTAGGCGGATTAGATAGTCATCTCTCTTTCTGCCTTGTACTCTCCCTCCTTTCCTATTTTAATCTCTGTAGAGGCGTTTCTATTACTCATAACCTCTTAGCAGTTTTGTGGTTAAAAATAGAACAATATACATTTATGACATTTATCCCAGATCATATGTGCTCAGAGGCTAAGAAGATGAACTTTAGGTTAATACCTTGAGATTTCTGTGCTGGATATGTTTAAAGAGAGAAATCGATATTGCTTTACTTTTCTTTATTTCTTACTGGTCAAAATGAAAACTCAAATGACCTATAATTTCATAGGCACACATGAGTTTTGAAAGCCTCAAGGACCTTACTTTCTTTAAAATACCATTTTAAACTGATGGAGAGGAGGCAGTTGTTTGGGGGAGGAATCCATTCTAAGTATGGATCTTAACATCTTTATTATTTTATATTTAGTTAATTCTCATAGTAGTTCATTAATTGATGATTAATAAAGGCATTCTGGAAATAAATGTATATTTGTGCTCCAATATAATTTCACTTTAGTTTATTTTTTCTTTTGGCTTAGTAAGGGTAGCCAAAAGGTCGTTGTCATCGATGCTGGTTTCAAATACATGTGAGCCTTCAAAGTCAGATAACCAGTGTCTGAAGGAAGCCTAGGTATGAAATCACAATTTTAAAAATAAAATCGACTCTACCCCATTTAAAGTGGGTAGGTACAATCCTGTCAAAAGTTATTTAGCACAAACTCTGTCTCCAAGACGTATCACAGTGTTAAGAGTTGGCACTTTGTGGATCTGGTATTAAAAACTTTAAAACTGCTTCTGAGATGGTTTAAAGTTTTCAGAGGACAGTTAGTGCTGGGACTGGAATCAGGAAGACCTGATTTCAAATTTGGCCACCACAGGCACTGGCTATTTGACCCAGGGCAAGTTCCTTAACCTTATTTGCCTCAGTTTCCTCATCTATAAAATGAGCTGGAGAAGGAAATAGCAAACCACTCCAGTATCTTTGCCAAGAAGACCCCAAATGGAGTCATGAGGAGGCAGACATGACTAAAAGGAGTGGACAACAATAAAGTTCTCAGAACAAAATGCTTTTTTCAGTGAATGCCAACTTTAGTGTAATCCTATTCTGGGTAGGTAAAATTGTCCCAGTGATCACAGCCTTCCTAGATTTGTTTACTTTTCTTTTCAAACTGAGTAAGGGCAATATGGTGAAAATAATGTGATTTGGTTTAGGAAACCTGGGCTATTGGGCATCAGACAAAAACACACAGCTCTAACCTACTCTACAACAATCTGCAATATCTGAAATTTAAAGGTGACTGGATAATACAACATCTGAGAACCCAAGGGTTCTTGGGTCTTAGATAGCATCTGTTTGATGGTTCCTGCCAGCCATAAGAGGAAGCTTTTGTGTAAGGAATTCTCCACTTCTAAGTACCACCTTCTGCCAGGCACAGGAAAAAAGGATCATAGGATTGAATGAATAGTTTTTAGCAGAGATAATTTCTTGGTAAACAACGTGACGTCATTATAGAATTCCAAAAGTAAAACCATATGAATAAGAAAATATCAAAATAAAACCAAACTAGAAGATGAAACTTTACTAAAATTAAGGTCTCTTAGTGTTATGAATCAAGAAAAAGTTAGATGCCTACATGAAGCATTTCCTTGAGAATTTGCTGTGAGCCTGGGGAGATGGCTTAAGGCTGGGACTTGTGACCCTACTATGGGGATAGAAATTAACACTCTCTCCCCCAACTGTATATTCCTGCTTTAGAAGATGTTTAGAATCCACTCATTAAAAAAAAAAAATCTAGTACCTTGATGAACAAAATACGTAGTGAGGAATGATTTGCTTTTTCATTTAAACAATGGTTGCTATGTAGGGAAATGCTTAGAGGGCAGACAGCATCTAGAAACATCATTCTACATGGAGAACATGTTATCAAGAGAATTCAAGAGAATAGAACATAGATCACTATAGTGACAAAATATTTTTGAGAAGACGATGATACATCAAAAAAATGCTGACAAATAGGAAAAACAAAAGAAAACATGCAGGAAATGATTTGTGGAATATAAATGAAGAAAGATACATTTCTAAAGAGCCAGATCTAGAAACAGGAAGTCCTGGGTTCAAATCTAGCCTCGTACACTTCCTAGTTGTGTGACCCTGGGCAAGTCACTAAACTCCAATTGCCTAGCCCTTACTGTTCTTTTGCTTATTATTCATCAATTCTAAGACAGAAGGTAAGGGTTTTAAAAAAATGTCCATTTCACCTTTTGTTTTCTGGTCTTGCAAATCAGAGTCTTGAAGAACACACAACAACAATGTTTGGAACTGATAGAAAAAACAATAGACTAGGTTTGTAGTTCATATCAAAGCTCCACTTCTTACTCCCTACATGATCTCAGGCAAGTCCTTGTACAATTTTGAGCCCTAGTTTTCTCATCTGTAAAATGACAGTATTGTAGAAGACCAGGTCTATGTCCCTTTCAACTACAAAATCTTAGATGAAACTGCTTTTACTTAGTTAATTATGGTTAATGGTGGTAGAAGATTTGGATGTTTGAAGTACTTTAGTGGGACATGCTACCTTAAGACTTGTGTCTTAAAAAATATAAATGTAGCCTATAGTAAGCACAATTGAACTTTTTTTGACCCATAAGTATCTTCATTTTGATTTAAAAACTTCTATATAATCCTTTACATGTTATCTCACATATCGAGATAAGAAATGCAATATTTGTTAAGCACTTAATGGGGTGCCTTACACTTAAGAGGTACTTAAATAAATGCTTGCTCCTTCCTTCATTTGATGCCCACATTGGGTAGGTACTATCATTCTCTCTATTTTACAGATGAGGAGATGAAGGCTGACAAAGGGTAAGTAGTTTGCCCAGGGACACAGAGCTGGTGAGTTTCTGGGGCACAATTTGCATTCAGATTTTCCTGATTCCAAAGCTCCAGCTGATCAGTGGACAGGCCAAAAAACTCAAGATGAAGCCCAAAGTCCATGAATACAGGGACATCTGTCTCACATCTGGAGTATGCAGGACCCTACCCTGTGTGAACTGCTGTGACCTCTGACAGGTGAGCTGCAGGATCTCCTAGACATCACTGGGCTACGTGGAGGCTTAGCCATTACAAATATTTCTCTTTTTAAATCAGCCTGAAAAAACCACAAAGATGGTGGTCAGTTCCCTTCACATGCACATATAATAGACATGCTAAAAAAAAAAAAAAGCATAGCAGCCCCCATCAAACCAATGTCCCACAAGGTAAGAATTGCTAGGGCTTCAGACACCGCTTTATTGGTAAAAGCAACCCATGGGGTGTTACTTGGTTGCCAAAATTACTTGGTCACCAAAGTTTACAAGCCTCACAGCAAATTCTAAGGAAAAAGTCATAGCAGAAAATTTGCATACATAAACCATTTGCTAGGAAAGGCAAAAAGCTGAGAACACACAGAAGGAATTTTATCTCTAGCCAATGCATTAAATTTGAGAGTGTCTCTAAGAGAAGGAAGGACACTTCCCTTAGTATACGGGTTCATTCTGAATATGCCAAATGTCTTTCAACAGAGGAAAAGAACTTTCTTCTGGGGAAAAGGACAAAATAGAATGAAGTGCTCAAGACTGTGGTAATTCAAGTTAAATTTCTTTTGAGAATCACTTCATAATATCAGGATCACTCCTTCATAGATAGGGTCTCAGATTTTTCCATTAACAAGCTACCTTTCCACTAGTTTATTTGAGCTAAATGCCACATTTTTGGAAATTCTGGAAGAAAACTGGGAAAGAACGAACTATGGATTCACAAAAATCTGAATTCCACTCTAGCTTGTACCAAGTACTAGTAGTAGGACCTTTGGAAAGTCAAAACCTCAGTTTCCTTCTTTGTAAAATTAGGGACTGAACTAGATCATAGGTATCAAACTCAGAAAGAGGGCCCCTTTTTTTCCTTTACTTTTCATAGTAAGGATCTGACCTGAAATACTACATATTAACATTATCTATGGTCTATTATATTTTTATTATTTTGTTAAATATGTCCCGATTACCTTTTGATCTGGTTTGGGTAACAGTCAGGAGTGTTACCTCGCCCATGATTTCCAAGGTCCCTTTTAGTTATAACATTACAGAATGTCATAGTTGTTGGCCAGTACCTTCGATTGATTTGGAGGTTTAACATTCTCTGGGGGATTAGGAAAGGCTAGATTCATTTTCCCTTGACACTGACCAAGCTACCTTCTTCTCTTTGTTGCAGAGCTGGGGGATTGTGGGTAAGAGACTGACTGACTTAGCTGATATGTAACTTAGTCCTAAAAAAATGGATTGGTTTGTTTTTCTTGTCCTCAGTCTTTGTTAGAAAGGATGGCTCACTGGATGGGAGAGAAGTGTTATATCTGGAACTGAAGATGATTTAAAGACAAAAGATGGGAATAGAAATGTTTAAAAAAATGAAAAAAAGGAGTTAACAATATGGAAAATTTTTCAACATGAACCGTTTTGATGGACCAGAGAATTGCTTCTACCCAGGGAGAAAGTAATGTCTGGGGCTGAAATACGATGGGCCTATAATTAAATACTGAAAACTTGGGCATTAGCCCATTTCCAAGTGCCAGACTTATTTTTCAAGAGAAAACTCCTGTGTTTAATAAAAACCATATTAGCAGGGGGATTTTGCCTTTGGGGACTCTATGGTTTGGGATGGTAGTGGGAGCAGGTGGTTCTTCTGTATATTTGGGTATATTCATTCAAATCCATATTGCCTTGATTACCAACCCAGCCACTCTAGGATATACATAGAGTCCATTGTTTATTATATGGTATCCCAAAAGTCTTGGTGCAGTTTTAAGAGTTTGGGGACACCCTGCATTAGGCAGTATTAATTATACAGTTGATTTGAGAATGTAAGAGAGCTAGATTGTGTAAGACAGCAAAGATAGTGGAGTGGAATGGTCAGTAGCAGGCAAAAGCAATAGGATAAGCTTAGGAGGAATATAAGACTGTAGTCTAACTGTTCCTGGGTTCTCTTCATGGGAGACTTCCTTGTAGTGGTCTTTGATGAGGGAGGTACTCTTTTCCAATTCTCCTATTAGCATTTCATCTATAGCAAGAGTCTACTATGATTCAGTGGCAAGTAGCTTAAATCTCTTTTGCTCAGCTTTGGGACACATGAAGGATCATTGGCATTGGGGCTTAACTTCCCTATCTTTAAAATAAGAATATTAGATGAAATGGCAACTGTGGTCCATTCCAGATTTAAATTTTAGTGATTCAACTGGTCCAGCCCTTTCATTTTCCTCAGAGAGAGGTAAAACTTAAAGTGAGGAAGTGTTGGAACTATTTTTTATTGCCGGAGAAAGTACCTTGGGGGGGGGGGAGGGATACTTACTCTGGACAATTTTATCTCCTACACATTTAAATGTGTATTTCAGTACTTTGTAATCCAGAAAATGCTAGCTTTGTGGTGGAATGCTTTTATTTAAATAGGACAGATATTCTGCACCTGTTTTTAATATAGGAATGATATGACTTTATAGACCTAGGTAAGTAGGGGCCCCAGAGTGAGGCCTGTTGATCTTGGCATAGGTTTGAATCCATTTTCCATCAGGATTTTGCCTTGATATTTGAATATTTAACATATTCTTTCCTCTGAGTTAGAGAATTGCTTCTATAGTTTCCTAATCTTTTTTCAAACAGGAATTGAAAAGGAAACTCAGGTGGCAAGAAAAGCCAGTGAAAAAGAGTCAAAACTTTTAACCGAAAAATGAAACTGAGAAGGAAAAATACAAAAGATTTATGTGAATGTATATTAAAGTAAATCCCACTATTATATGATTGTTCCTTTTCCTCCTCTGTCTAATGGTTGAAAATAGATGGTATCTTTTGCTACTTCAAATATCAAAATGGATTTTATCTTCTGGGACTCTAATTTACCTTGGTTGGAGGAAGGGTGTATATACATTGTGAACAGATTGCCTAAGTGGAGACTTTATTATGATCTGACTCAGTAATTAGGTTCAAATTTTACCTGGTACTTTTAGATGCTTGCCGGGTTGATTATTCTCAATTTCAAAGAATGAATATGGAGACTTTGTTTTTAAAAGTTAATACATCTTTTATCTCATCCTCCAGATAGAGAAATGGCTCTTTTTCAGGAACCAACTGAGCTTTCTTAACAAACCTTTTTTTGGTGATATGTTGCCATTTACATTGAAATTTTAATTAGCCCCTGTGCCAAGGTCAGACATTAATTTACTTAAATTATATGTTAAACGGAAATGATATATTAGCTGATGATGCTTGGCAATGGATACTTGGCCATCTGCCCCATAGGTAGCATTCTTTCTGTTTATCCTTTGCTTTGCAAGGCAGCACAGACTGGTGCAAAGAGACCTGGATTTGGAGTCAAAGGACCTAGATTTGAACAATAGTTCCACTACTTACTATTTGGGTGATTGATCCTTGGCATATCACCTACTTTGTAGAGCCTTAGTTTCCTCATATGTAAAGTGTGGGAGTTAGACTAGAAATTATGTCTCAGACACTCAGATACTATGTATCTTACCCTGATTAAACTACTTAATCTCTGTCTCAGTTTTACCATTTATAAAATGGGCCCAATAACATTGCCTACTTTTAGCATCACCTAGGGTTTTTAAGAGGACTATTATTTATTTCTAATAGCACTAAGTCCTTTCAATCTGTCAGAAGTTTATTAAGTACCTATTATTTGCCAAACATTCTATTACCTAATTAGGAGAATGTTTATTTCCTACCCTTTCTGAAGATTATGCTGCCCTTGGGCTCTAGTGACCTAATTGATCTATGGGAAATGATCCAAATTTATAGCCTGAAAATGAAAAGTTTCTTACACCAATCTTCAACTTCTTTCTCCAATTGTTACTTTGAGCTAAAGTTTAGAGGTTTATTCCAATCTTAGACTAGCAGTTGTACAACTACCCTTGTCAAAACTTTGGTTAAGATCATAAGATTGAGAGCTCAGGGGACTTTAGAAGTCATCTATTTCAAATGACTTATTTTACAGATGAGGAAACTGGGGTATAGAAGTCAAGAGATTTGTCCAAGGTCACATAGGCAGTAATGTCACTTTCAGGATTAGAACCCAGATCCTCGGATTCAAAGCCAGAACTCTCAGTGTGACACTGCAGACCCCATGCTAATTTGGTTAAATGTTAGCAATTAATTTTCCATAGAGTTTAGATCTTACAAGATGGAGATTAATCTACAAAGCATATGTAATGTTTCACGTGCTTTGGAAGGCATGCAGTAATACATCACACCCAACAGTTGATGCAGTTACCTTTAACTTGGGTGACAATGTCTCCTGCCGGTAGGAAAATTTTGTAAGGAGAGGAGGTGAATGAGCCTGGGTAGAACCAGGGAGTGTAGAGAGAGAGTCAGAGATGGGTGCCAAAGTAGAATGAAATGGAGGGCTAGTAGAAAGGCAGCGAGGGGAAGTTGTAATCCCTTCATCTTCTGAAGAAAAGGATGCTGGCTTAAATATTTTAAAAAGACAAGAAGTCAACAGGCTATTCAATTGTCATTTCTCTTGCTTGATGTCCATCCTAATCCCAACACCCAAATAATGAAGCACTGATGTGTGTATGCTACGATCACAATTCTCAATGGGTCCTTTTACTTTTTCTATGGCTTGGGGGCTGAAAAAACAGAAGCTACCTATCTAATTTTATATCTCAGTGTTCTAGAAAGACTTTGATAATAGATCTTTCTAACTTAAAGAAGAAACAGTTTGGAAAATGTGGTGATATGAATGGTTATTATAATGTGGTTAACTCTCAATGAATACAGAAGGAGCTTATGATTAGGGTTGGAAATATTCACTTAGATACCAAGTCTCAAAGTCTTAAATGCAGATGTCTCTCCTAGGGAGCTTCTCTCTAGATTCATAGATTATTAGAGATGGCAGACAACACCTAGCTCAACCCTCTCCATTTCTGCGGTTTCAATTAGTATGATGTTCACATTTCACCTTGTATTATAATTAATCTTGCACATGAATTGGCTGCGAGGCCCAATTGCACAAAGTGATCAGCCTCACTCATCAAGACATTGCCTTCATGATGCCATTGGTCCTCTTAGAAAATGAAGAATGAGAATGAGAGGGCAATCAGGACCATCCTTAGGAGAGGATGGATAAGTTTGCTTTCTGGATGTATAAGAGAAGAGGTGAATGGCCAAAGAATGTCCTATATTTATGCCATCTTATCTAAATGTTGCTATTTTCTGATCTACAAAAAGTCCTTCTCTGTCTTAGTAGTGAAACCTTTCAGGTAAAGTCCCTTGCCCCTGTCAATGTCTAGTGCCAAGTGAAATGTCTAGTATTAAATATTAATTATTATAAAATGGAATTACCTAATTTTAATGGTTAATTCTTTAGTTAGTAAGCTAAATTAAAATACCTCTTTACAGGTACTGGCTGCAATCCAGTCTTCCTTCCTAGGGTCATTTATAATTGCCACTGGAGATGTTAAGCAATCATGTTTCATCTCCTCATCTTCCTCCTCTATGTATAGCCTTGGTGCTTCCTCTGTAACATCAGCTTCATACTGAAAGAGATCTGACTCTTGACATTTTGGCTTCTTTCCATGGATGAATGACATTAATTCTTCACAAGGGTCTTCTTCTTTTTCTTCAATGACAGGGAGTGTTTGGGACAAGGTACCCAGATTATACTGAACAGAAGTGGCTACCTTATCACCCAAGACTTCAGGCACCTTTCCAATACTTGAAAAGTTTCTCTTTTCTTTATTATCGGGAGAACCTTTGATCTCTTTCCAATCTGCATTTATTTTTTCAGTTGGTTTTGCATAATCCTGAATTATCACTGCATCATGGAATTGGGAGGCTATAGGTGAGATGGTGCCAGAAGAAGAAAAAAGTGGCAGAGAGGAAGGTATTTCAGTGGGGTCACATGCCTTGGTAATGGAAGGGTAAGCTTTAACTTGAGCATGGCTATTCCCTAGGGTTCCTGTATCCGACTGTCCAGTTGGTAAGGTTAGAGCCTCAAGCTTTTCTAATTCATCCAAGAAGTTGTCAGGAAAAGGAGGTGGAGTTGGGGTCTGAGGGCTTGAAGGTGGAAACCCCATAGTCAATGATAACCATTCATTGGTGATTCCTTCTACAGCCCCTTTGTTAGAATGTGGGCAAGGTAACATGGAAGGAAGGCAGGATGCAGATGCACTGTGAGCCAACTTTACAAATGAATAAAAGTAGAGAAGGAAAAAAGGAAAGAAGAAAAGATGATGTACTACAACATGGACAGACAGCGATATAGAAGGGGTGTGGTGGTGTACCAAAAAATCTCGGTGTCAGGTTCTGGATTAGAAGGAAGATATTTCAGGGGGATCAAATGCATGAAATCATTAGCATATGAATCAGAAAAAGTTATTTGAAAAGTGAAACTCTATCAGCTTTGGATGGATCACAAATGTCAAAGGCAAAATAGATGTGAATCAGAGCACATGGAGCGCTAGCTCTTAAATATCATCTCTGGAGCACCCTATTTACTTACTGTGTTTTTGTTTTTTTTTCTGAGCTAGTCTTTAGTACAGTGATCCAAGTAAACAAAACTGAAATAATTTCTTTAAATGTCTGTACTTGAAGAGAAATAAAAGGTGAACCCCTTCCTGTAATTTATGAAGAAGAAGTTTTTCTTCTCAATGCCAGTTTGCTTGGATTCATTACTTTTGTGCCTTTGGATTTCAGTGATTTTTAACTTTTGAAAGGTTTTAAAATATTTATGAAGCAGTTATGTATTAAAAGATTTCAAAAGCACAGAGAAATGACTAAGATTGAAGTGAACACAGAATAGTTAACTCTCCCCTCAAAAAAAAAAGTATTTATGTATTAGCAAGAATCTCTTTTTAGGAAAAATTGAGAATTCTTTATAGAGACAAACTCTTATGCAGTGTAGTGATGTTGAAAGAAAATATAGGTTTGCATTTTAATCACATTATAAATAATTCTGGCTATATTTCATAATGGCACAAACTATCAAGATTAATTCCAGCAATACCTGCCATATTATTCAAGGTTACTTTTTATAGTCATGATGGAAATGGTACAAATAAAGCTACATTTTACACCTGTAAATGATCTCAACTGAGGATAGAGAATTTTTTTTTTTACTGTTCCTTGAGTTTTAAAATAAAACACTTTACAGAAGGGGCTTAACTGTATTCTTTCTAGTTCATAATTTAGTATTATATTTTATTTACTATAGTGCATGGCTCTTAATTTTCTCAGATTTCTTGGACCTCAGGAGTATTCTGTTCTCTAAGAAGAGGAGTGCTTTCATAGAGTTCATTTGAATACACCTGTTTTACACTAAATACTACCTGTATTGTCTAGGAGCCTCCTTAATGCATAGATATGATTTGGGGTTCTTGAAGTATATTTCAGAACATCTAACTTACCACACTGAAAAGACTTTGAGTACAGGCCAAGCACCAACCTAGCTAAGTTGACATGGTGAATAAATGGCGGATTTTTTTTGGACCCCAGCAACTCATGAGAATTTCAGATATTCTTCAGGCTATGGCTATGAATATTTTAAAATTTTTGAACATGTTCTATTCCTAACTGTACTAAGAAAACTGATTAGCTTATTAAATGAGCCTCCAAATTCCTAATCACAGAAACTTTAAAATCTAATTTAAGAAAATAACCATGAAGCTTCAAAACATAATTCAATGCAAAAAAAAAATCAAGGAAAATTGTGAATAAAAGCACAGCACCTCCTAGTGGGAAGGGGCTTCGCAAGTCACGCAGTCCAACCCATACCTGAGCAAAGATCACCTCCACATATCCCTCCCAAGTGGTAATTCAGTCTCTAACAGAAGACCTTCCATAAGGAGCGGCATCTGTTACCTTCTCATACAATCCATTCTTCTTCTAGACAACTAAACATTAGGAATTTTGCCCCCTATGTCAAGCCATAATCAATTCTTGGCAACTTCTTCTTGTTATTTCTATTTTAATATCATGGATTGGATCCCTCATTCATATGACATTCCTTCAATTAACTTTGAAGGCTGTTGTGATGCCCCTCTTAGTATTCTCTTCCTTAGGCTAAAAACTCCTAAATCATCTTCAAATCCTCTTGGTTTTATAATTCCTCACCATCTTGGTTCTCCTTTGTCTGGATTTGCTGCTGTTAACTAAGATATTCTAAGAGAATTAATGTTTAAAAATCAAATTATTAATATGAAACTAACTTCATTAGCAGATATACCTAGATACTATCACTGACAGACTGACTTTAATAGTCCAAGAGTATTTATTACTTTTTTTTCTTTCTTTCAGAGTTGGGGATCACTGTACTTAGAAAGAGAAAATCCCGTAGAAGATCTTGAGATCTACAGTAACAGAAATTTAATTGAATAAGCACTTAAATGCCATCAATCATAATGCAATTATCACATCAAAACATAGAAGTACTTCCTCTATGACTGAAGCCTAGGCATATATACTTTATATATTATATTCTAAGACCTTCATTTTTGTACTCCAGGGTAATGATTCCTTTAAGATAATGACTCCTTTTCCTAAGAGCCACTGTCTGTGGGTCCCCTCATAACCTAGATGTTGTTGTTTGTCCATATCAATTTAATCATGCTAATTTGGAAAGTTTATATTTTTATCTACATCATTTATCATTTATGACTTAAGATCAATGAATTATTCTACATAAAACCAGCCATCACCAAATAACCTGAGAAATAGTAAGAGTAATTTGGATTTTGTTCTTTAAGAATGTTAAGTTATACATATGGAGAAGATGAAAAATCAATAAGAAATTCCTGAGCTATATAACACAGTGCCTGACATATAGTAGGAGCTTAATAAATGTTTACTGAGTAACAAAAATAAAGAATGGGAATATGCAATCATTTGACTCCTTACAGGTTCCTTCTCTTTAACTTTATCTCCCTTTTTTTTTCTTTTCTAAAACCCCTACCTTCCATCTTGGAATCAATACTGTGTTATTAGTTCCAAGGCAGAAGAGTGGAAAGGGCTAGGCAATGGGTCACACAGCTAGGAAGTGTCTGAGGCCAAATTTGAACCCAGGACCTTCTGTCTCTAGGCCTGGCTCTCAGTCCACTGAGCTAGCCAGCTTCCCTCTCTATTATTTCTCTATGCTAGATAATTTTCCATATATACAGATATGGTCATACTACTCCACTGGCACAATTTGATGGATTCCTAAAGCCTTTAATCTGAGATTCAAGGAATTTCTACAATCTGGCATCATTATGCTTATCACTTCCTGCCATGTATTAGGAACATTGGCCAAAAGAAACTAATCTCCTTTCCCCATTCATGCATGCCACTTTTCTGGGTTTGCATTGTTCCCTATGTATGGAATGTCTCTTCTTCCTTTTGAATGTCTGTCCATCCTTTAAAATCCAACTCAAATGCTGCCGTCTCCATAAAAACTTTGATTTCACCATCAAGGCAAAAACCCCACTTTTCCCCACTAGTCTTTGCCTGTCCCTCTATTTGAATATCATGTAGTATCTTGGATATTGAAGTGATTTGTGTTTATGACATTTGTCCCCACTCCATGAGGGGAGGAATGACTGTATCTTATCCAATACCTGACATTTTGTTCTGTGAGAACATCACATATCTGATAACTGTTGAATGTATTGAATTTGCTGAACATAAGCATCAACTAACAAGTTCTGTATGACTAAAAAACAAAATGGAGCAGCACAAAAGTAAAATTTGAATGAGTAAATTGATGAAATAGGTTTCTACTCTTACTTCCATCATGAAGGATAATAATTTTCTAGAATAAATGAACATCTCTTGAAGTGGATTACAGTTTCCATTCCAAGAATGTCTCCATTCAAATAAATGAGTTAACAAATAGGACTCTAATGGCTCATTTTCTATGCCTCTACCAGTCTGTCTAATAACCATATGCTCTTTGATAAGCTGTTTTCTTGGTCAACAGACTGGTGCTGGTGGGAAATGCTTTGGAGAATAAACAAACAAAAATCCACATAAATATTCAAGGTATATGTAAATTACAAAGGCAGTTGACATTTTAACATAATGTTCTAATGGTTTTATATATATGTGTGTGTGTGTGTGTGTGTACACATCTGGAACCATATGTTTAAATTACCAGCCTTTCCCCATATAAAACTGAATTATTCAAGACTGTATGATCATCGTTATCTCTTCTTACCTTATTTGAACTTAAGCTGTGTATCCTGTCACTAGAATAGCTGTGGGGTATTGGAGGGTCGGGATAATCATCAGCACCTTTGGGGACATTCTTTTTGATGACTTCTACATAGGAAACAGGGAAGATGCCTTGTCTGTTGGTTCCTGGTATTTTACCTTCATACCAATTTTGATCAACTCTTTTAAGAAGAATGACTCTATCTCCCTGTAATTAGAAAGTACAAGTTGCATCACTGGAAGTGACAACCTGGAAGAGATCTCAAAATATATTATAAAGCTATGATTATAAAAACTATTTGGTACTAAGTAAAAAAAAAGATTGATCAGTGGAATAGACTAAATAGTGAATGATCATGCTTGATAAGCATAAGAACAGAAATTACTAAATAGTATTTATTTAATAATCCTTATTCAGCGGAAACTTCTGGGAAATCTGAAAGAATTGGATTTAAAAAATGGTTCAGATCATATCATCTATCTTGTGCCACAATAAATTCCAAATGGATAGAAACCAAAACTTTAAAAATAACACAATAAAAATATAGAGGAGAAAGAATGTATCTTTCACAATTATAGGTAAGAGAAATTTTATACCCACATAAGGGATAGAATGGATCATAGAGACAAACTAGGAATCTTAAATGTGTAAAATCTAAAAAGAACTTTTATACAAGTGAAGTCAATTTATCAAAAGATGTAGCTATACATACATAGATACACATATATGTAAAAAGTTCCTTCCATCAAATAACTGTGAAATCAAAGTCTGACATCCAAAATATGGAGGAAATTGATACAAATATACATATATATCTATTAGACAATTCCTTGAATAAACCTACATTCAATTAATACAATTTCCAAAGACATCTCAACTATAAATGATGCCCTAAAGTGATTTAAGTCACTAATGATCCCCAAAATGCAAATTAAAATACCCAAACCAGTAAAGATGCAAAAAGACAAGAAAACTCATTGATAGAAGGGGATGATAAGCTAAGAATTAAATATGTTGTACAATTGGGGAAAGAATGCATAAAACACAGCATATCAGTGTAATGGAATATTGCTATGTTATAAAGGATGATTTGAATCTAAAAACTTCAGAGAAACAAATGTGAGAAGATATATGTGAAATGATTACAGAATCAAGAAAATAGAACCAAAAGAACAAATTATACAATGATTGCAATGATGTAAATAAATTTACTTCTTTTGAGTTGTTGCATTTTTAATGGATTTTACTTAAACTAGAGTAACAAGAACTCCTGGGTACAAATCTTAAGATCATTAATGAATTAGTGAATATTTAAATATTAAACTATTTGTGAATTTGAATTTTGAGATCTTATGTAAATATAACATTGATATCAAAACTTTAACTTGGAATTTATTTTAAATAACACTTAGCCATATCAAATTCACTGAGGGAAAAATTCCAATACCTTTCTCAAGGATAACTCCACATTTGTGTCTGCATTAAAATTGTATTTGGCTATAGCTTCTCCAATTTCTCCAAGCTGAGCTGGGGGTGGTGGTCTTGCAGGTTGAGCTTTTTCTGGAGGGCTGAGTTTCTAAAATGAGAACAGTTAATTACTCATGAAGATATTATTTCTGTTCCAGATGGATATTTCCCACTTCACACATTAATTCAAGAGAAAAGGAGAACAGACAAACCTCTACATAAGAGATTGGAAATATCCCCACTCGTCCATGGTGCTCTCCCTCATACCAATTTTGATCAATTTTCCTGAGGATGTAGACAGTGTCCCCTTTCTTAAATGACAATTCCCTGCAATAAAGATTTTAAAGTGATTAGCTCTTTAGGTTTATTATTGATTCTTTGTCCATATTAATAGTTCTCTAGAAATTTCTATAACTTGTCCTCTGTACACATTAGTGGTGAGACAAGATAGGGATTTTAAAGAATTACTTAGACAAGGGAATGAATCTCCCAAGTAGAGTGTTGGCAATGGGAATAGAGAGGAGAAGAAAGATGGGAAAGGACAATGCCGGGCCATTGAGACCAATAGTGGGGAGAGGTTTAAGAAGGAAAGTGACAGTATTGAATATAGCAGAGTACAGAGTAGGAAGAAGACAAAAGCTGAACAACTGATGGTGCCGGAAAATAGGAGGTCAATTCTGACATTGGAAAGAAAAGTTTCAGTTATGGAGAGAGAACAAGGAAGCATCCTTGGACTTGGCCTTCAAGAAGTTTGGAAAGTAATGGAAGAAATATAACTATATTGATAGCCTGAAGAAATATCAGAGTCAAAGGAATAAATTTTACAAGATTAATCAAGTGTCCTCCCTCCTTAAGCTGCTTTACTTGGCCCCATGGGAAGTCTTTTATAAATTACAATCTATGGAGTTGGATGGATATGGATCAAAGCATACTATCTTTCACATCGATGTATTTATGGTTTTATTTTGGGGTTTTAGTTTTGTATGAGTGTGCTCTTACAATAATGACCACTATGGAAGTGTGTTTTGCATGATAATAAAAATAAATTAAGTAAAAAAAAGTAATAACAGTCTATCCTTTATCTATTTGGAAGTCATCCTAATCTAGATATAACCCAGGGAATATTTTTTTTCTTTCATTAAAATTCCTTGGATAAGTTAAAGAAAAAAATTCTTTATTCCTCATTTGTTTCTTTGATGCAGAAGATATTATAGATACATAGACAAACACTATCTCCTCTTTGTCACCATTCCTATTAGGGACACGTTTGCATTTAGAAGATGAAGTCTTAATAGTTCTGGAGTCAGGATGACTTGAGTTTAAATCTGGCTTTGGGACCCTGGGCAAGTCACTTAAATTTTATTTGCCTCAGTTTCTTCAACTACAAAACTGGGATAAAGATAACACTTACTTCTCAGGTTTATTGTGAAGATCAAATGAGAGAATAATTATTAAACAGTTAGCATAGTACAGGGCTCAGGGTAAAGGCTGCCTGCCTGCCTTCCTCCTTCCTTAACTTCACTTTCAGTGCCTATTGCCTCTGATCCACCTTGGGCTTCATTATTAAAACCCATGTGCATGTCTCTTACATAGTACCTTCCTTACTTTTGCCTCTGGCCCTTTTTGAAATTCTAGCTGGACTTGCTCACTGCTGACAACCTGGTTAACGGGCTCCACCTTCTGACCTTCATCAAAACAGGCTGGATGTCCACTTAGACATGGCTGACACTCTCCAGTGGCACGAATTTTCCATGGGACTACAGTGCCAGCCAATCAGTCCTAATAATTTGTTGAAACTGGGGCTTATTCATCTGTGGTTCAGGTTGCTATTTTTCAGTGTAATTGATATTACTTTGTAATCCTATGCACTTTATGTATTCAAAAATAGAGGCTCATGATCCAAAACAGGTTAAAAAGCCCCAGCTTAAGACTGGTTATTTGTGACCCTTCAAATTCAATACTGAAATCATGTGGCAAGTCCTATGTTTGTCATTAAATAACAGGGACAAGCATATAAAAATGACGTAGTTATTCTACATAGAGTTACATTTCAGATACTCAATGGGAAGCAGCAGGCTGGAACTTTAATCTCAGTATGATTTGTCTTAGTATGGATTTGTTAAAGGTCCATAAAATAAAGGTGAGGGTCATTTAATTTAATTTAATAGAAAGGGGTTCCCGTTACAAATGACCAAGTTTGCCGCAATCATGGGTTAATTAACTTTTTGTAGCAAGACAATGATTGCTTTCATAAAACCAAATGATTATTGAAGAATAATTAGGGTAGTTTTAACAATGTATTTTATCATTCCAATATAACTGGTTCAAATGATACATTCTGGATGTCTCTCTAATGGCTTTACTATTCAATGGTAAAACTATAGATTTTTAACATAATTCAAATATAATTCAAAGTTAAATTTAAGAAGTCAATTTCTGGATCTGGCTAAGGCAGATAATGCCAGACACTTCTATCTCTAAAGTAATTTAAATGCAAATTACCAAAATGGGTTCGAGTTTTTCCTATTAAAATGCTAATAAGAACCTATGCTTTTCTTTGTATTTACAGTGCTAAGAACAAAGCCTGGCACATAGTAAACACTTAATAAATACTTGTTGACTAATAGCTATTTAATTTTCTAAGCTATAAAGTAATATCTGTTTAGCATTTTATTGGCAGAAAACTTGAGGAAAAGTCCAGAGTGCTACTTAATAAATAAAACAGATGTTTTCAAATATTTTGTTTTAATAGACTGAAATGAAGAATGAAAAGAAAATTGAATTTGGTGACAGAGAACCTGTGTTCAAATTCTGATCTTATTACTGAGAGTGTGACCTTGGGCAAGTCATCATCTCGTCTGAGTCTGTATTATTATCAGTAAAACGAGGTAGATGGACTCACCAGCTTAGGTCCTATCTCCAATAGTGACCTTTCCCCACTTTCTTAGTTATTAGTTTATTTCATATTCCCTCCTCTTAGATTATCTTTTTATTACCTTATCTGTGTAGGAGTTGAATCCCAACCTTGTTTTTTTAAAATCATAGATGATCCTTGAAAACAGGCTTGTTTCATTCCCCCCCCCCACACACACACTTTTTGTACCTTACTGTGCCTAGTAGACAATTAGTACCCAGTGGGTACTTAAAAGCTACTAGACATTTAGGATGTAGAAGATACTTAGTATCTAGTGGATAATAGTAATTAGCAGACACAGTAGTAAATAGAAACTTAGGTAGTGGATACTAAGTAGGTACTTAAGGAGTAGATATTTAGTAGCTAGCATTAATATAGCATGTTACTGGCTTGCAAACTTCTGTATGTCAGTTCATTTGAATCTCCCTGAGGTCAAGAATCCTTTTCCTTCCCCACCTCTTTTTTTTCTGGATCCCTGTCTTTAGCACAGGATCTTAGATGCATAGAGTAGACGTTTATTGTTTGCTGAATTGAAATTAGCTAGTTACCATTAAAATCTTTGCCAGTTTTAAGTCCTATTAATTCTGCTCTATACTATTAAAAATAGTCAGATTCCAGGTTTAAAAATTGATTAAAAAAACAAATAAACAAACAGATGTGCGATTTCTTTGGTGTAGGGACATTCCTTCTACAGAGGTCAGCACATTTTCAGCAACTAGTCCTTTGGACAATTGCCTGGAATCTGGAAACTTCAAGTGACTTGTTCATGGCTATGCAAAGCAACATGTATAAGCAGCAGAATGTGAACTCAGGTCTTCTTAATTCCAGGCTAGTTCTCTATCCACCCCACCATGCTATGTCTTGAGAATAGAAGCTTATTCCTAATTAGATTTGTTTGACAATCTCCAGCAGACTCATGCTTAAAGCCCTGCGTTTAATATAATGATTACATTTTTATGATTCAGATGAGAAGGGGCTAAAAGACGAATTGGTGTTACTTGCTATGGACGTGGGATTTTTCTGGCTTTTCTGGGTGGTTTACTCATTCCCCTAGAAACTCCTAAGGAGGATAAATTATTTTCTTTCTGGGAAGGATTAGGTAAAGTCCTGCTTGAGGAATTCATCAGACTTAGAATTGGAAGGTCCCTTAGAGAACATGTAGTCATCTCCCCAAATCTAGGACCTTCTGGCCCTGAGATTATATGGCACTGGCAACTGAGTCCAGAAAAATAAGAGATATTAAGACTAAAGGAGCCATTTTAAAGGAGAAAGGAAAGAGAAATCAGGTATTTTCCTAATGTCTACTGGCAAGTGTTCAGTGCATTCCCTGGAATAACATGACAACAGCAGGCCCTGCCCAGGGCTGCTTGCATTATCAAAGCATGTCTATATGTACTGTCTCCCCGAATCTTTGCAGCAGGCCCACTGTCTACACAGGACTTTGCTTTGAGTCTCATGGGTCAATGCAACCATTTCAGCAATGTCTTGCTTTGTATGCACCAGGCACCCCAGTCATATCTGTTCAAATAGGAATTACTTAATGGTAAATCAGGGTAAAAATGCAGATTTTGTACTTTGTCCTAGAATGTAATTTCACAAGGCTGAGCTAGATGATGTTGGACAGAGAAATCTGCATTTCCTTCTTACTTTTCCTACAAATTCTTACAAATTGCTAGATTCCAATTTGTTTGATGTATTTCATATCCAGCCAGATGTTTTTTGGTGACTCCCAAATATAAATAGGATGAACTGTCAAATAAAATCTTAATGGAACATTTACTGGAATGGATTTCAGAGCCAGGTTTGCTGAATGCAAATCCAACAATGAGAATATTTCTTTTTTTTTTTTTTGTGGCATTCAAAAGCCATCATGATTATGGGTGAATGGATATTTATACTACTTACTTAGATGTCTGGGCCTTAAAATCATAAACAGCTCTGGCTGGCAGCCTCTGAAAAGGAAGGCAAACAATTAGCATTGATCTGAGAAAAATGGATTTTCATTTTTCAGCTAAAAAATCAGTTTTACATGGGTAAAAAAGAGATGAGAGTCTAATTCTTCAAAAGGTCTATAGCTTCACCACAATGGATCCTCCCTCCATTCTTGTAGATTACAGTTCTTTGAGGCTTTATCAAATAGCTTTCATTTTCAGTTGCTGAAACCAAATAAATTCACTATCTTGTGGCGGCCTCCTCATTTCTGAACGGAGGGTCATCTAACATCATGGACATACAGCTGGAAGTTCCCAAAGAAAAAGAGCCTCATTTTTGGACTGAAATAAGGCTAAGGCCATAAAGGGCAGAACAGACTTAGGACTTACAGAGAATACTTTTTAGTGAGGATCCAGCTCCTTATATCTTCTGAAGTGAATCAGGGCATAAATAGAATCTTAAAAGGACAGGATCTAAATCCTGAAAGCACTAATCATCTTATAAAAAAAATTAAGCATGATTAAGAAATTGGCAAAGGATTGCAAATTAGTCTTATGTAGTCATTAGCAAAAAATTTCTTAGGTGAACATCTAGTGCTTTCTAGGGGAGGTGAGTTGGGGGAGAGAAGAATCTGGCTTTTAGATTTAGTCAGGTCCTCAAATCTGGGGTTTTCTGGGGTTCACTATGCTGTGTAGGGATGTATGAAGGCATCATCTTTCTGAAGTGGAAAAAATGTTGAGGAGAGGTTTGATGATGATGATAATATAAACAATAACATCTAATATGTAAAGCTTACTTTGTGCTAGGCACTAAGTGCTTTATAAAAATGATCACTTTTGATCCTTGAAGTAACCATAGGAGATAGATACTATTATTATTTCCATTTATAGACAAGGAAATGTAAGCAAACACAGGTTTAGTGACTTGCCCAGGGTCATACACCTAAGAGGTGTCTGAGTTAGAATTTGAACTCAGATCTTCATAATTCCAGGTCTGGTGCTCTATCTACTGTGTCACCTTCTGGTTGGTGGGAGTGAGACGCAGACCAAACTGGACCTTCATGGAGATAGACCTTTGAACTGCCCTTCTACTCTGGAGTTAGATAGATTAAGGGCCAGATCTGGCTGAAAGAGACGGTTCTCACTTCTCAGGGTCCACTCGACTTCTCCTTCAATCCCACACAAAATCTCCAAATTCAGAACCATTTTGGGGTTCAGCCACCTGCACCTAAATGACCTACCAGTGATATTTCACTGTGACCTACTACACTTCCCTGATAAAGGAGTAAGTGCTTCTAAGGAGATACTTTCTGCCACAAATGGCAAACATGAACATTCATGGACAGAAAGTTTATGACTCATTGAATCTTATTTCTTAACCTCCTTCAATAGTCCGTGGTTAATATCAGAACTCAAAATATCTAATGTTCCAGGCTAAACCCTAAAGCCATAGCCTGCCTCCTGGGCTGATGTCTCTGTTCTTCATATGGAAAGGAAGAAAAAAAATCTTGGGATCATTTTTCCTGCCAGATTTTCAGATTTTCTTATTTGGCGAGTGATTTATTAACTACCACCTTAAATATAAATACAACAACAAATACTAATAGTTTATATAGGGATAGAGACTGGACCTGTGATTTATTTGATGTAATCTACTTCTAAGTGAGGAAACTCTTTCAATTCAGGCTAACAACTCCTTCTCTTTGGTTTCTATAGACTTTAGTAGCCTAAAGCCCTGAGAAATTAAGAGGCTTTCCTAGGGTTTTAAAATCAGGATGTGTCAAAGGCAGGACCTGAACCAAGATCTTTCTAGTTTTGCCTCTCCTATTGTAAGAATCCCTATAGCCTTTGTGCATCCCTGGGAAAGTTCAAATCCCCTGAATCCCTTGGACAAAACAAGGTCTGTGGAAACAGTTGATTGGTAGGGAGTCTGAGTATCAACTAGTTGCCAATTTCCCTAGATATCATTTCCCTCCACCCCCTTCATCTAATCAATACCACTCTGAAAATTGACCTATACTCTAGATCCAGGTTCCCTTTTTTAACCCACCTCCAGGATTTGGTCCTGCTTGACCCAGGTAAGAACCCTATAAAAACCAATCAGGTTTTTGTGGCTCCCGTACCACCTTCTGCCAGGCACCACAGTAGGACATGACCTGTTTCTATCTCCTTGACTGTCCCTTATTCTTGGATTTCCCTTAATAAACCGGCCTTAATTTTATTTCTGTTGACACTGGATTAGTGGTTCTCCATCCATCTCTATGTATCACACCTCAGAATCCCAAATTCCACCTAAAGGACATTAAAATACTTACATAGCTTGTATATAGACAGACACATCACTTTCTTTCATACCTTCTGTCTCATTTAACCCACTATTTAACTACCTCTCTTTCTGGAGCTCCTCTTCTTTCCCTGGGAATACTTGGACCCAAGTCAGTGAAAGCTGATGAATAACTTCTAGGAGACTCTTGGTCTATTGAAAAGAACAATGGTAAGCACATGGTGATTATCTGCTTAGTTTAAAACATAATCAACACGTTAAACCATTTCTCAAGATGGCGGATGGTGTTCTAACATAAGAAACTAGAGCTGGATGTGCAAAACGATTGAAAACAAAACAAAATTATGAAACTCAAAAGTGAGTCACAAACTTGTGACATACACAGTTCACAAGAGGATTGTGCTTAAAAACAGGTAAAAATATCAGTGACCACAACAATTAAGTGGGAAAATGTTGAATGACAATGATGTAACTAAAAGTGATTTCTGAATAATGGCTTGAGAAAACACATTAATTACTCTATGAGGAGATACTGACTCAGTGGCAGTAGAATTTTATTTCTCAAATCTTGTCTATTCTTCATTGTTACTTCATCCATTATAGAGCCTACTGTGGACTTACCACAGGCAAGTTTGGAGGTTCTGCTCAAAATAAAGGACCTCAGAAACATTTTGCTCAAATATTTAAAGGTTTTTGGTCATGGGGAGAAATAGATGATAAAAGAAAGAATTGAAAATGAGAGATTGTGATCAAGCTTTTTAAGGTTTTTTTTTTTCAAGGATGCAAAACTCTGTTATATGTGGCATCCCTTTGTGCCCAGCTAATGTAATGTCTTGTTAAAAAGTCTTTATTTAAAAAAAATGAAGGTTTAACTTGACTCAACAATTAGAATAGTACGCAGGCTTCCAGTGTTTGCCCTGTTCCATCTACCTCAATACCAAGTAGGCATGCTGATTTATGGGCAAGCATTCAGTATCAGTCCTTCTTAGCATGGTTTTATGTGATCTGCAGTCCTAAGAATTTATTGTGAGGATAAGGGAAATTATTTAAAACTTTTTAGCACTGAAAAAAAAATGAGTTAAGTGTTCCAGGACCCTATTGCTGACTCTACTCCCCCACCTCCCCCAAAGCCTCACAGACATCAGTTAAAAGATTACTTTTTTTATCCTATTAGCAAATTCAGCAAGTCTGATTAATGGGAAACACTAAAAATGAATCTAATGTTGAAGAAATAGAAGAAAGGCCCCAGAGTCCTATCTCTCTGTCTGTCTCTCTCTGTCTCTGCCTCTTTCCTTTCCCTCTTCCTTTCTCTCTCTCTCAATTACTCAAACTTTATACACATATGTATTATCACATACATCACATCTTATATATGTATTATATATTGTATTATATTATATATTACATAATGTATTATATATTACATTCCCCTTATAATTGCATGTAGCCCTCCTATATATTTATTATATAAATAGCTATATACAAGGCTACATATACATATGAAAGCAATATAGATACATATGAGTGATATATATACATCTGTGTACACACACACTCCCTGATTCCCTCAAATAATTCTTAACGTAGGGGCTAGGAACTTAAATATTTTGATAATATAATTCTATATTACTATATGTAACTAAATTATTATACCATATAACCATATATTACTATACATAATTAGATCACTACAATAATAATGACATATTATTATATAACTATAACAAATTATTTTATTGTGTTTCAATATAATTCATTTCTTTTGTAATAATGTCATTTATTTTATATTAAAAACATTATCTGTGAAGGGTTTCACAAAGTTTTGCCAAACTGCCATGATATAAAAAAGTTTAACAGCCTCTGACCTAGAACCTAGCATGAGCCTGCTGATTGAGGATGAATATTAATTGAATCGAATCCCATTGAAAATTAAAAGAATGGCCCTGGTTTATGGTGATTTTTTTTTGGGGGGGGAATGACCCAAAGTAATCCTGGTACCTATTATCAATGTAGAGGCAATGGGATTGCTACATGGTCAAAGGTTTTGGAGGACGCTTAGTAGAAGCAACAGAGCCACAAAACCAAGCAGGTACAGTTATTTCCCTTCTCTCCTTTTGACCTAGCTCTGCAAGACCTTAGCCATGGAGAATAGGTGTTTCCATTTCAAAACCCAAACTATTTTGTGTCTAAATT
This sequence comes from Monodelphis domestica, assembly GCF_027887165.1. Lineage (NCBI taxonomy): Eukaryota > Metazoa > Chordata > Mammalia > Didelphimorphia > Didelphidae > Monodelphis > Monodelphis domestica. The sequence continues at coordinate 233,651,169 of NC_077232.1, forward strand.
ACACAGAAGATAACAGGTAACTTGGCATCCATCTACACTCAGTGGAGGCTTCTGTGGCAAGGGAATAGTTATAACACCTCAAAGGGATCATGGGGCAACTAAGTTGTACAGTACAGAGAGCACTGGGCTTGGAATCAGGAAGATCTGAGTTCAAATCTAGCCTCAAAACACTTGCTAGCTATGTGTCCCAAGGAAATCACTTAAACCCTATTTGCTTCAATTCCTCATCTCCAAAACAGGAGAGAAAATGGCAAAACATCTCCAAAACAGGAGAGGAAATGGCAAACCAATCAGTATTTTTGCCAAGGAAACCCCATGTACAACAGTTCAAAGGGACATGTAAAGTAGGACATGACTGAACCATAACAAGAAGGGGATCACAAACTTTCTTTGCAGAATAGATCCTCTCTTGGATAGTTGGAGAGGGAGGGTTCTAGGGAAGGTCTTTATCTCCTCATTGAGGGTATCCTGGAGGAGGAAATGAGGGTCAAGAATGCCACAGAGTGGAATGAAAAATCATGAGGGCTAGGAGAAGTGATAAATGCTCCCTGAATCTATGGCTGGAAGTGATCTCTTTTCAAACTTTCCTAGAGGACCTTTAATGAATGAGTCTCTTTTGCTTTGAATGCATTCTACTCTTGTATCATACTTATTGGTACATCTCTTCCATTTTCATCCTATTTGATTGTAATTTCCCAGAATGCAAGAGCTATGATATTATGTGTCTTCACATCTTCAGAACCTAATATGGTACCCTACCCTGAAATGGGTGGGATAGTATCTCCTATATGGAAAAGTATCACCAACTTTTAATAATAATTATATTTTATAATAATTATATTATAAATACATTTTTGTTCAGTTGTGTCTGACTCTTTGTGACCCCATTTGGAAAGTTCTTGGCAAAGATTGAAGTGGTTTGCCATTTCCTTCACCAGCTCATTTTACAGATGAGGGAACTGAGGCAAACAAGATTAAATGATTCACCTAGGATGATATAGTGTCTGAGGTAGAGTTTGAACTCAGGTCTTCCTGATTCCAAGCCTAGTACTCTATCCACTGCACCACCTAGTTGCTACATGTGTGTGTGTATGATTTTATGTAAGTACACGCACATACTTGGGACCGCAGAATTCTTCTATGCTAAGTATGATGCATTTATATCTGTCTTCATAAGTGATTCAAAACTTCCAATGAAAAAAAATGAGAGTTCTCATTTCATGAAGACTAATTCTGTTTGTAATTGCAATGATGCAAATGAAATTAGTTATTGATTATCTGTATGTGAATCTCCCTAGTCAACTTCACCTTAAAAGTTGGCACATTCAATCAAGAAGCCTACATTTCTATAGTACTTGAAAAACTTTCCAAATGGAAAATTCTCTGATTCTTAAAGTGCTTCAGAGGCTGGCCCCTTCCTACCTTTCCAGGCTTCTTAAGCTTTACCCTTCTCCATGGAATCTGAGATCCTGTGAAACTGGCCTCCTTGCTGTCCCTTGCCATGACGTTCCATTTCCAGACACCAAGTTTTTTCACTGGCTATCCCCTTAGCCTGGGCATTCTCCCACTTCATCTCTGCCTTCTGGCTTCCCTGCCTTCCTTCAGGCCTCAGATAAATTCCCACCAAATGTACAGTTTTTCCTAGTCCTCCATAATGTTACTGCCTTCCATCTGACACTACCTCCAGTTTATTCTGTATCTGACTTGTTTGTACCCATTTGTTTTTTTTGCCTTTCTTTGTATCTCTAGTGTTTAATGTAGTGCCTACACATAGGTAGGTGCTTTAAAAATCCTAGCTGATTGGGGCAGTGAGGTGACTTAGTGGATAGCAATCCAGGCCTAGAAATGGGAGGTTCTAGGTTAAAATCTGGCCTAAGACACTTCCTATCTATGTGGCCCTGGTTAAGTCACTTAACCCCAATTGTCTGTCTCTTCCCACTCTCTCTTCTGCCTTGGAACCCATACTTAGTATCAGTTCAAGACAGAAAGTAAGCGTTTATAAAACAATATTGTATTCAGTTTTAATTTTCATGTTAGTGAATGAAGTTCTCCAGTCCTTTCAGAATTTGTGATTTCATTGAATGCTCTTCACCTTTCAGGCAGACTGTGAGACCTCAACAACTCAGTAAATGGTAGCTGAGGATTGCTATGACTGAAAAATTCATCATGGATACATGATGTGTAAAGCCTTTGAGATCCCAGGGTCAGCTCTGCTCCCTGATGAGGCTCTAGAGGAACCTTTGTGGAAACTAGTTTGTGAACCAGGAATGGAAGCTAATTTTAGATTGAATGAGACATAATGAAGAAAATAAATCTGTTGGAAAAATCTCCCAAGAACTCTTCCCAATGCATTCTAGGACCCCGAAATGCCTTACAAATAATTTTCTCTTTTAAATTGTCCCCATTAAACTGCCTCTTCTCCACCTACTGTCTACATATCCTTTCTCTTTTTTGTGCTGCATGGCTATTCGTGCCTTCAGATGTCTTTTCCTGACCAAGACTGCCCTTGTCCCTTTAAACCTCATTTCACATTCATAAAAATATATATGTTTCAGAGTAGACACACTGTGTAATTGCTGGGTCTGACATACCACAGAGGATACACCCTATCTCTGCACCTGGTTGAAATACAACTTTCTAGATTGATATTCCACTGCTTGTCCTGACTCGAGGGCCTACATTTTAGATTTGTACATCTATTTATTCCAATTTAAAAAATCCATTCCAAAGAAAAGTGATTCAACCTAAATCTAATCTAAAAGCAGAAATAGAAAACAGGATAATATCAATCCAGTCTGAGCTTAAAAAGTAAGCCAGACTCTTACTATGATTTATTTGTTTGTGGTATTCCTTTAAAGGAATAATACCCCTTAAAAATAACTCTTTCTAATGAGATTCAAATAGAGGTACATTTTAATTTGCGAAGAAAGGTGTAAAGAAGAAACCAAGCGATGGATACAGAAATGGAACCTCTTGGATTAACATAACAATGTGTTCATGATACTTTCATATATGATTTTTTCTTTGTGACAGAAATGCTCACCAACCCAAATCTCTCTAATTGCTAATTAGTGATAGCACTGGATAGTACCAAATTGCTTAATAAAAGTTTTATAAAAGATATGTAAGTTCCAATGTAAAGTGGAACTAAATTTAAAAATATATATTTTCTCCTTAATATCCTGATAAACTATCCATGAACAAACCCCCCTTTTATTTTGAGTCTCTATTTTACCATCTACCTCTTGGCAAAGACGGAAATATGGTTTTCCCTGAAGCCATCACATCATTTATGACCCTCTCCAGTGTTGTCTACTCTTTTTCTTATGTGTTGGAAGTTACTGGGACAGAGGAATTAGCATACCTCTTGTTCTCCTTGTTGTCACTATTACTCAATAGCCTCCTTTTAAGTTAAGACTCAGGGGGCAGCTGGTAACTCAGTGGTAAGGGTTTTAAAGAAAAATAAAATAAAATTGAGACTCTCAGGAGCAGGTAGGTGGCTTAGTGGATTGAGAGTCAAGCCTAGAGATAGGAGGTCCTGGGTTTAAATCTGGCCTCAGACACTTCCTAGCTATGTGACCCTGGGCAGATCATTTACCCTCATTGCCTAGCCCTTACCGCTCTTCTGCCTTAGAACTAAAACACAGGATTGATTCTAAGATGGAAACTAAAGGTATTAAAAAAAAATAAAGTTAATACTCTCTGACTACACTCCTCTCCCTCAAACCTTTCCATTGCTATCTATTGACTTCCAGGTCAATTCCATTTTACTCAATATATTTTAGCACAAGGCATTCCACCATATGCCCTGTCTTCCAACTGTGGTCACTTCAATTTCTAATGATAGACCCTTTACTATCTAGCCAGCTCTCCATTCTTGATTCCCATAATTTCCATCTCCATTCTACCGAATGGAGTTGTCCACACTTTAGAACTCCCCAGAATTCACTATTTTCTGGTGCTGTTTCACCTCCAAAATGTATAATTCTTAAAAATCTACTTTTCTCTCCATTATCTTCTGCTTTCTATGGCTCTCAGTTTTGCTCCCCCTAACTAGATCTTCACCTTCACCTTGAACCTTCTATTCCTCAGCTTGTTTTCTCAGTCTGTTATACCTATTTTAGCTTCATTTCTTCCTAGTCTTGATCCTATACCTACAGCTATTCATACTGCTTAACTCAGCTGCCTCTTCTATTTCCTAGTCTCCAACTATTTTTGCAGAAAGTCATTGCCCTCTTCTGACTTTATCAACTATAAATCATTGTATCTAACCTTAACTAGGCTCACATAACTATATGAAAATCCTTTGGGGGGAAAAAAAAAGATCCTAATCACAGATAGTCCAAACATTGTCCCCAAGTCCTTTAATGCCTCTCTACCCACCGTTTCTCTCTTCACATGTAATATCTCCTATGATAGGGAGAAGAGTGAGGGAACTCAGCTAGCATTCCCTCCTTTCATGGATATCTTCAAACGTTTTTGTTTCTACCCAGACTCTCCTTACTCTGTCCAGTCTAAGGTGAGAAGCCTTCTTTCTAATTCTCTGTAACTTTCAAGCTTAATTTCATATCTTTGAGCAATGTTTATTCTGGCCAGATAGCTGATCCTTGATTTCATCCTGCCTTTCCAAACTCCATGCATATATTCAGACTATTCTTTATATCTAGAACAGGCTTCCTCAGTTCTCTTCATCCAGTGGAATCTTCTTCCTCATTTTAACTTAGCTTCAATGTCGCTTCCTTCTCTTATTTCCCAAACTAGAATCCTTCCCCTTAAAATCCCTCATTCCTCTGTTTTCCTGCTCTGTACCTGGTCACTTTCTAAATATCTGTATGTGTTCTAACATGTATTAATATAGAAAAATTATATTAAAATAGCTAATGGCAAGCTCATACTATATTCACGCTCCTTAAAAGCTGGGCTTATATTGCTATTGTTTTTTTGTTTTTTTGTTTTTTTTTATGTTACTATCCCCAGTGCTTAGGACACAGAGGATATTTAATACATTTTTGGTGATCCAAATGGATCAAATTGATGATAAAATCCTTTGATCATTCCCAGCTTTCCAGACTCTCAGAGGCTGTTATTTAAATAACTCATTCCTCTGTTGAACTATTCTTTTAAATTTGGTAAAAGATGTTCTTGTATTTGCTCTCCTAACAGTAGGCTCTGTGATGGTCTTTGCTTCAAGATGGAATGACTAAATTTGCATGCCTTGACACTTACTTTTGGCAACACACAGAAAGATCCCAAATGATAGAGAAATGTCAGATGTTCAGTGGGTCATCTTCCCACAACAAGCATCAGCTTGTCATCATTTTTTTGTCTCCATGGATGGTATCAGTAGTTAGGATGAATGAAATGGAAAGAAGAAACAGAAAGTGACAGAACTAAAAGGTGGCTGCCTCAATCACAAGACAAGATAAAAAAAAAAGGAAAAAAATCATCCACCTTGGAAACACAGGGCACTATCATTTTCCTGGTAGTTGTTGTTAGTTGTATCCATGTCTTGAAAAGAGGCACTAGGAGGTAATCGTCCACAATCATTCTGGTAGGGTAGATAATGGGCAGCACCATCTTGAGGAAGGGGAGGAAAAGACTGATGCATGGGACTTTTTCTCAGAGCTTTAAGTGAGGAATTCCTTTCAGGAATGTCTGGAAGCAGCTCATTGATAAGTCTGTGCAATATGCTGTTGTCAGGCAAACTTCCTCTTCTTTTTTCAGCTTTAATTTGATCACATATGTCCTTAAGGGCAGAATCCAGTGCATCAAATACTGATGATTTGGATTTTGTTTTTTCAGTCTGTTTTTTGGGAGCAGCACTTTTTTTCCTCCTGAAAGGCACCGGGCTTACTAGAAAGGCTAACTTTGAGAGGCCAGAGTCTATTTCCTGTCGTCTAGAATCTTCAACATTCTCTTGCTTAGCTCTTTCATGTTTCAGCATGGTGGTAAATCGTGTATAAGAGGCAGGGCATCTCCCCTTGCAGGAGCTGATGAGGTGCCGGTGGTGGTGGTGATGGTGGTGGTGGTGATGATGGTGATGGTTGGAGCCATAGAAGCTCTCAGAAGACGTAAAGGAAAAATGATCAAAATCACTCTCGCTGCAAAAGGATGAACCTTCCACATGAACAAAGTCACTGACATCAGAGATCATTCCATCTTGGTCGCTGTCTGAGAACTCCATATGAGATCGTGGCTGTTCGTCACTGGTCACTTCAATGTGAATTGGCACTAAGGTTTTAGGCTTATAGCTTCGTGGAACCTGATTGATGTGTCTACCTTGGTTTTCTTCCTCCAATAAAGACTCAATGGAAAACCGTCGTTTTGGACACAATCCATTCTGAGGCAGTTCTAAGGTGACAGCAGACAACATTTCATCTCCCAGATTGGGCATGGACTTTGACTTTTGAATTAGTTTCTCAAATTCAGAAATGCGGGTGGGCACCATGTCCCGGGGTACTTCCTCAGTTGAAGACTGGCTCCACCCACGCAGCATGCCCTTGTGTTGCTCCTTTTCATATTGTAAAATCCTGGATTTTACAGAACAAATCACCTCTGACTTCATCAACTCTTTACGGTTAATGCGATGCATTTTCTTGTACATTTTCAAGAACCCAGGGGCATCATGTGCTGACTTATGCCGGATCCTTGACCTGCCATTCGTGCGGTTCTCAGGGATGTAGGGGGAGACCCATGTCAGTGGGCAGCTGTCTTTGGAGTCCTCCTCACATAACAGAGAGCCCAGACTTTCTGATTTGGTCTGTGGATCAGGGAAACTATCGTGGTCCTCGTTCAGGAGATCATCACAGCTGCGAGATTTCATTTTGGGAGAAACTGTTTCTTCTGTGCTGCTCCAGACCTCGGCATTCTGCCGTGTCATCTGCCAACCATTCTTGAAGGTGATGGCACGCTTTGAGTCATTTGGCACATCCAAATGCCGCCTGTAAGTGCTGCAGTAATCTAACTCACTTGAGGTGTGGTGGTTGTGCCCTGAATAATTGTAAAGGGATGGACATGCTTTGCTAATATCCCCACCTTAAAATCCAAAGAGCAGCCCAGCAGAAGAGAAAGATTTCCGGCAGTTAACAGGTTCACAGAGAGAAGAGATTGGGTCAGTAAATAGCAGAAAGCAAAGAACAGAGCAAGCAGTTAGTATAGTTAAACCTAGAAACAGTATATAGATAGTTGAAGCAAGAAGAAAAATATAAATCCGATCAAGCTGGAGAACTATTAAAAATTCATTGATTTTCTCATCTATTAAATTATGTTCAATAAACTTAACAAAGCAGCAAAGAATTAGTGACTGAGAAATCTATCTAGAGCTATGACACGTTTAAGTCATTCGCCTCTTTTCCTAAATGCATTACGTGAAAAACGTCATTGTCTATTAAACTGATGGCAGGGCAGAGCAATTTTGCAAAAGATAGTATGTAAAAAAATTGAAGGTCTGTCAATTTGGAATTGTACCAGCAAATTAAACTTTATTATTAGCTGTCATTAGCCAACATTATTGCCCATTTTAAAAATAAAGCCAAATGTTAGAATGTTAACATTAAAAAACAGTAGCATGCACTTAATAGGCTCGAGAAGATCTGAAGTTGAGTCTAGTATTAATTATAAGTAAGGAGAATTAAATATTTCTTAAAATTCTACTCAGAAAATTGGAATTGGCCTCTTTATGATCAGTTATATCAACAAAGGACAGGGTACATATAGCAACAGATCACAAGATAATATGTTCAAATCTAGTAACTGCAAGGCTAGATGCAGCAGGGCCTGGATTTGAACCCCAGGTTTATGACTTAATTGCCCGTGTAACTACAAAGTTATAAAACTGTTCTGGGCCTCAGTTTCTTCATCTATAAAATAGGGAGTAGGACTAGGTAGCTTCTTCTGTAAATAGTACAAGCCAATGATTCCCTTTTTTCTTGAGAGGGACACCATGCCCAAGAGTTGCTTAGCAGGATGACTCTCACCATAGCTTAATATCATCCTCTAGGTATTAAAAATAGGTGTTGATATTTAATGTGTAAGCACAATTGATCCCTATAACCATTTAGGATGGAGCTTACTCACTCAGTCAGCCATATCCCTTCAAAAGTCTGAAAAAGCTCTGCCTTTCTGACTTAGCCCTGGGGATGGCCACAACCTCTGCGCAGTTCTGTTCCCCAGTGCCCAGCAGTAAATTGGGTATTTAGGGAGATCTTTTCACTGCTCCAGTCCCCAGGAGACTCAGTAGCTGTAGCAATAACAGGCACAATGGTCTCCTAGTGACTTGAAAGAATGAATATGTCTCCCTGGGTGTAAAGTTTCCTAAGATTATGGGGAGAGATTTGGACACAAGGGAAAATGTGGCTTAGTGATTTGTGAACGCTGCAACTGAATTTTGAAACTGAGCATTTCTTTTAAGCTGGATTTTTATTTTAAAAAAATATAATGCCATCTTTAAAAACATGCCACTGTGTATTTGTAATGAATGGATCAACTTCAAGACTTGCCATTAATTGCTTAAGAGCATTCTACTAGGTTGTCCCAAATTTTATGAATAAATACCAAGAAACTGAAAATTTAAGATGATTTGTGATTGGTAGTATGGGGCAGAGGCTCTTATTTTCTAACTATATATAAGGATAATCTTAAAAGTTGTAGGAATCTTAAAAAAATTCCCAAATTGGGAATACTTCAGCATTATTTTATCAACAGACCATTAATATATCACACAGTACTTTGAATTTGAGTTTATGCATGAAATACATTTATATATGTATCAATAGTTTTAAAATAAAATGTTTAATAGACATTATGCAGGCAGGAAAATCCTTTTTATTAATTAATGTTTCCTCAGCAAGAAATAACTTAGAAATGAAGCCTCTTCTTTTAAAACTTAACACAAGACATTTCATTCCCAAGAATGTGTTTGACTAGCCATAGAAATAAAAGCCAACACTATCTTGGCATTTGTTTCCACCAAGAACTATGCAATGAAATTAGCAAATAAAGTAGATGTTAAAGAACTTTTCTCTTACCTTTTGCTCTTGATGGGGAAGAAGGAGAAGAGCCAGTGAAAGATTTTGTAAGGATAGAGCTTGGACCAGGGAGATCTGCTCGAGTTGGGCTGGCTTGGCTTATAGTTTGATCACCTACACTTCGCTGGTGACCCACAGCAGGCTCACTCTTCCTCCTTTTTCTGTAGTCACCAGTTATACTTGCAGAGCTAAGTAAACAGACCAAAAAAAAAAAGGGGGGGGGGTGGGGTGGGTGGGGGAAACCACATCCAATTAAAAAAATTACACTTTCTGAAAACCTGAAGGTAATATTCTGAGCTTCTGAAAAAGCCAAATATCTCCAAGGTTCCTTGGAGATATAATTACTAATCCTACTTCAAAGTTTGAAGTTCTACCTGTTTAGACATTTATACATGTGTTAAAATTTTCCCTCTCAGTGATCCCATTTTAAAAATGGAAGGACTCTTGGTGTTACTTGGTAGTGTATTAAATCAAACATTTTGATGAGGATCAATTTATCAAAAGATGTCCTTCCTTGGCATGTTTTGAACTGGAAGAATAGGGAAAATCAGAGGGAAAAGAAGAGGGGAAATCTCAAAAAGGATGACCAATTTCACCTATCCTATGTTTTTGTTTAGGGAATCAAGATATTAATTCTAGCTTCTGAAGCTACTAGATTTAGCTTTATGTACCAAGGCTACATTGCTATAATCCCAACACATCCAGGTGAAAATCAATAGTTCATCCAGCATGATGCTGCAATGAAAGTAATATTGAATTTAAAGACAAGGGAGCAGAGTTCAAATGTCACTTCTCTTATTTACTACTCATGAGGCCTTGACATCTCAATATCACTGGGTCTTTGGCCTCTTATCCAGAAAATGAAGACTCTGGATCAGTTGACTCTTGAGGTCTTTTCTATCTGTCTTTTTCTAATGATGACCTATATCGATTGCTTGGGTCTCATTTTTACCAGCTTTAAAATGATTACTTTCCATTACATGAACAGACTATATTATTACATATTCATGATTGGGTAGGTGCTTCAAAAGAAGTGTCAGCAGAGTTTTTTTTAATCAGAAACATTCCTCTTGGCAATGCTGATCTGGACCTTGATTCTTTAGAGTTAAGGAGATTTGGAAGCAAGCCTTCATTTTTCCAAGGACATCTAATATCAACTCCAGCTAAAAGCAGAACCCTGTCATGAATTCAAGTGATTTGAATATGACCAAGATGGGGGGAAACACTCACTTCTGATTACTTTTTCAGGTATTCAAAAAAGAAATAAAAACCCTGTTGAATGGGTCACTGAAAAGGCAATTAATTCTTACCTAGCAGGCCTTTCCAGACTGCGGTCTAAGGAGGTCTGATACAAAGAAGCCTGTAAAAACAGAATAGTGGTTCCATGAAGCTTAAAAAGAAAAAAAATATATTCACTTGTTTGAGCTCATGAAATCAATATTACCGAGAAGACACTATCAAAATCAAGGAACACAAAAATACCATTCATCATAATTACATAAATGTACATTTCCAAAGGGAAGTCATGTGTTTAAAAAGAAAGGCTTATAATATTTCATCACTACATAGTTTCCCTTTTAAAGTCTTGTGGTTCTAATGCACAATATAACTCAATAATCCACAATATAGTCTGTTTGAAAAATGGAAACTTGACAACATTTCAAAAGCAATCTCTCATCTAGTCTAGAATATTACTCTAATTTATTGACAAAATTCTATTAACCAAATAAAGTAGGAGACATGGTTAGACATTTGCAGTCATTGCTTAGTTCTTGCAGAAGATGATGTTTTTGGCTACATTCTAATTATTGCTTTCCTTTGGAATCTTGGAAAGGCAGAATACAGGCAACAATAAAACATGTTTAACCTTTCAACATGCACATCAAAACAGACCCATAACTTCTTAGGTATTTCATACAACCCTGGAGCTGTAAATGCTCTTGGCTGATATCTGCTCCACCAAGAATCAGAAAAAAAATCCCTAGTATAAGATACCTGACAAATGGTCATTCATCCACTATTTGAAGACCTCCAATGAGGGGAAACCCTCATGAGGCATTTCCTTCCACTTTTGGGTAGCTCTAATTGTTAGGAAGATTTCTCTGACCCGAGACTAAATTGACCACTTTGCAACTATTAGCCATTGATCCCAGCCTCTGAGGCTGAAGAGAACAAATCTCACCTTTTTTTCTATGTAATGCCCTTTCAAATACATAAAGATAGTTCTTTGCCACCACTTCTGTGGTTTCTTTTTTCTAGGTTAAATTGTCCTAGTACTTCCAACCAATTCTCATATGGCATGTACTCAAGACCCCTTGGCCATCCTGGCTACTTCCCTCTAGATACTCTTCATTTTATCAATTTCCTTTCTAAATTGTAGCCTTCAGAGAACTGGATCCAATTCCTCTGATATGTTTTAGCCTGGGCAGAGAACCAGAGAGATTATCACCACCCAAGATGGCATTACTATTTTTGGCTATCCCCCATTTCTCAACCTCCCCAAACTGCAGGAAGCTCAGTTTCCTCAGAAATGGAAGATAGAAGTTCTAATTCAAGATGTTAAAGAATTTCTAACCCTCATTTTAGATGTGAATTCCATAATTAACTTTGAGACAAGAAGTAACATGGAGCATAATAGACTTATCTGAATCCCATCTTTTAATTTTTTCACCAGTCCACCTAGAGTGTAGTAATTGGTTATCACTAAAATTTCCAAAAGTTAAGCAGCAAGAGACTAGAAAATAGATTTCTAAATAATTATGTGAACTAAACAGTAGTTCAAAAGTTGTACTAAATATGAAACACAGAATAAATTTAGTTTAGAATTATTAACATCTTGTTCTTTGTTCTCTTTGTGGATCATGTTTTCAATTACAGATAAGTATCCTACAGTACACTGAAATATAATGGTGAAAATATTTTATTATCAATTTAAATGATCTATTTAAAATTAGTGTCATGAAATGTTAAAGCTTAAAATATCTTCAGAGATCAGACATTTTTATAAATGAGGAAGATAAGATTCAGGGACATCAATAATCAAATTAAAGAGCTATTAGAACTAGAACTAAAACTTGGGTCATGAATCCCAACTAATGTTCTTTCTACTATATCACACTAATATATTTTATCATATCAATATAAACAGTAGAAAAAATTTGAAGATATAACCCCAAATGTCTCCAGATTTTTAATTTTAATTAATAAATTGTCAAAATTAATATACATTTAACACCAAGTTTTTTCCCTTCTAATTATCACATTCATGTATAAATTTAGATTACTTCATGAATAACACGAGCAATTCCACTTTTGCAGGAATAAATACTTGCCTATAATAAGCTAAATAAATTAACTTAATCTTATTTCTTATGAAATGAATCTTGATAAACCATAAGTGGTTCATATCACTTGAGATGGACAGAGAAGTGATGAACTGAAAATCCAGAATGGCCAATGTAGGAATTTGTGTTGCTAAATTATGTGTGTTTGTTATGAGGGATTTCATTTTATTGTACAATAATAATTTGGGGAGCTACAGGGAAGTAGAGAGGACTCATAAAGAAAAATACATAAAATGTTAGCCAAATTTGAAAAAGAAAAAATTAATTTTGACTAGAGACAAACAAATGGAGTTTTTAAAAACATCTTTTCCCTAATTTTCAAGGTTAAAAATGCAACATTCCCTTTTTCCCAAATGGAAAGTATTCTCAGGATATTTTGGTCTATAATTTTATAAGTTTAAAGAAGCTCCTCAATTTACTAAACTTCTTCTGTAGCCTGAAAGAGTAGAACACTAGTAATATGAATGTGGAAAAATTAATAAATACATATTATTTCATGTCAGACATACTTCAGGGAACAGGAACTCAATGTGATTTGGACGACAAAATATTGTTCAACTCCTTTGTTTTAGAGATGAAGAAACTTAGAGCAATGGAATGACTTGTCTATGATCATACAGACAATAAATAGTAGAACCAAGATCTGAACCCAGTTATTCCTACTTCATAACTGATTTTCTTTCCACTATCCCAAGCTATTTGGTAGAAGACTTGCTAATAATATGAATGAATGCATTGCATTTCTTGTATGGGATTTCTCTACTAGTAGTCATTGAAGATCTGAAGACAATCTCCTTAGGTCAGCATTGGCCAAGTATTGGCATGTGTGCCCAGCTGGCAATTGGGAAGCTGCTCTGTTCACCCCCTTCCCAGAGGCCAAAGACATTTTTTTTTGCACGCCCCACCCCTCTGTTAGCCACCCAAAGAAAGCACTTCCTCCCTCTGATATCTCAGGTAATGGTGGGGGCAGGAATCACAGGTAGTTTGAATTTGTCCTCTGGGCACACAAACTTAAAAACCTTCACCAGTACTGCCTTAGGTGGTTGCATGAACCATGGAGACAATGAATGACTTCCTTGGGATCATACAGGTAGCAAGTATCTGAGAATGGATTTGAACACAGGCCTTTTGGATCCAAAAACAGTCAGACAGTAGTTGTCTCTACATGAGGACATGTTGCCTCCTTAAATGCCAAACATAACTTCATGTCTGTCTTAGCTGACAGGGTAATAATATGCTATCATCTTGACCTACCCAACCCCAAACCTTGACAGTATAGGCCATTCCTGGAACATCTCAAGTTATCTGTGACTTCTGAATGGTTGAGTTGGATCTAGCAGCCTGAGAGATAAAGATCTTTTTCCTAAAGCTAGTAGAGCGCAGACAGCAATCTAAATGTTTTCTCAGGATACAATGGCACTTGAGAAGGAAGCTGCATCTCACTGCTGTCCATGAGACATTTTGGGCACAAAACCATTAATGAATTAACCAGAATTAAGCTGCCACCTTTCCAAAAACAAACTGGATTGAATTCATCAAGACCCAAAATGTGTGGATGATTGTCATTGCATGGAAATGGTAGTTTTTAATCATATCCTGCCAGAGTACTTACTCCTCAAGTACATTTATTTAATGAAAGTCACCTAGAATTAGGTTAAGAGGAAAGGAGGAAGGGAAGAAAGGAGGAATAGAATTAGGGAGAGAAATTTTAAGGAGGAGGGAAGGCAGACAGAAAGAGAGGAAGGCAGGAAGGAAGGAGGGGAATAAGTATTTATATTGTACCCATTATGTGCCAGTCATTGTGATGAGGGCCTTACAATTATTATCTCATCAAGTCCTCACAACAACCATGAGAAGTAGGTACTATTCTTTTTGAGGCAGATGTAGGTTATGTGACCTCTCCAGGATCATTAATCTACTAAGTGTTGTAGGTCAAATTTGAACTGAGATCCTTCTGACTCCAGGCACAGTATTCTATTCACTGCTCCAAATAGCCATCTTATAAGAGAAAATAATTCTAGAATGACAAACTAGAAATTAACTAGAAGATAAAATGTGGACACCAGGTTGTGGGGGGTGGGGTGGATAGCTTGTTGATTTTGTTCTGAGATTTTATATCATATTCTTTTACTAACTACTATTTAGAGTTGGTCTTTTTGATAAATCTTCAAAGCCCTGGATAACCTCTTTTATTCTCCTCTATAAGTAACTGCCATTAGGTGTTTCTTGGAAGGTCTTTGCTTTTTCCTTTTGGACTTGGGATCTAGAGAATATATAAAAAGAAGCATGCCAATTTATCAATAATAAGTGGAGTAACTTTGTATTGTTGCCATCTTTATTTATGTTTTTGAACCTACATATTTTATTAGTGTGAAAAAACCCCTTTGTTTGAATTACTGATGGAATTGAGGATCAGAAAGACAGTTTGGTATAGTGGCTGTGGAATGTGTGGTGGCTTTAGTCAGAAAGATGGGTTGAAGTTCTGCTTTGGGGCAGCAGTGGTACCATGTGCAAGTCAGTCAACTGTAAGTTATACACAAGTTGCTGAACTGCATTTTTAGAAGAAGCTTCTACATGAGGCATTTCCCCTTATACCAAAGGAATCACAGTTCTGGACAAGAAAAGGGGGGGAAGCAGGCCAAACATTTTCCTGAAAAAAATGGGAAAGAATTCTGTCTTTATTGGGGTCCCTGAAAATATTTTCTTTTCAGATATCACCAGCAGGACAGAAATAAAATATGGACATATACAGATTCATTTTTAATTGTTAGGTTCTTTATTATTCTTAAGTTCAATAATTGTGTCCCAAAGTGGTGCTCACAGACACAGGAAAAGACCCTTTCTAGCTGAATTCAGTTCTCACAGAATATAGGATCTTTCAGTCCTTTGGGGAATTTTTTGGGAATAGTTTAAGGTAGTTGACCTAATTTATAAATGCATCTTTTGTAACCATATGTCTTTGCATTTTTAATCATCTGGTGAGGAATAAAATTATGCAAATATTGGTCAATCCAGGGGCTAAAATCCTCCTTTGTGTGGTGGTGAGGGTTTAATAGTTAAAGGATCATCCATATTTATCAGTGTCTGAATGAGATAATCTTCCCATAGCATCCCTAATGAACAGTTCCACCTGAATAGTTCAACTTCCACCTGACACTTCCATACAGCTCTAGTCTAACAGAAAGTTAAGAAACTTTTCTATTAAGCTGATATCTGCTTCTCCACATTTTCTACTCATTGTTCTGCCCCCCAGGGTTCAACAAAATATGCCTACTCCCTCTTCCATATAACTTTTAAAATATTGACCTTAAGTGCAATCATCAAATTATGACCATATCAAAGTATCTCCTAGGCTATTTCACCTTAATATTTAAGGAAATGTATTGTGTTTTCAGTTCCTTCAAATAAAGAACATATAATCTTGTATTTGAAAATGGTATGTTCTTTCACATGATGATAAGACTCTTTGAATGTAGGTAGCATTAAGATGAGTGCCATTACTCCATAACTTTGTTTCTAGAGCTAGAAGCATAGGAAGGTTCTTTATAAGGGTAAAGTCAAAATTGCTCCTTATTTCAACATATCTTATAATGAAGAAGGTATTATGATTCATGGGAAAGAGTGGTAGATTTGAGAGCAACAGAACCTGCATTTAAATATCTGTTCTGTAACTTACTACATGCAAGACCTTGGGCACATCATTTAACTCCTTTCGCTTGCACTGCCTCAGCTTTAAATGAGGAATCAAACTGGATGAATGCTGAGGACCATTTCAACTCAATCTATTATTTTAGGAGGCTCAAATATAATTATGAAAAAATTAAAATTATAAAGCCACACATTCTCCATCTTAAAAAGAAATGAAAAAAGTAAAAGTTTTATAAATAATCTTCTCCTGAGTGTCGTTAAATTTCCAATTTTTTTAGGTTACAAAATCATAATCATATTTGCTGACAGTATTCTCTACTGCAATTTGTCCAATCATGTTATTTAAGAGAGGAAAATGGTATGTTTTAGCTGTCACTATATTAAGTTGGCATAGTATAGCACATTTCTCAGAAACTAGCTCTCTTCTTCCATAGCTTCATGTCTACACTTTTGGTCTCTACTACTACCATGTGGTACAACCCACTATTATGGACAGCATGCAAATTACAGTTCAAGTAAGACAATGGAGTCAATTATGCTTTAATTAATACTCATAGTATAATTTAAAAAGTTTACTGTTAATTTTAAAACTGCCAATCATACACTTATTAACATTACGGAATAATATTTAAAGCAAGATGGAAAAGAATTCTCATCCAGGCAAAGATTATTGTCAGCTCTTAATTTGTATTATCATCTAAATAGTTTTAGTTGCTACTTAAACATCAATCTCAAATATCTATTGGGTTCTTCTTTGCTCATTCTGGCAATTCATCATCACTAAAAATGACCAATTCTTCATCATTCGAAATCTTTCACTTGATCCTACCATCTACACTAGTTATTGCCCTTTCTCTCTCTTTTGTCTTTCCACCAATGGCCTTAAAAATAAAACTGTCTATTCTTGTTGCTCCTACTTCTTCTGATTCCCTTCCAAATCTTGTGGAATCTTCTTTCTGACCTCATGACTGAAATGTAACTGTTCTCTTTGAATTTATCAATACTCTTCTTGAAAATGAAAAATCTGATAATTTTTTTCTCAGTCCTCATTCTTCCAGTCCTCTCTGCTTTATAACACTGTTGATCACTCTCTCCTCCATGGGCTTTCAGACTCTCCTTTTTTGGTTTTTCTCCTACATATCTTATAGCTTCTTATCAGTCTCCTTTGTTGGCTTGCCAACTATATCACATCCCTTGTGGACTCTCCTCTAAGGCTCTGCCCTATGTCTTATTTTCTTCTCTGTATAGCCTTATCAATTCTCCTTGATTTAAGATTATCCAGATTGTGCAGATTACTCACAGATTTATTTACCCAGCCTCAATCTCCCTCCTTAGCTTCTGCCCTGCCTTACTAATTGCCTCTATAACAATAAAAACTAGATATCCAGTAGACATCTCAGCCTCATCATGTCTAAACCAAAATTCATTACCTTTTCCCTAAAAACCCATCTTTTCCCTACAAGACTTGTATTTTTCTTTAGAAAACACGACTATTGTCCCAGTTTTCCAGGTTCATAACTTTGGTGCTATTCTCAACTTCTCACTCACTCATATAAACACCTTAGCTCAGTCCCTCTTCTTACTGAAAAAGGAAGAGAATCCCTTTTCATTTTAAAAGATAGCTATTCTCACTCTTCCTTCTCCAAGTATTCTCTTCTATGTGCTAAGACTTACTAGTTTCTTCTACCTATCCTTCTGTGATGTAGTCTTCAGTCTTCTTATACTGGTTCTCATCTTTTTGATGCACTAAATTATCAATGTTCTTCTTAAAAAAGAGGGCTCAGGGCTGAACACAATACTCCAGGTATCACCTGACTATGGGAGACTACAACAGGACTATAGCATCCTTTGAACTGAATTAGATTTTTTTGACTGCCACATCACAGTATCAAAGAACACTCTCGCCCACTAAAACCTTTGGATCTATTGTTCCTCTCCCTCAGATAATGAATTCTCTTGAGCATAACATTGCAGGGCATAAGGCAATGATATACAACTTCCCATTTAGAAATGACAGGAAACTTTTAAATGATGGTCTATGGATCAGGGATGTGCAGAATCACAGCGCATTCTGTAAGATCATACTCTGAAGAAGAAAGAATGATTGATTTACCTCTTTGGAAACATCAGAAGAATGGTCCTGACCATAATCCAGAGCCTTTTTAGGAGGCTGGGAGTGGATGCACCACATAAGCAGAAGTGTAGAGATGGAATGGAGGAGAATCAATGGCAGCAAGGAATGAACATGGGGAAAAGGTGACATAGTTAGAAACCGTGTGGAGAGCACCAGATACATACAAAGAGTGATATGAATGTAGCCAAATGGGGATAGGCTGAAAGGAAGAGTGGAATTCTGGTAAACATTTTCAAGCACATGACAAAAATGTTAGTGATTTGCTTAGTAAAAACCAGTTCACTCAACTCATCAGATCAAAGTTAGCATTTCAAATGTTTGCCAAGAGAGGAATTCAAAGCATATTTAAGAAAAATATATTAGAAGAAAAGGCGTGCATTACATGCTGGTGAGTTTCCACTTAGGATAGAAAATTACCATACAAAAATGCTGAGATTTTTAGTCTCAGGACAGACATCTGCCTAATTTTATCAATTGCTTCATTAGTTACAACTCAATGCAACACAAAACAAGGGGAAAAATGATTTTTTCTCCCTTCAATTAATTTGATGCCAATATGTAAAATGGAAAAATCTTATTAAAATTAAGCATTTAATATAGAAACGTATGAAGAAACAGCATTCGTTTACAGAAAATTTTGATCTACTTGTATAAAAAGGAAGCCGTGTTGGTGCTAACTTTTGATTTCTTCTTTGGTTTAAATTAGCCAAACATTATAATATCTACTTGGAATCCAACACACAGACTTTACAATATTGGGTCTAATAATTAGAAGTGCCATGAATGTGAAGGTTGTCCTTTTAAAAGGATGCTGAGGGTACATATAGAAAGTCTTTCTGATACACTTCATATGCTGGCTTTTCACTTCTCAAAAGGGTTCTCTGAATGAAGCTGTAATCTGTTCCAGAGATGTAACTTGGATTGACAAGGTCCCCAACACTGGCTGGGCAAACTCCCATGATGTTGCTGGTTCTTTCTTCACCACAACTCAGAAACTGATGGTGAGAGAATTCTTTTCATCCCTTTCTTGCATTTGAGGTGACTTTCCCATACATCTGTGTTATAGCTGATTTTAAATGAGTTTTCTAACCCCCAAACCACCACTTTCCCACAGCATTGTGGGTCTCTAGAGTCTCCTTCCAGGAGTAAAACTCAGAGATAATATTGATGATGATGATGATGATAATTTATGAAGTGCTTTAAGTATCTACAAAATAGTTAACATATCTCATTTATCTCCACAACTACCCTGAAAGATGAGTCAATGCTCTTCCCACTTTACAGATAAGGAAACTGAGGTTGTGAGAGATTAAGTAATCTGTCCTTCATTATATAGTTTAATAAGTATTAGAGGTGGGGGGGGGGAAGCTAGATGACTCAGTGGATTGAGAGTCAGGCCCAGAGATAAGAGGTCTTGGGTTCTAATCTGGCCTCAGACACTTAGCTGTGTGACCTTGGACTTAACCCCTATTGCCTAGCCTTTACCACTCTTCTTCCTTGGAACCAATACACAGTATTGATTCTAAGATGGAAGGGAAGATTTTTTTTTTTTAAATCAGAGGCAGGGTTCAAACTGATATCTTCCTGACTTGCCATATCCACTTAGGAGCTTCAATCCTGAGACATCCCATATAATATCATTAGGATGTGAGAAAGACATGAGTACATTACACTTCCTTTTCTCTCTTACTGTAGTTGCTGAAAATGTGTAAACTGGAAAGATTATCTGACAGGTCACTAGGCAAATGCTTTCTGCAAGTAGTCTAGCCCTGAATGTAATGGGAAATAGCACATATATTTTCCATTTTATACAAGTAGATCAAAATGGCATGTAAATAACTTATTATAAATGCTTAATGGAACGAAGTGATCTCAAGATTCTGAACTAAGTTTTAAATCTAGATATATTTCAATTATTTGTAAGAAATGATGAATAATCTGGCAGTTAAGTCAAATCACATAGGAAGTGGCTTTGCACTTGGCAATAAAACACAAGTCAAGTTGTCTTTGTGGGAGGAGGGAGAATCTATAATTGGCATCTACCCAATTCTATATTGGCACTTTTGTATTTATCACTCCAACGGACATTTTCCTAATGTTCATATGTTAATTTGCTAGCCTCACTTACCGGGCGTCCAAACTCCAGTTCTGAAAAGAATTTATACCAGGGTTCATTTTCTAAATCTATGTCATCTGGATTTATGCGATCAGTCTGGAGCAGATATGAAGGAAAAGGGAAGGAAAAGGCAAACTGAGCCAAGTGATGGAAATGCTGTGTGACACCAAAAACCTCCATACAGGCACACACCACAAGTCACAATGAGGGGAGATAGCAGGGAAGGAATAAAGGAAAACAAGTAATGGTGATGGGCTTGCTGGCCCAAGAAGATCATCACAGAGCATTTTTTTCCTTCTCATTATTTGGAGGGATTTTTTCCCCCTGAGTATGCAGTATTATCATTTCCTCCCTGAACTTTTAGGCATTTTAACATAATAGAATAGTTGCAAACTAATAGCATAGTAATGGTACTTATGGATTTCATTCATTCTTTCTCTTCATCATTGGACCTTACTATCTGTGGAGGGTGGAAGGGTGTGCCCAGATGTCTCAGAGATAGGGCAGACCTTCTGCCAAGAAATCTACATTCAGTGAAGGACCCAGGAGAGCTACTTAAATCTATTATTTAGGAGATCACTGAGATTTATCTCATTTCCTCCTTAGGAATCTGTCCCAGAGAATATGAACAAAACTCCAGGAGGTTCCATGGGTTAACAGGATACAAAAACTAGGTGTAAACCAAATCCCAAATGGATTCCTTATTCTGCTATACCATCTGTCGCTCCTTAATTAGAATGCAGTGATGAAGAAGAAAAAAAATGTGATCTGTATGACTATGATTCCCTTTCTGAAAGACTCCTTGGCATTACTTCTCTCTTTGTGTTTGGCTAACAAGGCCTAATCTTCATGAAAAGGTGAAAGAAAAAGACGCAGAATGAGATTTTGACCTAAGTGGCACGTGGCCCACACTTAGGATCCAAATATCAATAAAACAGCAATCTGAAGTCTTATAGTAATTTTTTATTTTTGAGTAGATTAGGACTCGGTACCTATCCCAGCCCAACAATGTATAAGAGCTCCATTAACAACCTAAATCCTTGGTGCATACTGAGCAATTACTGTGAAGGGTGCAGATAGAGTTTGTGCAGCTCTAAGATTGTGCGAGAGATGGTTTAGTCATTCTCTCTTTGGTCTGTGTAGGAAGGAGTCAAAGTGGGCAATAAAAATGGCACAAGATTTGAGCACGGGGTTTGCTCTCCACATACTGTCTTCTTTCAGAGGAAAGAAATTCATTCTTTTACCACCTAGAAACACAAAGCAATATTACAAGAAATGCATTATTTATTCATAGTCAGAATTAATGTTTATATTGTACATTTTTGGTGAAATCATTATTTTTGTATATATACATGTATAAAAATCCATGTATATACATATATATACACACATACTTGTATGACCTTGGGCAAACCACCTAACCCTGCTTGCCTCAGTTTCATCATCTGTAAAAGGAACTGAAGAAGGAGATGGCAAACCACTCCAATATCTTTACCAAGAAAACCCCAAATGGGATTACAGAATCAGATGAGCCTAAAAAACAACAAAATGTGTGTGTGTGTGTGTACATATACACATAACCACACACTCACAATAATATATATTTATATGTATATATGATTATATATACACATATGTGTGCATATATATATATAGATGCACACATATTTTTGTATTTAAAGTTCTCTTCTACTTGGTGGAAAGATCTTTGACCTAAGAATTAGGAAACCTAATTTTAGTCTCTACTTGTCTACTTTTTTAATCTTACCCAGTAAACTTGATTTTTCTCAATCTAAATTTCTTCCTTGGTAAAATGAGCACATTGAACTGGATAATCTCTAAATTTTCTTCTAGCATTTAACATTTGTATAGTCTATAATTATTATACTTGAGTTGAATACTCCAGTGGATACTAATGGATAACACCAATGTTTTCTAATTGATTTGTTTCTTATAAGTAGCTCCTAAATATTACACATATTACCCAAAGAATGGGAGAAAAAAGTGGACTTGAGTACAAAAAGCATCAAGAAAACACAAATTGCTTCTCTTTGGGGAGTTATAATGTCCTCTTATATACCTTTTACAATGCTTTTGAATTCAAGATGATTAACTGAATGGATTTATATAGAAGAAGAATAAGTCAAATTGAGTGCTCAGATGTTGTGTCAAAGGACATTGATTAGTTCTTTGAGAATTATCTTTTTCTGAATCATTATAGAGACTCAGAGTTATTTAGTCTTTTAGGATAAACAAAGTATAAAAACCCCTACCAAACTTTTCAAGTAAGTCCTAGGTCCTTAAATGTCAAGGAGCGCAAATAGAAATCCCAAGAGCAAAATGTGAGTCCTTAATGGTCAATGCCGTATTCTAGAGATGCAATTAAATGGCTCTCTGAGTCATTGCTGAAAAACCTCAATTCCAGTCTTTTGAAGATCTTGGAGATTTCCTTCTCCTGGAGTGACTATTTCAATGCTGTGATAAGTGATGCCTCATTTTGTAAAACTAAAAGCCTTTGGATGGTTAAAGAACAACTACAATTTCACTATCAGTTACCAAAACTTGTAGGGTTTATTTTTTCTGAGTTGCTCCATTTCCAATTATTTTGTTGTTGATGCCATATACTCTTTAAATCTATTTTCATAAATCAAAGCAGCTTCCTGGCTGCTACATTATTTCAATATTTTATCAAAGATATAAGGAAGATGGAAATTGCAGATGGTGATACAAGTACTGAAACACATAAGAACTAAATAAGGAAAAGACAGATGGCCTCTCTGGGCCCTTCCAGCTCAATGATTCTTGCCCTTTTTTGTACTAATATAATATTTCATAAACACTTTATTTAATGGAACCAACACTGATGAAGTACCTACTTTGTGAGGGATGGAATAATGAAATAAGACATAATCTGTGCCCTATAGGAGTTAGCAACATAATTGGGAGATATGACATGCTCAAATAAGTATAATTCAAGAATGAATGTGATAAGTACAAAGAAAGGTTCATGTAAAGTACAATGATACATTTGCCACAAGAACGATCATTTGATTTTTACAAGTGGGTGGAAGTGAGAGCCTTCAAAAAGGTAGTGTCATTTGAATTGGGCCTTCTAGGATTTTCCGCATATAAAAACTACTAGGGGTAACTCATTCCAGCATTGGAGAGGGGATGCAGAATGACCAAAGTATGCAGATGGGGGAAGGCAGGAAAAGAATAGAGGAAATAAGGTGTCCAGTTTGACTGAGACATATGGCACGTGAAAGAGTGAAAAGGCAAATGGCAAAAGGCTAGACTATGGAGATTTAGGAATGCCCCTAAAAGAATCTGATTTTATTGAATAGGCTATGAACCACTGAAGATTTTTGAATTGAGAAGTATGTGATCAGAGCAATGCATTAGGAAGAATATAGGGGCAGCAAGAAGAAGGATGAATTGGAGGAAGGGGCACAGAAAGACCATTTAGGAGGTCATTACCATGGCCCTTGTGACAGATAATAAAGGTCTTATTCAGGTTGTTGCAGTGAGAATGGAAAGAAGGGGAACTAGTGGTAAATACTAAAGAGGTTGAATAGAAGTAATTTGGTAACTGAATGGATGTGGGGCAGAGAAAGAGGGCAAAAAATTACTTTGAAATTGCAAACCGGGGTTAATGGGAAGAACTGTGGTGCCATCTGTAGAATCAGAAAAGCTAGCAGAAGGGATAGTTTTGGTGACAAGATTTCAAATTTAATTTTGGACATACTAAATCTGAGATGAGAACAAGACTGGAAAAGGCAATTGGAAATGAGAATGTGACATTTGGGTAGATTGGAGGAAGAGATAAAAATTGAGTGTTATGCACAATGAGATAATTAATGAAGGTATGAGTGAGGAGGAGGTCACTCTATGGAGCAAAAGGAGAAAAATGGAGAGGAAGGAGGGAGGGTAAGGGAGAGGAAGAGATGAGAGGAAGAAGGAAAGGATAGGAAGAAAAAGAGGAAAGAGGAAGGAGAGGAGAGGATAATGGAAAAGAAAGGAGGAGAGGAGAGGAGAGGAAAAGACAGGAGAGGGGAGAAAGGAGAGAAGAGATGGGAAGAGGGAAAGAGAGGAGGAAGAAAGCTGAGCAGAGGAGGAAAATGGAAAGGAGAGAAGGAAGACATGCAGGAAGAAAGGAGGAAAGACAGAGGAAAGGACAGGAAAGGGGAGGAGGAAGGGAGAAGACAAGACAAAAGAGGAGAAAGGAGAGGACGGAAAGTTAGGAGAAGAGGACATGGGAGATGAAAAAAGGAAGAAGAGAACAAGGACAGAACTTTAGGGAATAAACTCCATTCATTACTTTTCCTCAAAGCCTTTGCAACCTAGTAGGACCTGCCATAATTTGTATTCTACTCCCAAGCCTTTGGAGGACCTATGATCACTCCTAGTAGAGGAAAATTGTTATCATAAACTTATATTAAAGGGAAACTCATGGGAGAATTGCTTAGCTCCTGTCTCCTAACGTCCCATTTTGGATTCATTATCTTATGCCTTTGTGTTAGGGCAAAGTATTATGTGAAGATAAGGGAAGAGACTTGCAAGCTTTCATTGTTCTTTTTTTTTTATCCTGGCAGCAGAGGGCAGCAAATATAACATCACAGAAGCTAAAGTAAAAGTGATGAGCCTAGATGATCAGAGATCTGTTTGAGGAAAGCTGGATTACTATATTCAGGAAAAGAAGTATTTGATTCAGTGGAAGAGCAGCATTGTCAATTATCACCCAGATGAATGGAGGAAGGCAGGGATATGCAGAACATGAAAGAGTATATACAATTTGAGGTGATATATATTTAACTGAAGTTGATAATGGAACATGTGTATTTTGGACTGTGCCTTTATTGCATAACAAGCATCTACATGTATCAGGATCAGGGGATAACTTTGTTGCAGCCCAGGCAATCAATCACACCAAACGCGAGACAGTTGAATGATTGGTGTAACCATAGAGGCACAATGTTAAGTGGCCATACATACTCTGATTGGCTTGGCTCTGTGCAGAGTTGATCTTCATCTCAGTCACCCAAAGATAAACAACAGACCAAACCACTCACTCAGAATGTCATTTAAGTCAGCCCCCTCCATGTGACTCCAAGCCCTTTTGGTTTGGAAGTCTGCCAGTGCCCAGAGACCCAAAGGAGAAGCAAGAGAAAGAATGCCCCGGGTTATTGCATACAATTCACTAAGGAGAGCACTAATTTACAGAGAACCACATCCTCCAATGATTAAGACTTTCATGTCATTGCCTTCAAAGGGCAGGAAGGGAGGAAAAGGGCAAAGACAAAGCTATGTCTCCTTTTAACTCCTTCTTTACCCTTTTCAGGCTATCATTTGAAGACCAGCAAAGCTCCTTTGTGATCTCAGGTGAAACATCAGAAGGAAATTGTCTCCTCTGGCAGGATTAAAGAATCTTGGCTATATATCCCAAAGGAGACACCCATTCTTAAATCAATATTTCAGAGACACTCATTTTCTTTTTACTTGTTCTACAAATGTTGCAGTGTTTATTGTCTAGCATATCTCATCCCTAGGGCAGGCTTGTGTTTATATACATGTTTACTGGTTTGAATATCCTCCACTTGTGAGCAGACAAGTAGTTCATTTCTCTTGCTTTTCAACCTCCCCTTGGTATTAAAGAGCATCTAGCTGCTACCGTCACAGCACCTGAACACTGATATACTTGGGCTATAAACTTTTCAGGATGCTGATTCTCTTATTCATTTCAGGAAGTAATCTGGGAAGCTCTATACATCATTAACTGGACTAACATCTTGAATTTTCTACATTGTTATTTTTTTAAAAGATTGGGACTCTTTATTGCTCCCAAGGTGGAAGTGCTGGGGCTATTCTTGGACCTCATCCTATACTATTCAGTATGGGAGTTAAAGCTTGGTTTCCAGCCTGGGCCACGTGCCCCACCTTAGGCAGCCTGGTATATCGCAGCTCAGGACCCTTTACTCTATCTTGAAACACTGAAGCCCCCTTTAGTCTAAAACTCCCGAGTTCAAGCAATCTACCAGCCTCAGCGTCCTGAGTAGCTGGGGATGAGTCACCATGCCCACCTATACTGTCATTGAAGTACCACTCTTTACTGATGAACATCTTAACACTGTCACTCAATTTTTAGAAGTCTTTAAATTCTGCTTCCAAAATGCCATGTCAATGTGATTCTCGATAACATCAATGTTCACTTTAACAAACATTTATTCATAATCCCTTCTTCCAAAACAATGGATGAGGCTGCACATTATACCTAGTAGGAAAAGAAAACAAACCCCTCATTTCTACATCACGTAGAAATGAGGGGTTTGTTTCCTTTTCTTGTTTTCTCACATATCGAGGCATGAAGCAGACCCTGAATCTTAGCTGGTTTCTCCAAGAACATATTTAGTTATTAAAATAGACTTGTGACTCATCGTTTTGGGGAGCTCCTCCACAAGACAGGATCATATGCATCTCTTCTAAATAGGATAGGAAGTTTTCATGAATGTTCTCAAAGTACACTTTGGCAGAAGATGGGTTCAGGTGTTCGTTTGTGGAATCGAATATCACAGTATGGAAACATGGTACTGACTTATAGCTAATGCCAGCTTAACACAATTTCTAGGTCTTCTAAGATTAAATATTAAACCCTTATTTTCTAAGTTTCTAAATTTGCACCAAACCAACAAGAAAAAATAATTTTGAATCTTCTTCCCTCCCACCACTTTGCAATGCTAATATTTTCCTTTCCTAACCAGTTTTTTCCTACTTAGAAAATAAATGTTGGGTCATTTCCAAATACAGTAAACTCCTAAGTGAAAAACAGAATGGGAATTGATTGCTGAGTTCTTGCCACTCCTGGCTTTTATGAAGTCAAATAAGTAGAACTAAGTCATTTCGCTGTTATGATGACTGAGGGTAAAATTATTATTGTACATTTTATAAACATTACATACTAAACTCTTATGGACAGTGGAATAAAGGCCTCGATAGCTACAGTATCCAATCCATTCAGAATGCTGGTTTGTCATTTATGTGTGTACCTATACACATAAATAATCATACACACATATGTGTACATAAGAGTACATATACGCAGATATGTAAATACCTTATAAGCTGATAAAGCTAAATTATTGACAGGAAAATGCCTATAGATGTAGCTATTTAGAAATGTTCCATTAGTAGTAAAGTTATTATTATATCATTAGTATAGTTGCTATAATTGTATAATTATTCAGTGTATAGAAAGGAACCAGTTCACATCCAAGGCTTCCATGTAAGATCTGCTGTAGTGTGTGTTCATAAATCAGTCAAAAGGAGCTAAATCATATGGCAGATAAAGCTGGTCTTGGAGTCAGGAAAACCAGAGTTCAAATTCTACTCAAGACACTTATTGGCTGTTGGCTCTGGATAAGTCACTTTACCTCTGTGTTTCTGGAAAAGGGAATCAACAATAGCACCTACTTCCCAGGGTTGTTTTAAGAATAAGATTCAGTAATATTTATAAAGTGCTTTATAAATCATATAAATGCTTCTGTATTTAAACTTTATTTAAATGATATTTACCATGTAATCCATTTAAACTATATAAATGCTAACTTTTATTATTGCAATTACATATGTTGAAAATTCTTTGTTCTATTTTCCATATAAAAGACTAATGAAAATGTCCCCTTCTTTCTATAAAGAAATGGGATTTGAAAGAAAGTATCACATTGTTGTTATATTTTTATGCTGAATAATATATAAGTAACACTCTAGTTATTCTGCTAAGTTTAAAGTTCTTTGTATATCAGAGTTATTAGCAGGGACCCTTTGATAACAATCTCCTAAGGACTGGCAAATAACATTTTTAAAAAATTATGAAGAAAATTCTTTCTATTACTGTTTCTAATCTTTCAGAAAAATGGGAAAACCAGATCTCCTTGTTAATATTAATACCTCATTTGGTGCACGTTACATTTAGTATTAGAGTTCTTTCTGAACACTGTGTGCTTTTGTGAGAAGTGCAATGCTAGCATGGGGAGGAAAACCTGGACATAGAAAATAAGCTCATCCTCATGAAATATCCAAGGGATAAAACATCAACACAGAACTAAGATGCATAGTTAAATGAGAAGTGAATTATAATGACAAGGAACATACTAAAGAGAGAAGTACTACAGGAAAGGGAAGGGCTTTCCCTGAACCACTGAATAGAAAGATGTGGCTCTTAGGGAAGGTGATAGGTGGATGCCACTTTAAAGGAAAGAAAGTCCATGAGTAATTGTGGATGGGAGGAAATCCCAAAGCAAGTGAAGAATGTAAACAAAGAAAGGACTGATATGGGGGCTTGAAGACCCTTGGCAGTTCCACTTAAGAGATACTTTGAGGTGAAGGACCTTTCCTTATGCCATTCGATTTATTATGACAGACATAGCTACCCATTCTGCCTATTTATAAGACCAGCTCAGCACCACTCCACCCAGTTTACCAAAAATATAGAGCAAAATTTTCATTCAATAATTAATCTGAAGGAAGCATTAGTCCTATTTCCATCATACAAGGATAATGAAAGAATCCTGATGTTAATGTTATTTTTTTAGTCCAACATATCCACATATATTATTAAAACCATAATTAGTTCAGTTTGAGTGATTCATATTTTTAATGGAAATTCTTTATTTTGCAAAGCTAATAAATTTGCTTTCCCGCAGAAGTGACAAAATGGTCCAAACAAATTATTCAGTTTTAGCAAACATAAAGGTGGCCAGATCTCTTCCATTAACTTTTTCGCTAATCTATCTCTAAATCCAAGGTGTGCAGTCTAAATTTATAGTATAGGCCCCTCATCGACACTGTTATGTCTAGTTCTTAAAATGGTATGGTCTCATGATTCCTGAAGATAACTTGTTTGGAGATGCCTCATGAACTAAGAAAGACTGGCAAATAAGAATATTTTTCAAGCCTTTTTCTTAGCTTTATTAGACATACTTTACAGGAACCATATACTCTCAAACACCAAATTTAATCAACAAAATTAGGATATATGAATTAAGTCTATATGTTGAAGCATTTTCAAAGCAAATTATACAGCAGTGCTATTTCAGAAATCCCCTGGATTCATAAAAGCTTTCTTCTGTACACTCTTTGAGAGCAGATATCAACTCAGTTTGTCTTTGAATCCCCAATATCTCAAACAACAACTTGCACTTGGCAGGTGCTAAATGTAGGTTTGCTTAATTGAATTATATTTCAAGGTTTCAAGGTAAAAAAAATCTCCAAGTTCACAAGTGCCTGAAATTTTTTTAAGACCACAAACCAGCTTGGAAAGTATACATATTTCTGAGAAAGATAAGATGGTGCTTTTAATTCATACTTGGGACCTTTCCTGAAAGCAGTTTTAGATAGGAAGAAAGTAAAAGTATTCCACACGTGTATTAGAGGTTTGGGAGGGGATATTGGATTATTATGAGAGGGGAAAAGAACTCTTGAAAGGTTGCAATGGGGGCATCAAAGACAAAAGCAATCCTAGTTTACAAGTTTACCAATAATTTGCTCTGATAAATGGCATTTAATGGTTCCAAATGTTGGTTTCTTTCTTCTGTCTGTATTTGTCTGCATTGAGTTAGGGAGAATGTTAAAATAAGGAAAGGTAAAAATAATTCCAACTCACAGAATTGACAACTAATCAGGAAGTGTTTTGTCTGTACACACGAAAGAAGGTGACTTGTTAAGAGCTAATAAAAAGAAGAGGCATCTACAAAATTCAGTTCAACAGAGCCAAATAAATGTCGTGAAACAGGCAGACAGAAAGGATGGCTCATTAAGAAAAAGCCAATGGCCAAAATCAAGTCATGGATTAAAGGGTGATTTTTCACACAATTGACCCTACTCCACCAATTTGGTATTGTGGTTTTAAGAGTTTCTTTAAAGTCTTCCAGGTGTCGCTACTGTTGCCGACTCTGGTTTATTCAATTGCTGACACATAGACACAAGCAGGGAGGCATTAGTGTACAAGCTATCAACTTCTTCAATTCAGAGATACAGTTCATTCGTGTGTATCCAAGTAAGTAGGCATATATGTGGACCTGCATACATATAGACATACTTTCAGGCTGTCTCTTTTCCCAAATACCTAGTAAGAGGAGAAAACTGAATTTGATTATCTCCTTATTAAATACATAGATCTAGCTGGCACGATCCAGATGAAAGCTCTATAAACATGTGGCAAATGAAGAGCTGCACCATTCAAGTGTAATTAAGACAAGCTGTTCAAACAACTATAGGCGATAATGAGGTAATTTCTAAATGATGGAAAGATGAATGATTTTCATGGCAAAAGATGAAAAATCCTTGAAAATCCAGAATCACTTTTTTACCTAGGAAGCCCAAATTAAAGTGTGATACACAATGCTTACCGGTCTCTCATGCTGAAGAATTGATGACTTCCCAGGTTCATATTCAAAGATACTCCTTGGTTCAGAACGAAATCTTCGTGTGTCTACTTTTCTGTCAGGTGGATCCCAGTCATGCCTAGGAATAAAAAACCCCAAAGGACTCTATTAAATTAATTCCCTGGGATCAGTGTAAGGGAAGACACTCCATTTAGTAATCAAAGATATAGTGTCTAATTTGGAAATTACTGTTAGCGAAAACTCAGAACCATCAAGTGGAGTGAAAAATAGACAGAAAATGCCTCATGGATGTTTTCTTTCAAGAGGAATCGTAAAGTTTTTTGGGGGAGGTTTTTATTTGGGGTAATGATTTCCTGTAT
The DNA here is from genome assembly GCF_027887165.1 of Monodelphis domestica. NCBI lineage: Eukaryota > Metazoa > Chordata > Mammalia > Didelphimorphia > Didelphidae > Monodelphis > Monodelphis domestica. The sequence continues at coordinate 233,682,193 of NC_077232.1, forward strand.
TTTTTCTAACTTTTATTTTCTCCTACTGAAGCAAAAACTTAAGCTCAGAGGTTGCTGAAGTAAATGTTGTGGAAGGACCCCTAGGGAACTATGGAGAGAACTAATCCCTTCTCTTTGTGTTTGTGTTTAGAAAGAGCACCCGTTTGAAAGAGGAAGGTCCTTGGCCTCTCTAAACTGATGTCAGCTTACTGTGCCAGCTTGTGATGAGAAGTGACCTTGATGGGAACTGACATGTACTAAAGCACAAACTATGTTTAATTTACCTTCAATGCTTTATATCTATAGAGCTTCCATTTCTGTGAGAAGTACATAGGTACCACTTTGCTCCAGGCAGAAAGAAGCTGTGTAAAAGTTGAGGCCATTCTCTGGTGACATAAAAACCTGAGGCAAATATCTGTCACTATAATATATTACTTAGGGACCACCAAAATCCTTGGCACCAGTGAAGACACTTTCAAAAGGAAAATAACAGCTTCTACAGAGTGATATGTTTTCTAAAGTATTTCCTCAAAAGAATCTGGTGAATCCAGGAATACAAGGATTATCATTTTAGGCATGAGGAAATTGAGACCTTGAGAGTTTAAGGTACTCATCCATGGGCATAAAGACAGTAAATGTGAAAACTAGGATTGGGGACAGCTAGGTAGGACAGTGCATAAAATGCCAGGCCTGTAGTTAAAGAGGACCTGAGTGGAAATCTGGACTCAAACACTTCCTAGCTGTGGGGTTCTAGGCAAGTCACTTAACCCTTATTTTCTAGAGCTTGCTGCTCTCTTCTGTCTCATTATTGATACTACAACAGAAAGTAAGAGTTTAAAAAAAATCAGGTCTAGATGTCCCTTCTCCGGATGTACAATCTCTCTTCCTTGCCCTAAGCATTGGTTCAAATCTCACCTGATATTTCCTATCTTGGGGCAAGTCACTTATTTGTTCTAGGTCTCAATTCCTCTGATCTGAGACTTTCAGTAATAAAGGGAAGAGGTTCTTAATTAGTTTGACATAAAAGGAAAAAAGAACACTATACTAGGTAAAGAATGCAAGGAAGGAAACAAAGGACGGAAGGAAGGTAGGAAGCATTTATTAAGTGTCTACTATATGCCAGATATCATCCCCACTATATAGATAAGGATATTGAGAGAGATGGCGGTCAAGTGACTTGTCCAGAGTCATAGAACTAGTAAGTTTTCTGAGGTCACATTTGAACACAGGCCTTTTTGATTTCAGGCACAGTGCTATACCAGAATTTCATTTACTGGTTGGATGACCCTGGGCAAAGCCACATTGAACTCTAGTTGGTCATCTGAAAAACATGAATAAATAAAAACACATTTTATCTATATCACAAGAAAGATACTATAAAAACTATACAGGCTGACATATGGAAGGGTTGCAATCTATACCAGTATAAAAAGTACCCAAACTGATTGGATCATGGAGTAAAGTGTTTCTCCATATTTTCCTTTCTCCCTCTCTCCCTCTCCATCTGTCTGTCTGTCTCTGTTTCTGTTTCTGTCTTTCTTTCTGCCTCTGTCTCTCTAAAGCCTATCTCAGTTAGCATAGTATCAACAATGTCTTGGGTACAAGAAGAAACAGAAGATTCATCATCAAAAAAATCAGAAAAGAATGAGGCCCTAAGATTAGAGAGATAAAGCAGAGAAGCTACCATTTTGCATTAGCAGAGGGATTTCCTATACCAATAAAACCACAGGTCTAGTCCTGATCAACATCTCACTATCAAAGGAACTTAAAAAATTGTCATCCCAGTACCAAAGAGGTAAATTTCTATTATTCATCATGTGAATTTCAAAGAGGAGAATTATTTTCTTCAAGTTGCTTTAGACCAGTTTTCAATCAAATGACCTTTTATTGAGGCAGATCTCCTATCACAGATCACAGAACTTCCCTGTCTGCCATGAATGTTAAAAGGTCAAATACAAATGGGAGGGACACTGTGAGAATTTATTTTTCATATACTGTATTAAATATACTGTGTCAAATCCTATATTATATCCAATATATGTTATTATATTATTATATATTATATCCAGTATATATAAGATATATATATATATATACACATGATATATCCAATATACTGTATTAAATCCTATATGCTAGGGAGAATTGCTATGTACTCTTGTGTTTGGGATCTAGGTCAGAGATATCATCCATATATATAGATACCATGCTTTTTGCTTTAGCTTTTTCCTTGAAAATCCCAAGGAATGCCTTCCATTTTAATAGAATTTGTTTAATAATTGAAGGGGACAAAGGTTCTTTTCCTCTGTAAGTATTTCCCTGTGATATAGGTATGTCAAAGAGTGGATAGGTTGCTGGACCACCTCTTAATCAGCTATCACAAATTAAAGATGCCTTGGATAGTTGAGGGAGTAGCTGAATAACAAGTTCCTAGAAATCTATTTATTAAGCTTTCTGATCCAGCTTGGGTCACCCCTGGCTTTTGAGAGACAACCATGTAGACCTATATTACTTTATTGGTTATGACGCTGGCCTAAACAATAAGCCTGATATAATCAATAAACTTATATTCTTATCCCAAATCAGTCTCTTGAGATAACTTCAAACATAACAATACTCACCTGTTCAAAGAAACATATACTTACTTTGAATTAATAATGGAACTAAACCTATGGTGAATTAGCAGGAATAAATTGCTCTGTTCACTCCTACACTTATTTCACAATTCACTAAGCTCATCAAGTAATCCAAGCTTCTGGGAGAATTGTCTAGATGTTTAATAATGGAACAAATTCAGTTTTGCACACTGACTAATACAATTTCCACATCCCTGTGTGGAAGGTCAGAGTTCTTCATCTGGGGCCCCAGGATTCCAGTCAGCTTTATTCTAAGCCAAAGGCAGGACAAAACTGACCATATCACTCTTTGTGGAGAACTTCTTACTTTTCAGTGGAAGACCTGTCTCTGGGCCTAAGTGGTGGAACTGGAGGTGGTATATGGGGAGGAGGCAGAGGGGAGGAGGCATCCTTAAAGGCATCGGTGCCATTGTCAGAGAGACTTTTGGAAAGAGGTCTGTATGTCTGCATCTTTGCAGCAGGGTGGGACTGAGTCGTGTAGGAGGCACTTGGAAGGCCTGTTGGGGAAAGAAAATAGAAGTGAATTGTAAAAGATCCATTAAAATATATATATTTTCACTACCCATAAAACAGTCCTCAGTAGTATCAATTCCTAAATAACAAATAAGGTTCCTCTGGGACACAGAGCTGATTTTGGCAAGGACAGTAAAACTTATTGATACTGAAATGCTTGTTTATGGCAAACTGGTTTCAAAGACTTGAATCCAGGTAGCTTGTTGGCTCAGTGGAGAGAACTAAGCCTGGAGTCATGAATATTGGCTTCAAATTTGGCCTCAGACACTTTCTACCTGTATAAGCCTGGCCAAGTCACTTAACCCCAATTGCCTAGCTCTTAATATTCATCTTAGTATCAATTCTAAGCAGAAGGATTAAAAAAAAAACAAAACAACACTGGGATGATGACAGAACCAATACAGTTGAGTGAAGAGAGTCTGTCCACTGCACCAGCACCATAAAGTAATGGTTTCTTTAGTTGCTCTGGCAAAAATCATTTAAGGAGGCAAGGACTGGTTACAATCTAAAAATGGTAGCCCGAGTACATACTGACTATGCTGAGGGAGGAGAGTATGTGATTATTAAGCACATGCACCTGTAATTAAACAGAGAACAGGAACTAGACCTATGATTTTATTGGTATAGGGAACTCCTGAATAAGGAAACACCTTTACCAATGCAGATTGGACCTTGCTTTGTAATTTAATGTCTTTGAGAGCTTCTTGGGACACTGAGAAGTTTTAGGGCCACAGAGTTTCAGTCCAATCTGTGTCTTGTGCCCAGATCTTCCTTTAAAGGTTTAAACACCAATTCTCTATCCACCAGCCCCCTTGATCCCTTCTTTGTTTCTTTTAAATCCTTACCTTCCATCTTGGAATCAATACTCTGTATTGGTTCTAAGGCAGAAGAGTGGTGAGGGCTACGCAAGGGGGGTTATGTGACAGATTTGACTCCAGGATCTGCAGTTTCTGGACTTGGTTTTTTATCCATTGAGCTGTCCAGGTGCCCCAACTCCTTACCTCTTGAAATTAGACATGCTTTCTTTACATATGTCTTTTTTCCTGAATGAAAATGAATTTCATCCTGGCCTCTCTGTGAATTTTTGCATATTTTAAATTTAGCAAGTCTAAATTATTATGATGTTATGATATTCTGTACATGTGCATAAATTAGTATATAATGATATCATTCCTTTTATATTTTATACACATACATAGACTATAATACACAACACTGTAATTACACTAATAATTTAGCATGTGAAATAATTTAGAGAGGAGCCAGGAAGAAATTCATTTTCATTCAGCAAATCTTTTTTCAAAATAGGGTAAAATGATAGCATAGATGTGATAGTATTTATTTAAAGCCCCTGTAAGCATTTTAGTATCAACTACTTACATACAAATATTAATAAGGTTATTAAAATGTAAAAATAAATAAGTTAGGATGTAAAGAATTATGTCAAATGATTTGGTTATATATAAATACAAAGACAAGCCTCCATGAAGCTGACAGTCTATTTGGAGAGACAATTAAAGGAAAAACAAAACAAAATAAGGATACCAAGTCATGTAGGAAGTACTTGGTAAAGTATATAAATAATACCTGTACATTTGATAGGCTTTATTAGTTGCCAGTTCTGTAACAAGCATAGTGCTAGGTATTGGGAATATAAAAAGAAAAATAAAGTAGACCCTGCCCTCAAGGAGATTACATTCATTAGTGGAAATCACATAGATAGAAGATTTAGTACAAGGTATATACAAAGTAACAGTGGGAGTTTTGTTTGGCTTATTGTCATCAGAGGTTGAGACAATAGTAGAGAAGACCATAAAAACTTGTAGATCAGGTCTCGGCTCTAACTTTTACTCCTTTATGATGAGGACTCCCTGATAGGCAGCTTGATCCAGTAGCAAGAGGGACTATTGATTTACAGGTGTGACTTGACTTGAGAGGAGGGAGTCAGCAATGGCTATGAGCTGAGGGGTCACAAAATAGTCCTTGGGCTGGGCATTGTTATATGGAATAGAGTTTGGTTCTTGGTGGGGAGGACTCAAGGGAATTCCAAGTGGAAAGAGGAAGAGGAAGAATATAGATTCTATCTAAAATGAATAAATACCATTGTACCACTGGTTGCTGTGAAACAGTTTCACTTTTTAAATATCAAGCTTTTTTTCTCAGTTGTCCACTATTTCCCCCCACTTCATTGCCTTGAAGATATATTCCAGAGGCTTTCTGCCACACCATTATACATACATCTCTTGCTGATGGGAGCACAGTAGTTCTTGGCAGGGATACCTTGGAGAGGACATCCTCCCATGTTAGATGAGGGAAGGATCAGAGCACGTATTCCCTTGGATAGTCCTTGGTAGGAAGCATAAAACCCTATTTCCTAATCACATTTCTGCAAAGAGCAGGGTGCCATATAGTGAGCACTGCGCTCAGAGTCAAGTAGACCTGGATTTGAATCATGCCTCTGTCACTCACTAGCTTTATGACTCTAGGCAAGTCCCTTACTCTGATGGGACTCAGTTCTCTCATCTGTGAAAAGAAAGGTTAGATAGATGGCTTCTGAGGTCCTGCTTGATTTGTATCTATACTCTGATGATCCCAAGTATATAGACAGGTAACAATGGGGATCTAATAGCTTTTTCTCTGTGCCCGTGCATAATCTGTTATAAATATTATAAATTAAGTATGAAAATAAAATGAAGGATCGGAGAAAGATGTTTCTACTTTCCAATGGGAAGTATATGTTCCTCCCAGTCAGGGCTAATTAAGTCCATTGAATTGGCCAAAAGGGGCCAAAAACTCAGTTCAGTAAACAGCTTTTGAGCATCTGCTAAGTTTATAGTATTGTCCTTGGCAGTGAGAGAGATCAGACAAGGTCTCTGCCCTGAGGGAGTTTATAGTCTGGCAGGGGACATAAGACAGGGGCACAAAACCAAAACCAAACAAAGTACTAAACATGAGAAATGTCTCAAAGATATACAAAGAAGGAGCTTTGCTGAGAGGGATACCTTGGTTTGGGGAGTGGATGGGGTGGGAGATATCTTTGCTTTCTTTCAATTAAGCTGGAAAAATGTAGTGAAAATGGGGGTCAGGGGAGAGATTAGAGTTTGCCAATGAGGCTGGGGTCAAAGAAAAAATATTTAGGGACCTTGTCAAGAATTCAGATCGCTTCATAAAATATAAAGTAAGAGTTCTCCAACCAGAATTCCTAGGAAAATTTCTGGCAAGTCTGAGTCACAAATGCCACCAGCAAAATGGGATTTCTTTTTTTAATGAATGATTGCTTTTGGAAGAAAACATGAATAAGGTCACAAAACTCTTCACTTGACTTGTCCTCTATCTTCAGCTTCCAAAGTATGTCTAAATAAATTCTGAAATCCTAATCACCCTCTTTCTAGATTGAAGATCTTTATCTTTTGTACCCTGATGACATTCATGCATTCACATTATCCTTCATACTTGGGTTAAACAATGCTGAAGAGTATAAATTGAGAGTGAGAAAAAAATGAGGGAGGTACCAAGAAATGATCCCATTTTCATGAGAAAAAAAGTTTACTTCTTTCGCAATATTCCTATAAAGGAACATATATAAGGCATTATTTTCTCCCATCCTGAAAATTAAGGTCAATTAGAGTAATGAAAAAGTATCTCAGAAATTAAGGAATAAATCCACTAAAAGAGGAGATTGTATTTTTATTTTTTACTAAGCCTCATTAAAATGAACAAAATATTATTCCAAAATGAAGAAACAAGTCTCACCTGCATTATATGTATATGGAGTGTGATACATGTCCACACCATCATCTGAAAAACAAGACAGAATTGTGATGGCAGCAGAGTACCCATCTTGTTGCGGCTGATGGTCTTTAATAATAACATAATGAATTTCTATAATATTTTGAGGTTTTTATATCAGTCTTGGAAGTTGTGTAGCATATGTATTGTCATCCCCATTTTACAGCTTTGGAATAGAGGTTAAGAAATTAAAGCATTTGCCCATGATCATAGAAATAGTGTCTTAGATCTATCTGACACTCATCTGCTATCCATCCTGCCTATCAAGTAAAAATATAAGGCAACAAATACTTCCATTGTTGTTGTTCAGTACTTTTACAGCCACATCTGATTCTATGAGACCCCATATGAGGTTTTTTTCCTTTACAAAGACCCTAGAGTGGTTTTCCATTTCATTCTCTAGCTCATTTTACAGATGTGGAAACTGAGGCAAATATGATTAAATGACCTGCCCCAAATCTCATGGCTAGTGTCTGAGGCCAGACTTGGACTCAGAGAAATGAGCCTTCCTGACCCCAGACCCAGCACTCTATCCACTGTGCTACCTATCTGCCCCTGTGATTACTAGAAAAGTAATATTTTATCTTACTTTTTAAAAGTCTTTTTTTTTTCATTTTAATTTTAGGCATCCACAGTGGGCATCTACCTCACATGGTTCATTGATCTTATCTGTACTCTTCATTACAACATTTATCTCTTACTCATTTTTTCTTTTCTTCCCATTCTGGACACCATTCCCCCTTCTATGGCTTTCAAGATGCCTCATTATCAACAGAAACATAACTTCGTTTTGTACTTCCTCTCCCAGAATCTTACAAAAAAAGGACAGACATATTAATTCACTAAAAATTAGTGAGATTTATGATTTGGGACATGAACTGATGCTCTGACTGGGAAGTTTTGAGTCACCACAGTCAATGTGAATACCATATACCTATGGGCTTGGGGCTACTTTCACAAGGGGAACCAGGAAGGCCCCAGGCAATCAACTTTGCAGAATTTCCAATTTGCCCAAATGAAAGAGATGTTTTCCTAAAAACATTAGGAACTGTGATTAGTGGAAAGAGTGGAAAGAGTGCTAAAATTGGAGTTGGAGGACATGGATTCAAATTCCGTCTACACATACTACTTAATGTGAGCATGGACAAGACACTTGCCTCAGTTTCCTCCTCTAGAAAGCCTTTAAAGTCCCTTTTGGCTCTAAGACTATGATCCTATGAAAGAAAAAAGCAACGAGCAAACATACCAGGTTTGTGAACCATATGGATTTGCTTAAACATAGTCTTGTACCAGTCCTTCGGTCTGTCAACTGTCTGTAAAACAAAATTTTCAATATTTATGTCTGGGGCCATAGGATAAAAGATGAGGTGACATCAAAATAATCAACCTTCACCCTGAACATCCTGATTTCTTCTTCTTTAATGCCTTTTCTCAGCAGAAATCACTCCATCACACAATCTTGCTTTAGGTTGGACCCTTCAGTGATAATAATGATCATTTCTTTTGTTTAGCTGCATGAGCTGAATTTGTTGTATTGTTGTAAATATAACCTGATGTACTGTTGAATTATTGATTGTAAATATAATCTGTCCTCTCTGTCTTGCAGGACAACTAGGGACCACTTCATGATGCTCATGCTGAGGTTCTTATTGTCATTGGGTCTGGAATGGAGAAACTGATGACTATCCTACCACAAGTACTGGATGAACCAATAAGAGCAGATTCCTACTCAGGAATCCTTTGTGCCAGAGCATTTATGATCGCTAGCTCAGGTCAGGGAACTATCTTCTGAGTTTTCAACTTTTACTGTTTCAACTCTTCAACTTTTCAACTATTAATTTGACTTCCAGAAAGCTGCAAGAGCTAGGGATAGGGGAGGAATTGGCTTGAAGCTTATAGGTCTAAACAAACCAGCACTGCAAACACTTTTAATACAAATTGCTGTCAAGTTTTCAGTCCAGAGGGGCCATCAGATGGTCAGCTCCTTGAAAGCAGGAGTTTTATTCATGTTATTCATCTTTGTAGCAACCTCAGCTCCTAAAAGAAACCTTACATGGTCAGGGCTAATTAAGCACAATTGTTAAATGAATGAAGAAATAAATAGATCTAGGATATTGCAAAAAATGTTGTGATATGTCTATCTAGTTTGGTAATGATGATAGTGAATTAAAGAAACCATAAAATCTAGGTTAGTGCTAAAGGAATTCATTCTGAAAAAGGAATGTTTAAAATATATGTCTTTAAAAAATTAAACCCTTATTAAATACTGATTCCAAGACAGTAATACATGTATAACCCAGTGGAATTGCTCATTGCTTACGGGAGGGGGAAGGAAGACGGGAAAAGAAAAAATATGAATCATGTAACAATGGAAAAATATTCTGAATTAAATAATTAAATTTAAAAAAAATATTGATTCCAAGGCAGAAGAATGGTAAGGGCTAGGCAATTTGGGTTAAGTGATTTGCCTAGGGTTGCACGGCTAGGAAGTATCTGAGGTCAAATTTGAACTCAGGACTTCTAGACTCTAGGCTTGACTCTCTATCCATTGAGCCACCCAGCTGCCCCTATATCTTTTTTTCAGTTTATCTGACTCTAAGAACCAACTGAACTATGATTTACCTCAGTTGTCAATACTTGTGTGATCTATATACTACTTTATTTCTCTGGGCTCAGTTTCTTCATATGTCAAGAAAAAAAAAATCTTGGATTAGATGATTTGGTCTCTAAGGATCCTCCTTGCTCTCACATCCTAGGATTCTCTGACTCCAAGAATGCATATGGATGTTAAAGACCATATTGACTGACCCTCTGGATAGCTGGTCAAGACCTTATTTGTGTTAAACTATTACCACAATAAATGAGCAAAAGACAGTTTTATGAAATGAATAGTTGAGTGGCTAAGTGTCTCACTGGATGGAGAGTCAAGCCCAGAGATGGGAGGTCCTGGGTTCAAATCTGACTTTACACACTTCTTAGCTGTGAGACCCTGGGCAAATCACTTAACCCCCATTGCCTAGCCCTTCCCACTCTTCTGTCTTGGAACCAATGCACAGTATCAGTTCTAAGACTGAAATAAAGATTTAAAAAAGTGAATACTCAAATGATGTTAAGCCCAAGAAAAGATCAAGATGAAAATGATGTCGTGGAGAGGAGCTTCCATCCTTTTTTATGTCCTGGACCCTTTTGGCAATCCATGAACCCCTTATCAGAATAACATTTTTAACTGCTTGAAATAAAATCCATTGGATTACAAAGGAAACCAATTACTTTGGAATGCAATTATCAAAACATTTTGTAAAGCGAGTTCAAAGACCCCTGTAAAGGTTTAGTGATTAATTCCTACGTCTATACAACATTACAAGGCACATGCCTTTCAATTCTATATTGTTTGATCCCAAGGTAATATTTTTCCTTTTTTATGTAGCCCATCTTGTGCTTACAAAGTTCCCTGAATGATTTCTGGGCATAACTTATTGTAACAAGGAAGCCCAAGAAAAGACGCAAATCTCTGTATATGGAAAAGAATCTTGCCAGATAGAGATTTCTTCACTTTTCTGGAGGGCATACATCAGGCAAGATCGTACAGCTCCTTAGCCTGGCAGCTTTATATGGTTAGCACAGGGAGGCCAGAAAAAGCTGTCAGCTGGCAAAGGGGAATATGAGCCTCCAGACCTTTTGTGGAGTTGGGAAAGACCTCCATTCCTTTCTGAAAGGTTCCCTTAATTTTCCTCTGAAGACAGTGCTCTGAGCATGATGGGTACAACAAATGCTTGTTGAACTGAATTCCGAAAACCCCTTATATGCTGATATAATTGGACATGATAGTGAAATGAACAAAACAGTGAAATTGGAGGGATTTTACTTTTCTATACGGTAAAAATTCAAGACTTGTCAAAATGTTTGATTGGATATTCTATTTGGTAAATATTATATATTTAAATTGGTCATGATCCTCTATCAGGAAAAGTGTTATAAACATTATTTGAATGTTAATTTAAATTATTTCAATATTATTAAATGTATGATGTCTACCATCAGCATTATATACAAGCTTTCTACCATTAAAGGGAATATTTTGTGCACATGTGCTCCCATATGCATACAGTGCATGCTCATGTGCAAACACACACATACATCCTAAGCCAAACTTCCCCAGCCAACTCTTCCCCGATCTATTCTGGTTTATTTTTGCTTCCTTGCAAGCTTTGAAAACAGTCTAGCAAGTGTTATGTTCAAAGTAACATCAGAAAAGATGTGGATTTCTTAAAAATGTGTTTGTTTTGAAAAATAATGGGAAGCAAATCCCCTGACACTTAGAGCCTAATGGAGCTTCAAACACATCATCTCGTGTAATCTCAGCTTAGTAATATTTTTTTTCTCTCTATTTGTGGGCAAGGACTAGGGAAAGTATTCTGGGGATCAGAAAAAAAAAGATAATTTTCTTCAGTTAAAATTCCTGAAACATTCTTTGAGCTTTGTGTTCAAGAGGCTTTGAAGTTCTGAGTGTGTTTACCAAAAATGGGTTTTCTCAGGATAATTAATTCCACAAACATTTATTAAGTGGCTGCTCTGGTCAAGGCACTATATCAGTCCCTGGGGAAGATGCAAAGATGACAACAGGGAGCATATGTTGCCTTACAACCAAAGTGTAGCTTTATTGTCTCTTTTGATTCTCACAGCCGCCCCACTGAGGTAGTAAATCTCTCCATTTCCCAAATGTGGATAGTAGGACCACACAGAGAAGTGATGTGCTCAAGGTCACACAATAAATTCCAGATCTTGGACTGGAATACAAGACTTTCCCCTCTAATGGCAGAGTCCTATTCTGTCCCTAATTGATGTCAGCAAGTGAATGTGAAGAATCTGGGGTGAATAACCTTTGGTTCCTAAGTGGATGGACTTGGGAGGCCCCTGGAAAGATGAAAAATGCATTTTTTGAAGTTTTAATTGGCTCAGATAAAGCATGACTGAGCATTGAGCAATAAAGCTATACTTAAACATCCTCTCTAGGATTGTGACTCAGGTTTGGAAATAGAAGTAAATAAGAAAAGATTTTCAATGTTCTGGGATGCTTTTAACCCCTTCCTAAAAGCAGGGATAGTTTCCAAGACCCATGGGAAGGTCTGTAGAATACTGAGTCCTTATTCTTCTACAGACAACATTTGATAATTTGCAAAGTGCATCTGTGTTCATTATCTTACATAATATTCTTAAGCCCCTGGATGCTGGCCATTCCTGGTGTGATAGGAGGGGTGAAGCAGAGGATGGAATGCTTGGGCTGGACTCAGAAAGATTTGAGGTCAAATATGGCCTGAGACACTTCCTAGATGTGTGATTCTTGGCAAGTCACTCAACCTTTGCCTGCCTCAGTTTCCTTAAGTGTAAAATGGGAATAATAATAGCACTGGCTCCACTGGATTGTTGTGAAGATCAAGTAAGATCTGTAAAGCTCTTATATACTGCCTGGCACACAAAAGGTGCTATATAAATGCTCAGTCCCTTCCTTTCCCTTCCCCCAGTGAGAGTAAGGAAACTTAGGGCTCAAATAATTTATATGGCACACCTAAGATTATATGACTTATAGTGATGGAGCTGGGGGCAGAGGCCAAGACATCTGACTCATCAGTGTTCCTTCCAATAGACTGTGCAGAAAATAGTCCTTGCAATCTGGACATAGGCATTTTTCATTTTCATGGTGAAGAAAAAGAAGCAGTATGGTCTAAAGCTGAGAAGACCAGAAATCAAGTATGGCCTCTGACAATCACTGGCTGTGAGATCCTAAACAAGTCACTTAACCTATTAGTACCTAGGACAACTCTCTAGGAATACACATTACAGAAATGATAGCATTCTACATTGATAGAGTGGGTTTCTTCACTGGAGGAGTCTCTATACTGACGAACTCACAGTTCCAGTCCATATTCCCATTATTGAGAAAGGCAAACTGAGGATATTTTTATAGAATAAGAGACAAATTGATTTTAACTTTTCAGAATATTATAAGCTAGTCTATTCATACTTAGTGTGATCACATTCTTAGTTAAGCACTTAGAATACTCTAGACTTTAGTTTTTAAATAAACAAGAAAAGTGAGGAAGTCTTGTCTTAAGTCTTGACTTAAAGCAGTCATAGTACTATCTCCATACTAATTTTTATTAATATTAAATACACATGGAGACAACTCTGCTCACACAAATGCTTTAAGCTCAATTTTTCCAAATAGAAAGTGATTGCTATTGAGGTGCAGAAACATGTGAATGTATGTACACACACTATTTCACAGGTGTCGATCAAAATCAATGACCCCTATCCCTAACTCTGAATTATTGGAATTTTAAGTCACACTTTACTTTTCTAACAACACCATTTGTATGCAATATTAGATATAGCGAAACACCCTAGGTGTATGGGTAGAGGTGGTGCATATACCCAGGTGTGTGCTTGTCTATCTATCCATCCATCCATCCATCCATCCATACCATTTCCCTATTCATAAAGTTCCATGAAGGAAGCATGCCACTTTTTCAGTTTGACATTTCAAACAATCCCTCAACTTCTTTTTTCTGTCATCTTATTAATATAGAGCAACATCAGTTCCAGTGTAGGTAATGGACAATTTTGATATTAGATTTCGACAAAAGACCTGCAATCAAAGGAATATATTATTTGAAAAGACTTCTCAAAATTAACCAAGAGTTTTGTGGATTTTCTTGTAGGCTAAAAATCTGTAACACTTCTATCTTAAGATTCCAGCCAAAATATGTATGCACTCTCTTAATTTCTTACAAAATGAAGACCCATCAGAAGAGAGAAATAAAAAACAAAACAAAACAGATAGAATGCTCTTACTGAGGATGCTCCATTCTTGCCACTGTGTTTTTCCTGATATCTTTCCCATTCTTTTTCTCCATCCACTTTTTTCTCTAGGAAAGCTTTGTGCTCCCATGAACCAGCTCTTGGCACTCATATGGCCCCATATGTTGGTGTTGGCAGGCAGAGTGAACATAAGAGCTCTTCTGGGCTTGCCCCTCCCCCCAATTTCACCTGAAGAGGTGTTGCTGCTCTCATCCTGGCTGTCATGGTTGTCTCCTCTTTTCAGGTAGCACCAAACTTTCTGTCCAGATGGACCTAGTCAGCAAGAAACTGCCTTCCACAGTTGTGTCCTTGCTGTTGCTGCCGCTGCTGTTGCTGCTGCTGAGACCAGCCAGAAGAGGCTGTCCTAACAGCCCTGAGCAAGGAGTCAGTGGAGTTTAAAGACTTGAAAAAAAAATAATCCCAAACACTTTGCTCGTCATTGTTGGAGAGTTCTCAGCTGTGACTGTAAAGGAGGTGGGGCCAGGGGAATGGTGTTCACCAAAATGTGTCTATTACTTCAGTTAGAGGGTTCCTCATTACTAACCTAAAACGTCACCAATTCCCTTCCCACCCCTTTAGCTCACAAAAATACCAGCTCCCAGCAGACGCCTCCTCCCCCCCGGGGCTACACACATCCATTTCAAGAAACAAATCTCTTGGCTTCTCAGCAAGGCACATGGGAATAAAATTGAACTAAAACATTCTTGTGTTCCTGGTTCTTCCATTTTCCCTCTGAAGTCCTAAAACTCATTAGTGATGGGGAGGGAAAATATGTGCTATAAATTATAGCTCTGACAAGTACATAATGAAAATGAAAAAGTTGAGGCTGTCCAATTATTGCCAATCACCATTTCACTCTTGCCACATGTGGCACCGTGTTTGAGAGCGCTTAGATTTTGCAGTGTATTATTCCCCATTATATAAGAGCATAAGAATGCAAAAAAAGAAGAAAGAAAGAAAAGTCCACTATTCACAACTGGTTCTTTGTAAGCTTCTACTCACAATGACAGAGAGGCAAATTTCAGTCTTTCTTACCGTTCTAATTGCGGTAGGAATTCCAGACTCATCTACTGGTCCAATGCCTGCATAATGGGGGGCTTTAATCACAGTCACTTTCTTCTCTTCCTCAGAAGATCTATAGATGGGTATAGTACTGCTGGCAGAGCTACCATCCAGAGAATGGGCATGCTGGGAATATGTCTCAGTGGATTCTGAGGATATAATTTAATGGAATGAGATAGTTGATATATAATTAGAAAAAAAGATAGCATTTAACATGTGGACTAGGAGGATAGAACATGAATTTATAAATAAGCATTCATTAATGGTACATATTAAGATGGGTCAGTATTTCTGTCACTGTCTTCTGTATTTCACTGGTTTTCCATTTGGAGCCAAGTCTTGAATAATAAAAAGAGGATATAGTCATCAGTTGACTTACTTGATATACCCTTTCCCATCTCCATCTTTGATACTGCTGTTTCTATGACTGAATTCTCCCCTCTTTTCCAATGAGCCTATTGAATTCCTATGTTTTCGTTAGGGACCCACTTAAATACCATCTCCTCCAAGATTCTTTTCTGTATCCCTTAGTTGGATTCACCCTCCAGGTGTTAAAAAGAATTATTTCTTATAATTCTCGAATGTAATAGTATCATATTTGAATAGAAATGGGGGACACTAATTCATACTTAATGATCCCTATGGACCAAATATTGACTTTGTTTTAAAATGTAATGCTATTGGGGCAGCTATATATGGCTCAAGCCAGGCTTGGTGTCCAGAGGACCTGGATCCAAAACTGGCTCCAGATATTTCGAAGCCATGTGACCTTGGGCAAGTCTCAACCCCAATTTTCCTGTCCTTGACACTCTTCTGTCTTAGATCTGTCACTAAGATAGAAGGCTAGGGTTTTTTAAAAAATGTAGTGGAAAAACAAAAAACAGGTGCAGCTGCCTCAGAGACTCAGTGAATTAAGAGCCAAACCTAGAGATGGGAGATCCTGGATTTGCATCTGATCCAAGATACTTCCTAGCTGTGTGACCCTGGGCAAGTCACAACACCATTTGCCTAGCCCTTACAACTCATGTGCCTTGCAAACCAATGCTAAGTATTGATTCCAAGATGGAAAATAGTGGTTTAAAACAAAACAAAAAAGTAATGTTATCTATTTTTAAATATATTTTTATTTATTTTGTTTGTATTTCCCAATTATATTTGAATCTAGTTCAGGCAGAATCAGAAGTCCCAGCAGAGTATTTATACCTCTGCTCCAATGCTGTAAGCACACAATTTTGCGCATTACCTGTGTTTGTGTCTTACTGTCCTACTAGACCATTAACTCCTTGAAAGCCAAACTCTGTCTTACTTAAATTTGTAATTCCTTTAGTACCTAGAATAGTATTCAGAACATTTTAGGTTCTTATTAACTGCCCTCTAAAGGGTAGTAGGTGGCACAGTGGATAGAGAGCAGGATTCATCTTCCTGAGTTCAAATCTGGCCTCAGACTTTTACTAGCTCTATGATTCTGAGCAATTCACTTCACCCTGTTCACCTCAGTTTCCTCATCTGTAAAATGAACTGGAGGAGGATATGGCAAATCACTCTAGTATCTTTGCCAAGAAAACCTCAAATGGAGTCACAAAGACTCAGACATGACTGAAAATGACTGAAAAACAAAAACATCAAAAAACTACTTTATGTATATGCTTTAAGTATAAAGAAGCCCTTCCCTATATACTATAAGTATTTATATACAGGTTATTTATTGGTTTGTTTGCCAATAATTAACCAAAAAACAAAATGGCACCTATTTCTAGCTGCGAATTGAATAACCAAAATAAATGTCCTGGATTTGGAATCAGAACATCTGGTTTCAAACTTTTGTTCTGGCAATCATTATCTCTGATTTCCCTTCTTTAGGCCTCAGTCTACTTAGCTGTAAAATCAGGGGGTTAGGGATCACTGAGCTCTCATGTACCCTTCAGCTTAAATCCTATTTTCCTATGAATTTCTTCCCTAGCAAAATGTTAATATTCCAGAGGGATAAGTGTGGGTTTTATTACATTTTTGTGATAATACCCATTTAATGAAAAATCTAGATGTAGTAGAATCTCACAGTGACAAGATTTGTCATTGAATGAACAGTTCTCATGGTGTTGAATTTAGTATAAAATAATAAATATTTTATAAGGTAGATCTAACTTTGAGATGAGAAAAACAATAGCTCACAGAATCAATAGCATCACAGGTCAGAGGACCAGTGATTTAGAAGTAGACGGGCACTTAGAGATGATGTAATCCAACTCTTTGTGTACAGATGAGGAAACTGAGGAAAGGAATAGGGTTGGAAGTGGGTGGCTTGCTTGAAGTCACATAGGTAATATATGCAGATTTTGGATCCTAGGATGGGACTCAAATGCAGGTTTTCGAAATCTAATAAAGGCTTTAAAAAGCAACCAACAAAACAAAATAGGAAAATTTTAAAGAATTGGACTGTTTCTAATGGATTGCATTTGAAGCACTGAAGACACAGTATAGTAGAAAGATTGTCCACTATTAGAGCAGATTGTTCTAGATTAGTGGTCCTTAACTTGAGGTGTAGAGATAGATTTCAAATGGTCTGTATATTTGAATGGGGAAAAAAATTCATTCAGGATATGGAGGATAATTTGGACAAGGGCAGCAGAGGGCAGAGACCAAAAGACCTCAAGTGTAGAAAACATGAAGGAAAATAATCTAAAAAAAGCACTATGCCATGGAGGATTTGAAACACTAGAGAAAGTAATTGACAATTTTCTCCTGGAAGTCTTGGGGATGCCCTCAGGACTTAAAGCAAGGCAGTAGTGTCACATTTTTAGGAAAATAGAGAGGAAAGAGAAAGATTAGGGGCAGGGAGACCAGTTAAGAGTCAGTTACATGGTCCAGATGAATAGCAATGCGGGCTTGAACTAGGATGATCACAGTGAAGTGAAAGGGATGGAATATAAGTAAGATATAAGCAATTAGTGTCCTGAGTAACAGCATAACCAAATGAGAGTTGCTAGGCTTTGTCATTTCCTACACTGTTGACTCTTCTCTTCCCAGTACCATCCCAGGATCAAATAAGCCTGGTAAGTATATAAATAGTACAGGATTTTATCTCAGGTTGATGTCTTTGTGACTCAACTAAATCCTATATCTTCTTTCGTCAAGTATTTAGATACAACAGAGAAAGTGAAACATTTCACTTGGCAATTGATGGAAGGAGGGGTGCTGGGAATGATAGAAACCAATTAGATCCCACAGTCTCTCAAAGAAGAAATTGTATTTTCTTACCCATTGACCTTCCATGCTGCATGATCATGCTTGAATTGAGTGATGCTGGTAGAGAGTAAGCTGACGGTGAAAATGGCCTCTGAAAGTAACTCATTGGACTGGTAGCCCCTCCTGAGCGCCCGTTCACTGTTATCTGAGCCTGAGACAAATGAGAAAGCATCTCATTAGGTACATACAACAAATCATCCCTAACAAAGGCCAAGATACTACCACCTTCCTCAGAAAAGTCATCAGTCAGCATATCTCTAGTTCTGAAAAATGAAAATTCATTACCCTGGAAGCAGGGTATATTCCTTGTATGTTCCTCCTCCCTTTCTCTTGGTGTAATGTTACCCTCTTTGTACAGGGAAGACATGAGGGTTCTTAAGAACATACCAGACAGTTCCTCACAAAATGGGGCTAAGAGAGCCAACAGAAATGCTCCCTGCTCTCAGGAGTATTGAAAAGGGAGAAAAAACTTGTTCAGAGATATGACCTAATTTTTTATCTTTTACTGTTGTATCCCAGCTATACTATTCCTCAATAGTAATGGTAGTATCTTGGCAAAGTTTGCTCCCCAAACAAAGTAACTGACAAAAGGAACAAATTTGTTTGGGTTTATTATGTGTCATTTGGCATTTAGGAGGAGGAATATATAAAGAAAAACATCCTTGCCTTGTCTTACCCCTAGACTTCTGCAGACCACACCGATCTTTCTAAAATGATGACCTTTGGGGCTGGTTTTTCAAATTATACAATCTGGAGATCTTTTCTATTGCCTTTTGATTACTCAAATGGAGTGGTTCATTACTTGCTGAAGCTCCATCATTGGTCAGTTTAGTGTGCCTCACAATGTTAAGGGGGGCTCAATAAACAGGAACTGACAGCTCTCAGAAATTAATCTAATCCTCAAAAATTAGAAAGAAAAAAGACCCCACATGTCTCTACAGGTTGTGGTGCACTTAGCCTGTTGTGGGATTCCTGATATATGGTGAGAGCTGTGGAAAGGCAGCTAGGAGCACTCAAAGGCTCATATCCACCGAGCCTCTTAGCACTGGATAGAATTAAGTAAAAGTGCTGATATGAGTTGGGGTTCTGATAGATGACATTATTTCTATAGCCTTTCGTGTAAAAAGTGCTCCTTCAATATAACGGTTTATAGATACTTTTTAGATAGCTAGAGAGCCTAATAAAAATGATGGTCATCTTCTATAATTGCAATATCTTGAAACATGTGGCTTCTAACATTTCATTATTGTGAAGTTATTATATTCTTGATGCAGAATATGAACCATACGCATGTGATTGTTTTTCTGATGGCACTTATTTGAAATTTTATCATTCCCTATTTGTTGGCTTCTGTATGTAGTGCTTTACAGATTTGAAAAAGACACCAGAAATACTCTAAAGAAGCCTCTTAGTTCATAAATCACATTCTGATGAAGTGAGATGGTTGTATAGTGCTTAGCACACAGTAGGGGCTTTTAAAATGCTTGTTCTCTTCCCTTCTTTTTTCTTCTGTGGCTAAAACACTTTTTAAAAAATGTCACTTCTTTGATGAATTTCAAAATCAAGCCACTTAATTAATTTGAAATGGGCTCCTTTTTGCCTCTACCCATACATCCACACAAATACAAGTGATGAACATATACAAATCTTCCTAGACATTTTGCCATATCTATTCAAAAGTTAGCATTCCCTAGAATGACTCAGGGAAAAATCATTCCTGAAGGACAAAACTGCAGAAACGTCAATTAGGATTATTTACAGCATTCATTCCTATGAGACAGATGGGTACCCACAAGAGAGGTAATTGGTTAGTTAAAAGACGAGTAAAGGAGTAAGCTTCATGCAGTTGGTAACCGCTTCTCTGGGAAACAAAACAATGTTAGATATTCATACAGGGCATGCTAATATGAATCTCTAGGTAAACTGGTGTCAAAAAAAAAATAGCAACGTCGTAGGGCCAGGATCTTATTTTATCTGAGCTTCTCTATCTGCAGTCTTCTTTTAAAACTCTACCAACAATGTCAAATCCATCTGTCAAAATTTCTCTGCTCACTTGGAATTAAAGCAAGTCACTACAAGATAACTTTAAACAATCCATTCATTATAAACGTAAATATATCTTAAGTGAAAGAAGACCATACAGTTGATTTGTTTAAAATATATGTGAGAGGAGGTGTGAGATATTGTAATTAAAGTGTTGGTCTTGGAACTGGGAAAAATTAGGTTCTAGTCGCACTTCTCACACATACTAGAAATCTGTGGTGCTGGGCAAATCGGTTAACCCTTGACTGTCCCCAGGCAACTCTCAGATTAAATTGCAATGCAAACTTCCTTCTGTAATTGGCAGGAGTTTCTTCTTAGTGACTTTCCTTTACCAATAAAATCATGGTTTCAGTCTAGAAAAAATAGCATTTTTCCCACTATAATTGTAATGACTAGTCCTCTTGGACTGTGTAGAACCAGATTAATAATCAACAACCGTGGGGACAGACAGGTCGAGCTGCAAAATGAGAGGGCAAATAAGCAATGTGTTATTTTCCCCTTTGGAGACCTGTTCCAAGAATGCAGAGCGAGGAAGGATGAATAATTACATGAGTGGCAGCTGTAGTGTTTAAGGTGGTGCCATCTGTCACAGCAGACATCTCATTCAAGGTTGGGGAAGGTGTTTCAGGACAGTCAGTAGGAGCATAGTTAGAAGAAATCTGTAGCTCGTCAAAAATGGCAGAAGAGATCTCGCTCACGGAGCGGGAGGAAGGCTCACTCCGGGACGAGTCTGTGATAAAAGAGGTGGGCTCGTTGCTGGGGATAACACTGTCAGGAGCTAGGAAAGGGGATTTAGAGGAGCACTGTGAGGGGGCCAGAGGTTTAGGAAAGCGTGAAGACACAGCATCGTCAAGGGGCTGCAGGCTGGAGGATGCCAGGCGGGGGCCACTGTCGGGCAGAAAAGAGGTTTGATTAACTGGTACCGCGGAGAAAGGACGCAGTGGAGAGCCTTCTGCTGCCGCTGCCGCTGTTTGGCTGAGGGGCTGGGAAGCATTTACCTCCATCACACTGGCAGTTAGTTTCTGTTTTCCAAGCTATGGTTTGAGAGAAAAAAAAAATAGAGAAAATGAATGGAAACATCCTCTTCTCTCTTTGCAAGGTGTCAGCCACAGACAAGTGTTAGCTTTGTTTACTGGCATCTTAGAAAACACAGTCAGAGGAATGTGAAGGCAACCGCACACGACAGTAAAAGCATGTCAACGTGAAGGAAATGAACAGAACAAGTATTTTTAGAAACAAGACCAAGAAAAATCCTGCTTTGCGAGCCAATTCTGAAGGATGGGCTTAAGGAAGTTTGCACAATTCACATCAAGCATTTTTGAAAAAGGCTTTTAAAAATCCTTGTAACAAACAGCAGAGTGGGATGACCCCATTTGGTGTGATGCTAAGGGAGTGCTTCTTCTCTACCAGAAAATCAACTGGGGAACCGTTTTTTTTTTGTTTGTTTGTTTGTTTTTAATTTCTTGAAACTCTATAATAGGGATCAGGGTAGGGCAAGAAATTATTGTGACTTGATTGATTTAAATGGTGATCAAATAAGAGACAGTGTGGTCTAATGGATAAAGAGTTGGCCTTAGCACTAGGAAGATCTTAGTTGAAGTCCCACTTCTGAAACACTCTGGCTGTGTGACTCTGGGCAAGTCACTCTTTCTCCTTTGCAGGCTAATTGCTAAGATCATAAATTACGGGAGATGATGTTCAGTGGTATTGGTAGAGAGGACTGCTTCATCTAGGAGTTTCCTGGAACAATGAAATTATGTGCAAAAATGTGATCAAATATGACCCTAAATAGGAATGAGAAATTACGGAGAAGGGATCAAACTGCAATGGTGTCAGGAGCCCCTCATAACAATTGCAATCCCGGGTCTACCTGTAAATTACCTGCCCCCCAAGGGCATTTTAAGAGCACTACAAATAACAGAAAAAAAATGACTAAATTCTTCAGGTAGAAATGCCATAATGGGACCTGATTAATGGGACTAAAATTTAAGCCAATCAAAAGCAAGACTGAATATAAAACAGTTCATACAAGAATTAAGAAGTATGTAAAAATAAACCAAATCTTTTTTTTTTAATATAAAGGGTACCAAACGAGATTCCACTCTGCTCAGGTATTGTTTAATCTAAACAGGAATATTTTTTTGTTGAATTTGGAGAAGCAATTCTTCTCTTAAATTGCCATTTTTCTGTCTTTTTTCTCCCCTTCCAAGTCATTTACTGCACCAAATGATTTCCCTATTATTCTAGAGAGAAAATCTGTGGCATGATTAAGTGACTTGAAAGAAAATCTTGATAAAAAGAGGCTCCAAAGGGCAGGGGAGAGCATCTGATTGATTCTCAGAGCCACTGTCAAAGGGATAAACCCCAACAAAACATGGCCATAGATGGTGACAAAGGAATCATTTTCACTGTTTTCAGTTCAGCTCTGCTTGCAGTTATTAACAAAACAGCAGGTTGCAAGGTTCCAAAATGTAAGCTGGTTAAGGTGTCTGCTAGTTCTCCAAAGTTTTTATTTCCCTCAAGTGGACTGGTCAACCAATCACTTTTGGCAAATGAGACCTTTGAGGCAAATACCATTAAAATGGAAAATTCATGTCAGTTCAAGATTACTTAAATAATTGACTAGTTAATTATTTAACTTAGCAAATATTTATTGTGCTTCTTGTTGTTGCTAGGTTGTTAGAAGAGGGGGAGCAGCTGAAAACTTCTGAAAAGTCACAGAAGTTTAAGACTGGTAGGAAACTTAGAGGTCATCTGGTATGACCACAGTTTATAAATGAGGAAATTGAAGCTCAGCAGTCTAAAGAGACGAGGTCAAATCATAGCTAGTAAAAGGCAGGGCTAGGACTCAAGCTCAGACCTTCTGGCCATTTTGACTCTTAAGTCCTTTCCTTTCTTTCATGTTAAACATTAGGTGTGCCTAATGGACATTCAAACAATGGTAGATGGCAGTGAGGGTAGAGAGAGATCATCTTGTTTTCTATAAGAAGGACTACTATATAAAGAACTCTACTCTAGACTTGAAGGCCAAATGACAAAAGGGAATAAGTGGGATTGTGTAGAAAAGCACATTTATAGAAAATGCTCACCTTAGGTAAACCCTCTAAATTTATTCAAAGCATTCATTTCCTGGGAGAAAATATTCAACTTGTATATGATTTATGTAGTTCTGATCTTCAAAGAAACTGAAACAGGCAAACAAAAATCTTGCTTCCTTTCTAGAACTCACTTTTCCCTTAGCTTCCATGACTTGATACTCTACTGTTTTATCTTTGATTTCTTCCCACTCTTGTCTTATTCTCTTTTTTCAAGTCCCAGATCTGAGCTTGCTTTAAAGATTTTCTCTCACTTGTACACATTCTCTCAGAAATCCCATTGGCTCAACTGGCGTTGACTTTCACCTTTTTTACTAATGATTCCCAAATCTGTATCTCTAGCCTGACCTCTCCTGGGGCCAAGAGCTGCATATCCCCAAGCCTTCACTTGGGTGTGAGCTCTCTCTCCTCTCTGTCTGTCTGTCTGTCTGTCTCTCTCTCTCTCTATATATATATATATATATACGCACAACATACACAAGTCTGGCTATATGTGACAAAATTATATGTATGTATATATGTGTGTATGTATACAAACTCAAACTCATCATCTTCACATGAAATCCGACTCTCTCCTTTAGCTTTCCTCAGTCTCTCAATCTTTCTTCTCTGGCTAGAAAGCTGGATTCCAGGATCATGTCAATTAGGATATCCTATTGCCTCAATAGAAGACTAGACTCTAGAACTCCTGGAGGAGCTTGAAAGACATCCCCTTCCATACTCTCCTAGAAAGTTGATATTCCAGAACTCCTATTGTGTAAGTATAATTGGGCTGTTGACATCACTGTCAAGAGCAAAATGAGAATGATAATAACATTAACAACAATAACTCATACTTATACAATATCAAGTTTTTCAAAGTTCTTTCCATATATTATCCCAATCAGAGAAATCTCTGATAATTGCGATTGTTCAAATGTGCAATGGCTATGGTTAGCCATAGAACAATAGGTTCTCTCTCCTTGAAGCTCTTCAAGCTAAGTCTGGATGACTACTTCCACTTGTTTAGTACTAGAGATAACTTTAATGTATTGGTTAGATTAGATGGCCAGTGAGGTCCTTCCAAATCCAAATTCTTGGATTTTGTGATTCTAACAACAACCTGGGAGGTAGGTGCTATTATTAATCCCATTTTATATATGAGGAAACTGAGGTTAATAATTTAAATTACTTGTCCAGAGTCACACTGATGATAGATGTCTGAGGCAGGATTTGAACCCAGGACTTCCTAACCCCACACATCTGCTCTTGGTATAAGAAAACATTAATACATCTTAGAGAGGATCCCCAATTCCCCCCATCCCAACACACACTTTATATGCACACATACCTGCTATACTTTCAGGATTTCTCAGGGAGGGAAAAGGAAGAAAAACAAACCCTATCCCCAAAACATGAGTCCTTGAGGACTCCTTTTATAGGCCAATGCAAAGAAGGTGTTTTTTTTTTTTCTTTCAACTGAAAAGTCCATCCTTCCAATAATATAAACCAATAATTCATCTTGGGAGCAGTTCTCATGGATTCCATTCTTCCTCTAGGAGGGGGCTGAGGAATAGCTCCAAATAAAATATCAGGGGAAGGATGAGGCAGGAAATTCCAGTTATCATAAAGAAGATGTATTCTGTCTGCTCTACAAGGCACCAATGGAAAGATCCTCCTTCTATGGGAAGATGCAATCAAAAATCGCAGACTGCCTTGAAAGTTCATCAAAGCCTAAACATTCATCATGCTGAAAAGAAAACCCCTCCTAATCAACCCTTTACATAAAGCACCTCTTGGAAGGTCAGTTCTCTATTCATACATCTTCACTGTTATGCAACCCGAGAATCTGTCCTACCAGAGAGGCTGACAGAAGTGACCAAGGATGTGGGGCAGGGGTTGGTAGGGGGTCCTAGATCTCATGGTTTTTAGATTCTCTTTCAGATTTGAATGTGTCCCTTTCAAAGAATGTTGAGAGGGAATCTTGGTAGATACCAGCAAGGGTCCTTTAAATCCAGAAGGATTGGTTAGTCAGAGGAAGTATAAATAGGTTGGTATGGACTCTTTTAGCTTAAAATAAAAAAGACACCAGAAGCCACTGGGCAGCTCTTGAAGCAATTTTAGTCACAGAATGGTCCTCAGCTAGAGAGGTATGCTGAATTATTCTTTTGGCCTTTTCCAGTTACTACATTTATCCTTACTCCTAAGACTCAACGTCTTGACACTGATTTGGCATCTTTGGCATCACAGAGACCTACCCAGCTTTCTTGATCCCCCTTAATACATTTGATCTCTTATGAATCAAGTTGAAAATCCTGACACTGGGCAGACCTTAGCTGGTGCCACAGACCATCTTTGATCTGTGTGCAACCAACAGTTTTCTCAATTATATAAGAAAGATGTCTCTTAAAACATAAAATGTTCAAGCAGGTAGGTGGTGCCCTGGGCAGTGGGTAGTCTGTTGGGCCTGGAGGAAGGAAGACTTTTTTTTGTGAGTTCAAATCTGGCCTCAGACACCTACTAGCTATGTGACCCTGGACAAACCACTTAAACCCTTTTGTCTCAGCTTCCTAATCTGTAAAATGAACAGAGAAGAAGATGGCAAACTGCTCCAGTATCTTTGCCAAGAAAATCCCAAAAAGGGTCATGAAGAATTGAACTTGAATGAAATGACCAAACAACAATGAAACTAATACCCACCCAGAAAAGATTGTGAGACCATTACAGAATTTAAACAAAATCATCATCATGACTATGTTGGGAGGCTCAATCAATATTTTATACACAAGGAAAGGACACCTAAGATTTGAACAAGGGCCAAATAGATTAATATTCTAATAAATCTCCCTTGGGCTAGCCTTTTTATAAACTAAATTGGAAGGCTAAAGTAATGAATGTTCAGCCACACTGTGCTTCTTCCAGTTCTGTTTATAATCACAATTCTTTTCTCTAGACATCACTGGTTGTACTCTGAATTTGTTGCAAGGTCAAGGTAGGGCCCCTGTTGGGAAGTAAAAGTCATCGGGGCAAATCCAGGAGAGAAGAATGCTGAAGTCAGGTCACTGGTGGGGAAGGAGGGTGGTTTGCTATCCCAAAGAGGAAAAGATTCAACTCAGACAGAGAAGGAACATGGTGCCATAGGAATCTAAGATGACAATATGGCAGGTTTTCCTTCAGCATCTATTTGGACTATTGGTATGTAACTCTGAGTGGCACCTAGTTGGCTCAGTGGATAGAGTACTAGACTTGGAGTCAGGAAAACTTGAGTTCAAATTTGGTCTCAGACACTAGCTATGTGATCCTGAGCAAGTAAGTC
Organism: Monodelphis domestica; assembly: GCF_027887165.1. Lineage (NCBI taxonomy): Eukaryota > Metazoa > Chordata > Mammalia > Didelphimorphia > Didelphidae > Monodelphis > Monodelphis domestica. The sequence goes on from NC_077232.1 coordinate 233,708,706, forward strand.
ACTTAATCCTGTTTACCTCAGTTTTCTCATCTGTAAAATGAGCTGGAGAAGGAAATGGCAAACCACTCCAGTATCTTTATGAAAAAGCAAAGAAGCAAACAAAAACCAAAATGGGTCATGAAGAGTCAGGCAACAAATTTGAGTATGCACCCTTCCTGCCTTTTTCCTGTTGTCTGTGATATATGTACAGTCAGTTTTTGGCAGGCCCTGTTCTTTAACAACAGTACCTCCAAGGTTCTGTTTGCCCCACAAGAATTAGGTCTTCATAGGGATACTTCTGGGTCAACAGATTCAATATTTCACTTGCCCATCTGGACTAACTCACTGGAATGATTTCCATGCTTTTCAGTTGTATGGTAGTTATGTTCTAAGTCAGCTCTAATCCCTTCCTTCCTCTATTTTTCCCTATTTGTCTTCTCTTTTCCTCTTCTTTCTATCTCTCTTTCCTTTATCTCCATCTCCCTCCCTACCTCTCTCTTTCTGCCTTTGTCTCCTTCTGATTATTCCTTCCCCTTTCCTCTTTAAAAAGGTTGGGCCATTCTGGTCAGGGTACACTGTCATGGAAGCCAACTTAAACTCTAGAGCCTGTATCATCTGGTACCACTGATATTCATCATTGTTGCATTCATCCAGATGAGAGCCTCTACCTTTATGTATGTGGCTAAGGTTCCCAGACAGCAATGAAACAGGCCACCTAGAGGGCCAAAGACTAAAAAATGGGGGAGAAGATCTAGTTAGACTAGGACAGATCCAGGTACCTCCAAAAATGGGCTACAGGATCACAGGTATCAATAGCATCAGTCAGTCAGACCTGCCTCCACTGGGTAACAACCTTCATTTGATTGTACTGGAATCGCCACACCTCTTTCTCTTCCTGACATGATCTCTACATTGTTGCTGTGTTCTTGGCCAACTTTGACAACAACTATAGGAAATGATCATTTCTCATCAAAAGAGATCTCCTTAGAGAATAGGTGTGTCTAAAATATTCTCTTTTAACAAGGCATATGTCTTAATTGTTTCCCTTAAGAATTAGAACACGTTGAATTATTCTTATTGATGAAAGGGTCCTGTGAAATCAATATTCAATTTCTAGATGTTTCTAGATGTAGAAAACCAAATTTAAAACTAAGACTCTCATTTCCAGATGTAGGAAACTAAAACCAGGAGAAGTTAAGTTGTCTGAAATAAGAGCCACAGTGGCAACATGAAGACCAGAATTCAGGATCTTAGGGAATTTTTTTTTGTGTGTTATACTATTTATTTCAAGCTTAAAAGGCAGATAATTATCTAATTTTACTTTTCTACTTTAAAGGATTGGGTTAAGAAAGATAAAATGTCTTCAAGCAAAAGGAAAACTTCAGTCCTCTTATTTGTTTAAATTATTTGTCATCATTTATCACCATTCCTTCTATACAAAGACATGATTTCTATCCTCAAACTTCTCTGTGATTTAAAAGATAGTTACTAGTATTAAAATGTAGGGTCAAATTTTCTCAAATAGCTGACTCAATTGTGTCCTCCTGGGTGGTAACAACTATGATAAATACATGATAAATGTTTGTTACATGAATAAATTAAAAAATGAAAGAACTACATATAGAAATATGCTTCTTTATCAAGCAAATTAGTAAATATTTGGAATGCTCAAATACAGTCACTAATATTTCATATATTTTTAAAGGCACTTAAACTTTAGAACTGGCATATTTGAGGTTGATTGTTGTATATTATGGAGAGAGAGAAAAAAGAATATTTGGAACAATGTTTCTGTCTCAAAGAGATCATGACCAAGGCTCTTCTCATGACCTGAAGTTCTCTTAGCATGAATAATCCTCCTTTCCTCCATTTTAAGTGGGATGTTATTCACACAGCCACTTTCCCAGAGGAAGCTCTATATGGGAAATAACACCACTTCTCCTTTCGTGTTCCCCTCTCTCTACCTCCCAACATGCTTAGTGTTGAGTCTGTTAACTTTGTGAGTGTAGGTGTTGGATGAAATGCCACCCTGTGAGTCATGTCACACTTCAGTTTTCTCTTAAATTCTAACAGATAAGACTTGAAGAAAAGAAGCATTTGTTAGTCACTAGTAGAAATGCTTTGATGTGCTTTGGCATTAAACAAAATCTCCTATAACACTTGGAGCTTCTTTTGTCTCCTTTACTTTTGGCGAAGTTTGTCCTTTGACCTCCTGCATCCCTCCCTTAATAGGAGGTCACTCATTGCAGGTAGTCACACAATAACTGGAAAGAGAGCATGCTCCTTCATCCTCTATTTCCATGGATTAACATCTAGTCTTTTAGGCATGCATTCAAATGCCTCCACAATCTAGCACTATCCTAGTTTGCTATGTCTTCCATTACATGTTTTGCTTCATTCTCTGATTATAGCCTGTAGTTTCCTACCTCCATACCTGAAATGTCTGCTTACTCCTTTTCAAGTGTTGAAATTTAACTCAATTTTAAAAACTTAACTCAAATGTTCTCTAATGCATTCCTTAACCTCCGTAACAACTACATCCCCTTAGATCTCATGTATTATTTTGTTTGAGTTTTGCCAATGGACTTAGAAAGAAAAGAAAAAATGCCACTAAATCTAAATAAAGGACTACAAGAAATATGATGGAGAGATGACTTCTAGTTTAGGGGTGGAAGAAAATCAGGGGAAGATTTTTTTTTTTTTTGATGGAGGGATGGCTGAATTTGGTCATGAAGGAAAAAAGAGATTTCAACAGTTTTGTATTCAGTCATTCTGACTCTTTATGACCCCATTTGAGGTTTTCTTGGCAAGGATATTGGAATGATTCCATTTCATTCTCCAGCTCATTTTATAGATGAGGAAATGGAGGCAAACAGGGTCCTTAGCTTTTTTTGTTCAGCGTCACCTAGCTAGTGTCTGATGTCTGATTTGAATTCAGGAAGATTAGTCTTCTTGACTCAAGGCTCAGTGCTCTATCCACCATGCCACCTTCAACAGTTAGAATTGCTGTAATTGGTGGTTGCCATTTATATATTGCCTTAAAATTCACAAAGTGATTTACAAAACATCTTATTTGAGTTTCATGACATTCATATGAGATAGGTAATATGGTTTATTACCCCCCTTTTGAAGATGATAAAACTGAGGAGACTTGCCCATGTCAAAGTAAATGCTAGAGTCAGGATTTAAACCTGGATCTTTCTTGGAATCCAAGTCCATTACTCTATCGATCATGCCATGGCCCCCTCTGATGGAGACAGAGTTCAATCAAATAAGGCTGGAACCCTACATAATCATCAATAACTTCTAGATTCTGCAAAGATGCAATCCATTTAGTGATAGACAAACTACATTTTCTGGGTAGGTGTCATGTTCTAAGTCATAGAAAAAGTAGAGATTCTCCATTGGAGGATAATAAGATGGCAGAAGACCTGAATATGTTATCTTCTGAGAAACAGCTAAAGGAACTGAGATGTTTGGATTAGAAAAGAGAAGATTACTGGGAGACAATCTGGCAGTGCCTTATATTACTTACAAGACTTTCATACAGATAAGGGGGACAGAAAAGTGGTACAGCAACCAGAGTACTAGACCTGGAGTCAGAATGCCCAGAGTTCAAATCTGACCTGAGAGGCTTACTTTTGACCCTGGGCAAGTCACTTAATCTTTGTTTGTCTCAGTTTCTCAAAATACCCCCAGAATTTTTATGAGAATAAGATGAGACAATATTTGTAGAGAACATAGCATGGTGCTTGACTAAGTTAGCTTTAATTAGCTATTAGAAGCAGAAGGTGGAAACCAGAGGAAGGCAAAATTGGACTTGATATTAGAAAGAACTGTTTGGGGGCAGCTAGGGGATTCAATAGATTGAGAGTCAGAACCCAGAGATGGGAGGTACAGGGTTCAAATTTGGCCTTTGACACTTCCTAGCTGTGTGACCCTGGTTAAGTCACTTAACCTCCACTGCCTAGCCCTTACCTCTCTTCTGCCTTGGAACCAATACAGAATATTGATTCTAAGAAGTAAGGTAAGGTTTGTTTTTTTTTTTTAAAGAGCTTTCTACCTAATAGGATTATCCAGTAATGCTAATAGGAACCCTATGATATTGGAAATGGTCCAGGAAAAATGCATCATCCCACCTACCAGATGCTGACAACCCTGGCACTACGTATTCACTTTCAATGTGAGATAAATCCTCCCCCTCCCTGAGTTGATACAGATGTGAAGAGCATCTGTGATCATGGAATTGTTTTCTATAATAACTGAAAGGCTGAGTTTTGCCCTCATGGGATATAGTGCCCATTTCTTTTAGATGCAACAGAAGAATCTGCCTCTCTGGGGTTTAGGATTTGACTCTAGTTACCAAAGTTACCAAGTTTCTTCTGAAAAGCTTTATGCACTCAACATTAGGAATAACTTAACATTTGAAACATTGGCAAACCTTTGGTCATGGGCACCAAAGAGGCAGTAATCTTTATGATCTCTCTTTTCTTAGGATTTTGGGAGAGGTAAATTAAAAGACAAGTAGCTTGTAAAAGTAGACTTTGGCCTCAAGAAATAGGACTATAATTTGGAGTAGTTATTTAGACTGTTTTTTGGACTCATTTAAATTAAAGCCCAGATTCTAATAAATTTTCAAGATTGTAAAAAAGCTCCCGGGATACTGGTATGTTTTTCTTCCCTTGGAGGAATGAGTATCTTCAAATTTTTAGACAGGCTAATTTACTGGTTTGTTCACAAACTTTTCTGTTTTTGTCCTCAGTTGGTTCCAGTTCTTGGTCTTCACTAAGATTTCTAGCCAGATGGAGAATAAAAGATTAAAATGGCTTTTGTAAATCTTTATTCTATGAAAACTAATTTAGAAACAAAGCTCAATAGTTCTAATCATATATTTCCTCTGTCCTGTTGAAGGCTTAATTTCTCTGAATAACAGAAATAGAAATCATTTCCTCTGGGAATTTTGACTGGGATTACTCGTTCAGACATTTGGTTGGGGTTTAGCAATGTGCATACTGGGTGGTCTCACAGCCTCAGCACCAATATCACAGGAAAAAAGGCTAAAGAAAAACTTTCTGATGCAATTAGATTATCACATATGTCAGATTTGTCTTGGAAGACAAAGATGATCAGAGTGAGTTATCTCTGCAGGTGAAATTCTCAGTTCCCACCCTACCATGCCAAATTCTTGTAATAATGGTTCTGTCTCCAACAGGCAGACCTCAGCTCTTTGCTGCCTAGTTTGGTCCAATCTAAGACACAAGTGGTTGAACATGGTCTTTATTCCTTTTAATAAGAGCTGATAGTGTCAGTATGCTAGCTTAAAAACAAAAAACCTGGAGAGTAAGAAACTCCATTGGTATACATTTCGGGTACTATGGAACCTGCAGGAGCAAGAACATATTGCAGTAGGTAGCCTTGAAATAACAAAAGAAGGCAATGGGAGATAGTGAAAAGAGACCTTGGAGAGATGTGGGTTGAAGTCCTGGCTTGGTCACTGAAAAACTGAGTGAGCCAGTTTGAGTTACTTATTCCTTCAGTTTGCTTATCTATAAAATGAGATTGTAACAGCTGTTCTACCTATCTTACTTGTGTGGCTCAAATGAGGTGATAAGGCAGCATGAATTGAGTGCTGAAGTTGTTCAGCGGGACCTGGGTTCAAACCTTACCTTTGACATTTAAAATCTGGACCACTTAATGTTTCTGAGTTTTAGGTGTCTTCCTGATCTAATCAGGAGAGCATCTGTTGTATCTACTTTACAGGGTTATATGAATGTATCAAATAATATAATGGCATGTAAGGCACAGAGCACACTTTTAAACATTATAACAATATAATGAATTAATAATTATTATGTTATAACATAGGATTACCATAATGTTATAGAATTATATATACACAATATCTACTCAAAAATATACTCAGATAAGAAATGACTATTATTATTGTTGTTGTTGTTGTTAAAGACCTTGCAAACTATAAAGTAAATTAAAGATATTGTCATTTGCTGATATATCAGGGCAGGAATATGTGAAGATTTCTGTTTCACGTGATCCAGTAGCACATAGAAATAAAAAGCATGTTTGCTATTCATGATATTGTCTTTTCCTATGAAAAATTTTTTTATTTTTGTTTTGAGACTGAGCATCCCTTTTTAGGATAGGATAGAACTATAGTGAACAATTATTAGGAGGGAAGAGGGGAGGGGAACAAGCATTAAAGTGCCAGGCATGGTGCTAAATACTTCTCCAATGTTACTTCATTTGATTCTCACAAATCTAATCTCAATATGCACTGGAAAGAAACTTGAATCTACTCTGCATTTCCAGTGTGGGTCATTAGATATCCTCATGACCCCACATCTCCAGGGGCTCACCATATTGGTATAACACTTCTTGTGGACACACAATTGACTTTAGTTCTATTGCTGCTCAATATCGTAAACTCAAGAGATCCTCCAGTCAGCCTCCTCTTGTAAGAGGGATTTATAGGAGTCTGTCACTATACTCATCTAGTAATATTATGTAACTATCTTTCTCTTTTACCTTACATTTTAAAGAAGCCTAACTAAACAAGTATTTTTAAATTTTTTATTGAAAATATTTATTTAATTAATTTAGACTATTTTACATGGTTGTATGATTCTTGTCCTTTCCCTTCCCTCCCCCACCCCCATAGTCAACAAGCAATTCCACTGGGTTTTACATGTGTCATTGATCAAGACCTATTTCCATATCATTAATATTGGCACTAGGGTGATCATTTAGAATCTATATCCCCAATCACATCCCGATCAACCCATGTGACCAAGCAGTTGTTTTTCTTCTGTGTTTCTACTCCCACAGTTCTTCCTCTGGATGTGGATAGCATTCTTTCTCATAAGTCCCTCAGAATTGTCCTGGATTATTGCATTTCTGCTAGTAGAGAAGTCCATTACATTCAATTTAACTAAACAACTATTGACTATTATTAAAAGTATACATATATCACCAAATCTATGATCACCCTTGGATTTAAAAATAATTTTTAATGGAATAACTATTCAATGCATTATTAAAAATTATTAAAATTATTAAATTATTAAAAGCCTCATTTATGATCATTTTTATATTATTTAGAAAAAAAGGGAAAATTATTTCCCATCTTTTCTCTCAAAAGAATACATGTAATAGTTTGAGGTGAGTCAATACTGTAATAGTTTGCAGATAACCCTACTCTACCTTTCCTGTCTTATTTTTTAAAATTACTCTTCACCATATATTTTATACTCTATCCAAAGTGGAGAATTTTTGGCTTGCTGAGAGTTCCTTGCTCATTTCCATATCTGTGCTATTGTCCACATTTTCCCCACGTCTGGAAATTCACTCTTCCTCTCTTTGTCTGAAATCTTTTAAAGCCTTTCCTGATTCCCTAACCCTCATTACTTAAGGTCTTTACCTTTGGATTTCACATTATACTTTTTTCTGCATTTCCTCAATGATCTTATCATGTAATGTCAGGTAAATCATCAATTTGGTTTTGTCATAATTGTGGACAGGACTATGAGCTCCAATTGCATAAACTGATATCTAAACTTTGAATCACCACCAAACAGAAAAGTAGCTCTCTAATAATGTTTCTTGAATGTTGTTGAATGAATTAGTCAAATCATAATGTATCACAGAATTATAGAACCTCAAAGTTGGAATGGCCCAAAAGGTCATCTAGTCCAATGACTACCATAAAAATAATTTCTTTGCTACCCATATGGACATCTAAACATTAGCTTTAATTAACCTAAGACTAGTAAGTATGAAAAGGTCCTCAAAAGAAGAGGTCAATATCTCCTATTAAAAAAAAAGGATCTTAATTTCCATTTTCTTAAATCTTTATACATGTGAATAGAAAAAGATAGAGGTTGCTGTGGACATTGACAGAAGTGATTTATAAAGTCATAGTTGGAAAGATTGTAAAGAACATGGGATTTGGAGTCAAAGAGCATGGGTTCAAACACTGACCCTGCTGCTTACTAGGTACGTGACCTAGTCACTTAACCTCCATGACCCTCAGTTTCCTCATCTATAAAATGAAAGGGGTGGCTTCAGTGACTTCTAAAGTACCTTCCAGTGTTAGACCTATAATCAAATGACTTGGTAATTATTTGGCCATGAATATCCAAGAAGGGGAAAGCTCTGAGAAAAAAAGCTTCCAGGGCAGATGGTTTATAAATTCTGAAATGGGGGGTGGGGGGGAAATGGTGTCCTCAGATGTCAAAATGAACTCAGGCTGAAGTGGAAGATGGATTGCCTCTCTTTCCTTTCCTTCTTATTTCACCATTCTCTCCAAGCTTGCACATTTGGGCTTGTGAGTAAGATAAATGCCAAAATAAGGTTAAAGAGGATCTACACAATTCTGAAAGCAAATATGGGAAATAATATACCACATGGCTCTCTGGGGGCTGTTCAGAAGCAGCAAATGAAGAATTTGGTCCGAGTTCCTGAAGAGGCGCCTTAGCAGTATCTGGAGAAAGTCCAGCTGCTCGTTTGTGGCTTTCCGACTCCTGTCCTGTTTTATTGTCATGGAGGGAAGCTATCTGAATGGACAGAGATGCTGTGTGGACCTCAGGCGTAGGGTTATGGGTGGGTGAGAAAGGTCTTTGGGAAAATCCCGGTACTTCAATGGGCTGGGGCCACAGTGGGGAATTAAAAGGAATGTTATTGGATTGATCTTGGTTATGGGTTAATTTCAGGGTAGAAATCCTGCGTAGCTGAGAATCCTGAGTGTAGTCCTGTTGGAACAGGGTGCTGCTGTCAGCTATTGGCTGTTGGGAGTCTGCATTGGAAACTGGGGTCAGTGGATTAGTGATTTTTTGTGTATAGGTCACGGTTGTGTTAGACTCCTCAGAATACATAATGGTGTGGCTACTGTCTTTGTTAGAACTCATAGCCCGCTGGATAGTGTCCTCCTTAGTAATGTAAACTGGAGTTGAGGGGATTAGCGTCTTGGTTATTGATGAGTCCCAAATGCCACCCTCTTTGTGATCAGTTACTGAGGGGCTAACAAAACTCTCTTTTCTAGGAGGGGGTAGGGGCGCCTTGTTTGACAAAATCATCCACAGAACAAAATGACACAAAAGGAGAAACAGAGAGAAAGGCAATGTTAGCGATCAAAGTCCATACTTTAAACAAAAAAATTGGCACATCACATCTGTTTATAATTCTGATGCTTCGGGGACTGTTGCTTGCATTTATTAACAAGGGCAAAGCATTACCTTAGTTCACTTTTAAAGATGTTTATGCTTGTTACCAAAAAATAACATCATAAAAAAAAATCTAGCCCTAGCCCCAGAGAAACACCTTAGCTTTTAAAAACTAACAAAAATAAAAACAAATCCCAAACAGTATGGCAATTTAAAGACTCAAACATAAAAAGGAATATACAGATTGTGAACTTTGAGGATGAAGGAATTCTGAGAAAACAAATTGAAAGTCTATATATTTTCTCTCAACATGCTGTCAGGCATCACCAATGGTCAAAATTATATTCACACACACAGAGAAACATATTACTAAATCATTAAGCCCTCTGACACTCAGATAGCTCACTTAATTGAATAAACACGTGAACCTAGTCTGTATTTGCTTCATAGATGATCCATTCTCATTCTTGAGACTTTGGGATTCAAAGCTTTAGTGAATAGCCTTTAAAATCTAAGAAAAATGCTATGAACATCATATTAATTTTAGATGAATTATTAGAAAAAATGTATCTCATTTCTGAACCTATCTTTTAGGCTATAAATAATAAACCAGAATAAACCAGAAAGCAAAATAGCCAGAAACAACACCATTTATTCATAGGTATATTCTTGCCAGAAAATGGGTAGCTAAAGCACACTCAATATGCATTTATTTGGAGTCATCACAAGTTGAAAGTTTTAAAATACCTGCCTATTAAACCATGAGAGACTTGAGGGAGGGAGCAATCTTACCTGAGTTGGTGATTTTTTGTCTTGTAGATTTGGACGAACACTTCTAAAGCCTTTTGCTGCAAGAGACGAATGAGAAGCATCTCCATTCAGTGTCTCTCTATTTCGGTCATCATAGGATCTCCAAGCTAAGAAAGAAAGAATAAAATCCAATAATATATGTGATGCAGAGAAACTTAATTTACATTCTTTGGAATTCATTAATGAAAGGGAGTTTTTTCTTTCTAGCAATTCAATGACATTTGATAAAATTACAAAAGTACATCATAGTCAAAAGTTAAATCTAAACCAAAAATATGACCTTTAATATACACTAATAAAAGCAAACACATAATTTTTCTTTTACCTGAATCTGGAGACTGAGAATCACGTCCTAAAAGAAAATGAATATGTATATTAAAACCAGGATAAATTAAATAAGGAATTCATTAAAATGATTTAATATACAATGATGTCATTTTTATTGCAAACAATATTCATATTACAAAAATCTATTCAGAATATACTGTTATTAGGTTTAATAATATTTTGTACATTTTTTCCATTTCTAGCACAATATAATTTGTTAATTATGCTATGCACTGCCTCATAAATTAAATCGCTTTCTTAGTAATCTTGAAGCCAATGAATATTTAATCCTATTTCTGACCAAACAAGATAAATGAATAAATAAAATATAAAGTGAAAAATCTGTAAGGATTTCAGTGAAAGGCAACGGAGTCTTTGGCTAATAATAAAAAGTCAGACCATCTGGTCATGCAGTTCCAGGGTTCTCTTTCCACTGTCAATATCTCAAGTTACTCTTTCTGATAGAATCTATTTTTTCAGATTGTATTTTAATTTTTTTATTTACTTAGAAAATATGGACATCCAATATAATCTCTCAAAATTGCTTGCATTCTCTTTGAAGGAAGAAGAAAAGGAGGGACAGAGAGAATTTGGAACTCCAAATTAAAAAAAAAGTTAATTGTTTTTATATGTAATTGGAGAATAAAATATTTTTAAGAGAAAAAGGAAAATATGGATGTATTAAGTTTTTATTTCATAACATCAGAGTTTAGTCTTCCTTTTTACTGTTACTTAAAGGAAATTTCCTATCAAAACACAGAGGAGTAAAAAAAGTGCATTAGGTTATCTCATAACGAGGCTTCCTATTACTTGTTAGCTAGTCTCATTATAGTTCATTTCTTTACTGCTTGAAGACTGCAGAAAAGCTTCATTTCCAGTAAATTTCCTTTGATAATGTACATAGGAGAGGAGCTACAAAATGTACATTAACAGTCTTATTAGAATTGTTATTTAAACACTATCTTCTGGTATTCTCACATACCTCGAACTCTGCTATTTAATAACTCAGATGAGTTTTTACAATGGAGACCTATGTTGAACTTGGCTAGGACAGTAATTAGAATTTTCTTTTATAACTGGTGTTAGGTCAGGGGTGGGTGGATACAGGAGATGATTTTCCACCTGCTGTTTATATTAAAGGTATTCTGAAATCTAGGAGGAAAGGCATTTGAGATCTATACACAAGAAGAGAAAAGCACACTGGCTAAATTTTAGGGAGAAAGTGTTTCCTAATTAATGGGCACCCAAATAATTATGAGGGGAAAAACACCTAATAGTATGTATGCCAGCATATAGGACATTTACATGCAATTGACTCACAGGTCTGGAAATGAAGGATAATAAAGTTTTCAGTTATGATCAGGAGCTAACTGAATGTAAATGGATGTTATCTGTTTAGGCCATTATGCATTTATTAAGCATCTATTGTTTGTTGAGCAATGCTATGTGCTTTGGATACCAGGACAAAAATGAAAAATACCTGCCCTTACATTGTACCTGATGCATTTGTATTGTTGCTTAGACAACCAAAATGGCTCAACAAAACAGAAATTATAACTAATGAATCAGAAGTGAAGGATTTCTTCACTTCAATGTTTATTGTATAAGTTTCAAACTTTTGTAATCTTGGGGAATGCAGAAATATATGTAACCCCTAACTTAGTGAAATTATGCTGAAGATTAGAAGCCAGGGTTCAAAGATGAACTGTTAAAAAAAAATAAAAACAGGAGGAGGAAGCTTTAACTCAGTAGTACTTTAACTCAGTAGTACATTTTGTTGATATTGTTCGGTTATGTCAGTCATGATTGACTCTGCAACTCCATTTGGGATGTTTTTGGCAAAGATGCTGGAGTGGTTTACTATTTCCTTCTTCAGCCAATTTTTCAGATGAAGAAACTGAGGCAAACCAAAGTTAAGTGATTTGTCCAGAGTCACACAATTAGTAGATATATGAGATGAGATTTAAATAGATTTGAATTCATGAAGATGAGTCTTCTTGACTTTATGGCTGGTGTTCTACCCATGGGGTCACCTACCTGCCCCTCTGGAAAAAAAATTCCTGATCATGTGTACCAGGTGATCAAAAATCTTGCATTCTCCAAACTCATTATAAAAATATGGAGTGAATTCTATCTCTTGTAGAGAGGAAGTTCATAGGATAAAACATTAGTAGAGCAACTCACTCATTTTATAGGCTGAAGACACTGGGTTCCTGAGAATTATAGGGAGCATCCATTGCACACCAAGTATTAAGTGTCTGAATCAAGATTGACACTCAAGTCCTTTGACTCTAAGTCCTATTACCTCTAACTAAGACTTACTACCTCCCTTCTGATGATATAGGTCAACCCCTGTTAGAATATAGAAAATCACAACTCTGAACAACAATAGGATTTCAAATGCAGGTGAAGATCCACATGTTTCTTGCAGTGTAATCATCTGGACCACTTGGAATGTGTCTTAATGAGATCTGGCTTCCATAGTGGTTTTCATCTTTTTTTTTTTAAAGAGGACCAATGATATTGGGGGTCATCTCTTGCCTTGAGCATGAATTGGACTTAAGTGAGGCAGAGATACACAAGATCATCAGTCTCACTCTCTTGCAGAGTCCTCAAAGTCCAGTGGCAGAACAAAAGTCTCTATGGAGCATGATGTGACAGAAGCAGAACACAGGACAGAGCCTTGGTCACATCCTCAAAGACATTCTTAGGTGGACCCAACTGTTTCGCAGTGAGCAGGATATTCTTATTGTCCTCAAAACTGAGCTGTCCAAAGATTTCCCCACTATTGTTTGCTTAAGAAACATACAGGCAATATTAAAACCAGGGTGATTATTTTATTGTATTGTATTTTTCTCTTTGGGGATCCCAATTAACTTAAGTGTTTGCATTTCTTGCTTTCTCTTCCAGATCTGTGAAGTTATTCTCCACATCCATTAGTTGCTGTTTCAGTTTTATTACATTTTGGGTTTATTCTTCAATTAGGTTATTTGTAAATATTTGCTTGACTGCTTAGTCTGTGATTTGCCACCTACAATTTTATTTTGGTGGAAGACAAATCATTTTGTGCTCTTCTTAACTGTTCTTTCATCTCCTTTTTGGTATGTTTTTCTTTTTCGTGGATTTGAGATCAATTAAGGATAAGTTAATGGGGTTTTTTGTTTGTTTGTTTGTTTGTTTTTTTTAGTAAAAGTTACTATGTGGTACAGTAGATAGAGCCCTAAACTAGGAGTCAGGGAGTCTCAAGTTCAAAACCAGCCCTCAGACACTTCCTGGTTGGGTGCTCTCTAGGCAAATCATTCTTAAATGAGAGAATATTTATAAAGTGTTTTTGCAAAACTTAGAGCAGTATATCAATGCTAGTTATTATTGTTATTAACTTGTCAGCCTCAGTTTCCTCATCTATAAAATGGGAATAATAATAGCATCTACCTTCCAGAATAAAATGAGATGTTTGGGCAACCTCAAAGCACTATATAAATATTAGCTTGTAATATTAACCATTATGAGAAAAATTGAGAATGGATGAGATATGGAGGGCTTGAGATCTTTGTTAGCATACTCACACTGATTTAACCACATATTCTTCAAAGTCTCAGTGTTATTAAGGAAATACCCTTTAAAAAATTCCCTGAAGGTGACCCATTGGCTAACTTAGGAAGTCACTAAGACTTCTGTGACTAAGAAATAAAACTGAGGGACATAGGGCTCTTTTGAGCTCTAAATTTTCTGATCTTTTGATTAGATTGTGACAGGTGGTGTTATTCTCCCATTTGAATTGCCTCTAGGGTGAGAGGTCAGAATTTTATAATTGGGCAGAAGTCTAAAACAGAGAGCTCATCTCCTTCCAAGTCACTGACTTACCAGTGACTTGCCTGGCACTGCAATCACTCCTTGACTCCCCTAGGGACTCCTCAATCCCACAAACAAACAAATCCACCCCCATGCCCAATGGGGTTCTATAAGGAAGTCCAAAAAAGCCCCAAGAGTACCAGAAAGCAGGGGGTGACTTCTAGAAAATTGAAAGGCAATATTCCTCAGCAGACCAAGTTTTCTAAAGAAATCTTCACTAGCAAATGATTCTGAGCTGACCACACAAAAGGCACCCCTTAGCACGCTAGGGATCTGTGTATGGCTGCTGCAATTTGTAGCCACCAAGGAGAAAGACTTCTTTGCTGGGTCAACACCTGCCTCTCTCTTGTTTGGATTCACTGTTCTTTCTGCCTAGGTACCACAATAGGGGTACATCATTTTCCTGTTTTCCCAAATGCTAAAGTTCCTAGGACTTGGACCACGTTAGCATCATGGTCTCTGCACATTGGCTGATATCACAACCTGGAATTGTGAAGTTCTGAATTCAAACCTAGCTTCAGACACTCAACAGCTGTGTGACCCTGGGCAAGTCCCTTAACCCTCTTTGCCTCAGTTTCTTTATCTGTAAAATGAACTGGAGAAGGAAATAGTAACCCATTCTAGTATCTCTGCCAAGAAAACCTATCCCCTCAAGACAGACACAGAGTTGGGCATGTTTGAAATGATTAAACAACATAATGATTTTTTTTAAAAACGCTGAGTTGGCAGAGTAGATAATTAATTCATGTTTGGTGAATTATGTTGCTACATATATACATATATGTGTGTGTGTGTGTGTATGTATGTATGTATATAAATAATCAATGTGCAGAGACCATGATGCTACCATGGTCAAAGTCCTAGGAACTTTAGCACCTGGTAAAAGGAAAATATACAGATAGATAGATAGATAGATAGATAGATAGATAGATAGATAGATAGATAGATAGATAGATAGATTTGTGTTTCTGTGTATGTATAGTTGGTGCTATCCAGCATTTTAGCAGAGTGGGACATAAGAAGTTCTTAAACCCATAAATTAGGGATATTTTCTTGGCAAGAACATAGACTTAGAACAATGCTTGGCACATAGTAGGTGCTTAATAAATGTTTACTGGATAATACATGTATAACTGAGATCAAATTATTTCCCAACCCCTGGGGAGAGGGGGGGAAAGGAGAGAGAGAGAGACAATTTGAATCTAATAAGTTCAGGAAATGTATGTTGAAAGTTATTACATGTAATTAGAAAAATAAAATGTTTTTGAATAAGAAAAAAAATCTAAGAAATAAATGCTTACTGACTTGACATAAGAAAACAATGGACATTGGAAGTATTTAAGTAGAAATTGGACAACCATCAAAGGTCAGTACTAAGGAAAGAGCATTTGGCCATGGAGCCAAAATATCTGGAAGATTGGAGTTCGGATCTTGTTTTTGCCCTTTATAAACTGGGTGACCTTGCTAATTCAATTCATTTCCCCACCTGGTCTGTAAAATGATGGGCTGAACCAAATAATCTGTTTGATCACTCGGGTCCTTTCCTGATCCACTCAACATCTAGTACCCTTTCTTCTATGATACCTTGCATTTTACTACTTAATGCAGGTAAAATTTACTTCTATGTTGTATGTCTTTTTGCACGTATTTATTTCCCCCAATAGAGTGTAAGCTCCTTGCAAATAGGGATGGCCTCATTCTTTTTCTCTGTATTTCAGCACATAGTCCAGTGCTCAGTATAGAATAAGAACCTAAAAATACTGACAGACTCATCGATTTTCAGTCCCAATATTCTGTGATTTCTGTATTAATAACAGAGTAGACAGGATGGTCTCTGGAGTCCTTTTCAACTCAAAGATCCCCTGGCTGATTGATTTTATATGGCAGGGCTTGCCAGGCTAAATGGTATCTAAAGGTATGAGATCATACCTCTCAGGTACGATTCAGTTTGTTTTGAAACAGTGTGTAATGTCTTACAGTAGACATTCTTCTAATGCTTCAAAAACCTACAATTCCTTTGAGATGCTCAAATCCACTAAATTTTTCTCCAATCAATCCTTTAAAAAATTTAGGCAGGAAGAAAATGATTCTATTCCTCTGTCCCTCAAAACCTTCTAACCATTTCCAGAAGGAAAAATGGAGGTACAAAGCAATATACGAACGAAACACAAGTTCAAGGCATAAACAACAACAACAACAACAAAGGCTTCACTCTGCCTAGGCTTCTCCTAAGTTTTTTGTTTTTGTTTTTTTTTGTAACCCTTACCTTCTGTCTTAATATCAGAATCAATTAGTATTTCTTCTAATTTTAAAGCAGAACAGTGGGTAAGGGCAAGGAGATGGGGGGATTAAGTGACTTGCCCAGGGTCACACAGTTAGGAAAACTTTGTGGTCAAATTTGAACACAGGAGTGACTATCACTCTCAATCCAATGAGCCACCTTGCTGTTCCCCACATATTTTAAAGGGAAATCTTCCCTGAAAGTCAGTCTAATGGAAGTAATCCCATTACTCTAGGCATCATTATGATTCTACTTCAAGGAGGAAACTTCAGTATGTACTAAAATGAATTTCCCATTTTTGTAACTATATAGATAAAAAAACTATAAATGCCTCAGTTTTCACAACACATACCTACTAGAACTATTTTGTGACGATCAAATGAGACAATAATTGTACAGTGCTTAGCATTGAATAAATGCTTGAAAAAATAGAGACCTCATTCTTTTTTTTTTTAAACTCTTACCTTCCATCTTGGAATCAATACTGGGTACTGGTTCCAAGGCAGAAGAGTGGTAAGAGCTAGGTACTGGGGGTTAAGTGACTTGCCCAGGGTCACACAGTAGGGAAGTATCTGAGGACAGATTTGTAACTAGGACCTCCCGTCTCTAGACCTGGCTCTCAATCCACTGAGCTACCTAGCTGTCCAGCTGCCCCCATACCTAATTCATTTTCACTGTTTAAACAAAGCTGAACTGTTTTTAGGAAGAAACTTACCTGGGGGCTTATGGGTAACTTTCACTTTCCATCCTGAAGTAAAGGTGACCAAAAACTTTTGAAAATTGCACCTAGTGCTAAGGCATCATGAAAATGTGCATAAATTGCTTAAGATCAAAAGTCTAACATTTATGTAAAAGCCTTCTATGAAGGTGCTTGAAAATTATCTTTTTCTTGCTACAATGTTAAATGATGAAAAAGAAACTAATATCATTAATATCACATTAAAAATATTGGACCGAAGACCTTTCTATAAAAATCTACATGGATATTGATCAGATAACAATAACAACAACAAAAATCTATAACTGCCTCAGTTTCCACAACTGTACACCTAAATACTAAAGTTGTTTTGTGAGGCTCAAATGAGAGAATAATTGTAAAGTTCTCAGCACTCAATAAATGCTTGAAAAAAATAGGACTAGTCATTATAACTAAAATCTATACAACTTCAGTTCCTGAGATGACATGAAATTCCAGTGATAATTAGCACATTGTGGTTGGTCACTCAATGGAACAGTGGTAAAATGATCATGCATTCATTTTTTTCCTGGGTTTCACATGTGACATCTGAGGCTCTAATAGTCATATACTATGTCATCAGGCTAATTTTCCTGCCAGGAGGACAGATTCCTTTGGATCTTTATTTTTAAAAGAACAAAAATTGATGAGCACTCCACTCCTAGGATTAGGAAAATTAGAACCCAGCTGGCTGTTGGGGAGCTCTAAGCTCTTCCCATCCAAACAGGATAATGCCAGAAAGAGAGAAAGGTTAGACAAAGCCATTCCAGAGTAGAATTACATGAGTTAGTGATAGTTATTATACCTGCAGTCAATAGGTTTGGAGAACTCTGAACTCTCTTCACAGCTGTTAGTGTGACAGACATGGCGGCACGTTTGCGAGCACACCCACCGCTATCTGAAAGCAGAAAATAACATAGCCAAGGAAGCAAGCACATGCAACGTCATGGGGGTGGGGGGTAAGTGCAATCTGCCAGGTGGCCAGTGGAGCAGTGAATGGTTAACACTAGCAACACATCTGAAAATTCACTCCAGCTAAAACCCAGCAGTTTAATAGACTTTTGATTTTATATTGTATATTATTATAGAATTAATAATAAAAACAGCATATAATTAATTATATAATTGACATTATATAATAATATATAAATAATAATTATATCATATAATTGATAATTAATAATAAAAATGTTTTCTAGATTTGTTAATGCCTCAATAAAAGAACCAAAATACTTGATACCTAATATTTTGTTATGTGCTGTGATTGCTTTTGAAGGGACTGCAAACACGAGGGTAAGACCTTTTCATATTCCATAAACCTTATTTACCATTAAATAATCAGTTTATAAGCAATGGTAGCAATATACTTATTGAGTCATTTACAAAAATAATATTTTATTCCTTCTGATTGCTGAACATGGGTCAAAATAACTATTGAATTAAAAGGTCTGACAATTTATGAGAGTCACGAATAGGGGCCACCCTAACACTTTGGAAGTCTTTGACCCTCTCATGGCTATCACCATTGGAAGAATGAGTCTTTCATTCGTTCAGAATGAAATCAGAATAAATATTATTCCCTACTCTCCTGAGATGAACATAATCCATTTTGTGAGAATATTTTCCTTTCTGAACAGTATTTGTACCCAAACTCCTAAATTTGTAATCATGAAATACATAAAGTGGAGGTTAAAAAAAAACTATCCCAGTGTGCTCTGCATAATTCTAGAAGCAAAAATACTTCAAGTAGCACAAGGTTAATATTCTATTTATGAACTCATTCCTGTTCCATTCCCATATTCCACTCGGTTCTGGCCTTTGAAATGATCTTTCCAATGGCATGTGCAATAAATAGTTGAGCCAGTTCCTCAGAATTTAACTCTTTGTGACAAAGTGCAGAAAAAGGAAAGCCACTAAAGAGAGGTAATAACCCACTTAAATGCTGAAAGTGACCCAATCGCCTAAACTACCAGTTTGTGTGCTTGGTTACCGTATTCTTTTCTTACCTGTGAATGCCACCTTTGGACAAAAGTCCAATTTTGTGAATTATTGATCTGAAGAATATTATTGTTCATCTATATTATAAGTTATCTATAGTATGGTTTAGTTAATTAACATGATTTCTGACCCAGCCATAAAACACCTTCAAATGAGTAGAATGATCTTCATGCCAAAAAAAAAATAGCAACCTTAAATGTAGACCCAGGCTTAAAAGGTACACATCATTCAACTAAAAAGACACTTTTTTTTAAAAGCAAGCAAGTTGTATAGAATAGAGATTACAATTTCACATATAATTCTTTTATGTCCTATTTAGCATTTGAATTTGTGTGTGTATGCGTGCATGCACATTACATTTAGAATGAAAGATGAAAATGGGATAACATTTAATGGGAAACCATAGAAGGGAACCAAAAAAGGTAAGGTCTAGCTACCAACAGAGGGAACTTTATTCCAACGTACTTAGTTTACTTCCCCATCTATTCCTGGAATATGTTGTAGAGGGTTTTACTATAACAACATAATGCATATATGTTTATATATGATATAAGAATTAATAAAGGAAGCACAAGGATAAAAACAATGTTTTAGTGTCATCACAATATGAAGAAAAGGGAAACAAAAGGAAGATCCAAATATAAGTCAGTTTGGCAAAAAAATATTGATTTCTAACTGCCCTGAAGTATAATGGGAAATTTTTGAAGAACTAAAAAAAAAAAGGATGGTGGAGAGGAGAGGGAGAATGGGTTGAAGGGGCTGAAAACAGAATTCCTTAGAAGTGTATTACTTTTCTTAATTCATTTGAGGCTGGAGGAAACACAGACTGAGTAGTGAGAAGAGAAGATTTCAGAATAGTGACATTTAGGGTCATGAAAGATGAACTCTTTGTATCCAAGATAGCTGTAACTAGAGTGAGAACTTACAGAAAGGTAAATGGAGGCATCAGCATTTTTTTCACATTTATATAATCAAAGGTTTAACACAAAAGGGAGAGTCATTTAGGAAGCCAAAAATGTAATGATTTGAATGATCCAAGTGCCAACTGATATCTCTTTGTCTTCCCTAAGCTCCAAGATCAGATTGGTTCAAGGTTTTTATCCAGATGAGAACATTTAAGGGCATTTTTGAAATCAAAGATGCTGCCTCCTGTGTGTTAACTTACCCTAAAGAAGCCTGTTATTGCTCCTCACCTTCAAACTCCTTAACTAGCCCAGTCTTTGCTCTAATGAGCTACATAATTTATACCAACTCTTTCCAGCCCTAGAAAACTAATTATGGGTGAGTCACATGCCATGCATTATTTATGTCCCCTCTTTACATAAGCAAGGGTCTCTTTAACTAAAGGCAGGTCACACTTTGAAGAGAAAAGAGATACCATGGCTGAAGGACTCATCTAAATTTTTTAGACATTCCAGAAAGAAAAAAAAAGATTTTTAACTCTTTAACTAGCTCATGGACTTGTTTGAAGAAAATGTTTTTTTTTTTAAACACATTCCATATCTGAATAATACATAATTTGATTGTATAAGCCTTACCCTAAAGATCCACTAGTAGAAATTAAAGGCTAACTTTAGGATGCTAAGGATGGATGTCATTATTATGATTATTAGTCCTTCGCCACTGAGTTCTGGGGAAGAAATTGTATACCCTCTTCCTTTATAATAGCTGATTTCAATTTTTTTTTTCAAAATCAGGAGGCTTTTTGTAATAATTCTGTCACATCAGTTAGAAAAATGCAATCAAATGTTTTTAATTACTATTATTTCAAAACATCAATCAAATCAATATGTAATTTTGTATATTTTCTATTTATAGGTATCTAAGATGACAGTATTAGAAGGAGAAACTTCCTAGGACCTGAGTCATTCCTTGGAATTGTGCTACATGTATAGAGAGAAGTTCAGGGGACAATACAGACAGACAGATGCCATAATAAAACCCTAGCAACCAGGAAAGAACTATATATTCTTGAGAGCCTAATTAAGATAGAGCTTAGGCACTGGCAAGACCAGTGCCCTAAATTACATTTCTATGAAAATTGGGGATGTCTATTATATATGCAATTTAGTCAAGTTTGGAGAAGTTCATCATCAGATGACTGGTCTGTCATAGACTGGTGATTTGGAAAAGCCAATAAAACCAGTAAAGGCAGAGAGGGATTGGCAGAAGAAGAACACGCACCAACAAAACCATTGATTTTTGTATATTGAAATAGGCATCTCAGTAACTCAGTGAGAAAAGCTATGTTTACATATATTAATATTTAGTTTTTAGAGTCTAAGTGTGAGGATCGTGGTAGGTAGAGGATGAATATGAAAATCAATATTTGTTTTTAGGGAACTTAAATGCACCATGAGTACTTTTTCATGGTTTCCCCCCCTTCCCTAATAATTTTCTTTATTTGTGTGCCACATCTTCACTACTTGGTTTTTCTAAATTCTCAAGGGTTTTTTTTTTTTCTAGTTCTGAGCCCTCTTGTTCTCTTTCCCCAGGGTTACCCCCAGATTACATTTTCCTTTATTCCAAAATACATGTGCATCTCTGAGTTTCCCTTTATAGTTTCCTCTACATGTCTCTCTCTCTCCCACATCTAGTGTCCTGTAGTAGGTTGCCAACCTGACACTATTAGCATTCTTTGTGACTATGTAGAATTAGGAGTATTTTATCAAGTGATAACTTCAAATAGATATCTATTAACCTAGAAATTAGTGGGAATCAACTTTGACTAAATGGTTCACAGGCTTTCCATGTGATCTAAGTCAATTTCTGACAGAGCATGAAAAAAACCCCAAAAGATGGCAAGTTCAGATGACAAGATGTCTTAGATTGTTCTCCTGCATCCTCTCCTTGTAGTTAACTAAAAGAAGCATTTATTAGTGGAGAGAGGAAACCGGAGAGGAGAAAGTCAATCTTTCTGGTGAGGTAGAAGGAATATGGGATATGAAGTCAAAGACCTGAGTTTGAACCTCCACTGCTCCAGGTGGCCATCACAACCAAGCCATTTCATTTCTTTTGACTTCAGTTTTCTCACTGATAAGTTGAGAAAGTTGGGTTAGATGATGTCTAAGGACCTTTCCAATGAACAGAGATTCTCGTTCTCTGCCTACCAAAGCAAGAGAAAAATCCTTGTCCTCAATTATCTGAAACTAAATTCAAGCATTTGGGGGGGAGGGGGAGGAAAATTTGAATCTCAGGGTAATATATCACAATAATATAAAATGTTATTTAAAGGTTCTAAAGTCCTGATGAAGTTTGTAGATCAACAGAACTAAGATAGGGCAGCATTCATTGTGTAATTGCTTACCCACATGCTCTTGGAATGCATTATGGAGAGTTTTACTCTAAAAATATAATGCATATTATATTTCTCATGGTGTAACCATAATAAATTGAGACTGACTTGATGGAAGAGTTGGAAAAAATCTATTCCAGTACTTTATAATTCCAGTATTTATAGAGATGGTAGGATGGGAGGATATGTAAAACAGAATCCATATTAATAATTCTGAATCTCTGGGCATATATATACACATAAATATATATGTATATATTAAGTGAATATATTATATTAGATAAATATAATATATTAAAGTAAATATATTAAATAAATATACATTGTATAAATATGTAATATTTATTTATACATACACACACATAGTTAAGATGCTTTTGTTTTTATCCTCTTCTGAGATCATAATGAGTTTTCAATACATTCAGAGAACAAAAGTAACAAAACAGAGTTCAATTGTAGATGGCTCTTGGGTGTACCTAGACTAACTCAAGGCCTTAATAACACATCTACTTCAAATCAAGTGTCCGCACAGTACATTATGCAAAAATAATTGATTTGGGGTCAGGATTATTGCTAAGTAAGATTTGAAAACTAACAGAGACAGCATACCTGTATTCATTTTGACCTTGGAGGATTTGCTATTAAGATCTCCAGTCTTCCTGTAGAAAACAAAATTATGTATTAATTGTTCACTAGACAAAAGGATGTGGCACAAAATGTCACTAGGATTCTGTTGGTGTAGTAGTAAATTAATTCCACACCAATGAATGGATGGATCAGCCATGTTTTAATCAAGGCTTTTTAGTTGGGCACAATTTATAATACAATAAAATAAACACTATTAATGGTTTTACAATGATCAAGAATTAATATTTTCATTTAGATTTGAAATCAGCAAGCAACATGTTCATACTGAATGATTTTTATTTTGAAGCGAACTAAAAAAATATATTTGAGAATATTTAAATAAGTCAACAGTGGTATGAAAATTTCTTTAAGTTTAAGGAGATGTTTCTATCCTCTTGTAATTGCAGTTTGACTTTTACAAAATCTAATAACCCATATATAACTATAGTTACTTGACTTAATCTCAAATTTATTTGAGGTGAATAAAATTTTTTTTTAGGAGGAAAAGATTGCATATTATTCTCTGGGACTGAGTAAAATGTTGGTAAATGACCCCTTCCATATTCCAGAAGATACTTAGATGCCTTGAAAATATTATTTCACAGGGGTGAATCATTGTTTTCAGAATGTTGTATTTAGTGTGCTTCACTCCAGATGGCTGTTAGGACAAGAATCATCTTTCTTTTTCTTTTCTTTTTTTCAGGTGCAGGTACCAGGATAGAAAAGAAATGATATCTCCAGAGAGACATTTTTCAACCAATGTTGATGGTTGCAACTGGGATAAGTCATGGTGACTTCTTGTTATTCAGCATACACATTATCACAGAGAAAGACCATCTCCAAGGAATACAATTCAATAAGATGAAAGTAAGTGTGCTGGAATAAGCTCCCAGTATAGCACATTGTTCACCTTAAGTTTCTCATTCTATATTTATTGCCTTTCCACAGACCAGTCACTGTATCTACTCATAGGAAACTCTCCACACCAAGACAAAATGGTCAATGTATGCCTTTAAGCAGATGCAAAACAAAGGAAGGGATAAGATGGTAAAAGAAACCATTTGAGGCTTGCCATTTTGCAGACTGTTGCTGAGTGATCCATTTGCATGGATTTCTCCTAGATTAACATTCTATTTCATGTATGTCACCATTCTGATTCCAACCTTTCTTGGACTTTGTAGGAAGGTGGGATTAAAATGGAAGGGAAAAGCCTAAGCACTGGAAATCATGTCAGAAAAGTTTTGAATGGAAATCTTTTTCTGGTATGCCAATGTATACACTATGGGGTGAAATGCCCTTAAAAATGCCTTTGCTTTTATTGCCAAGTTATTTTCCCCTTCTCTTCTAGTGATCCCACTTATTTCAAATGAGTCCTGCTTAGTTTTCTCTTCCCATTTCTATTTCTCTTTCTGCTTATGAAATTTTTTCAGTTCTGTATGATCACATGATGTCCATCATCTGCCTTGGGGATAGCATGATCCAATGTAAATAAAGACATTTTAATGCAACTCATCTTCCATAGGGGTGTAAATGAAAAATTGCCAGTATTGTTATTCTTTGAGGAATTTATAATCAAGTGGCATATACTCAACTTTAATAGACTTTCCTTGAGTACCTATAATGTGCAAGACCCTGGGAATACAAACAAAACAGAACAGTCTCAGACCACAAAGAGTTTATGTTCCAACTTTACCCACTGAACTAAGGTCATGCCCCTGGCAATTAAAGTCATTTCTTAGCTTTTCAGTATACAGAGATCAACACTGGGTATAGAAAACTTCTCCATGTTTAGTGGCTTTAATGATACTTTAATTTGGAAGAGGTGCCAAAAAATAAGTCAATAGAAAAGACACTAGTATTTTATATGGCTACATGGAAGCTGCTTCAAATATTTTTAGTTTAACCCTGTAGCATAACTCTCAGTATTCTGACCTTAAAGGGACAAAGTAAATGGAAAAGAAAAACCTCAAGAGGGTTGTTACCAAATCAGAGCCAACTTCTAAAATTAGGGAATGGATAAACAAGATCCACAGGACTAGCAATTTGGCCATGAAGGTATTTCTACTTTATTACTTTAAAAACTAAAATTTGGTTTCAAAGTTCTAATAACTGGAGAGAGACAGACAGACAGACAAAACTCAAACGCTGTTAAACTGAAAAGGAACCTTAGAGATCATCTAAGTCTAACCCCATCATTTTAAGGATCAGAAAGTTCAGGATTTCTGACTTGCCCAAGGTGACATAACTCAATCAGTAAGCTAGAAGCCATGCCTCCAGATCCCTGGTTCCAGGGTTTATTTGTTTCTCCTTTACCCCTCACTTCTTGCCTGAATACCAACAGAACTATTTGCACAAGATCTAGCATTTTAGAGGAAAAACTAAAATAATAAAAAAAAAAGATGGCATTGAGTCTTTCCTACCTTTTTATCTTTAAGTTAAGGCATCCTTCACCTTAAAAAAAGGAGGTTTCTCAATTTCAGATTGCCTAAGATGTCAGAATGTGAAATGACCAGGTTCCTAGTCTAGTAAAAACACTTTCCCACCCACAAAAAAAAAAAAAAGCATTGTTGTGTGTGGACCCTTGAAAAGGACCTAACTTGAAAGGAAAAGACTGTTCTTAGGTGACTAATAAAAATTCATGAATTCTATTTCTATTAAAACCATCAACAAATCCACCACTGAGAATTCTCCCAAGGCAACTTAAACCCAAGTAAGTCCAATCTCTTTTGTTAGGCACTGATAAAGTTTCTTTGATTGTAAGGCTAGGCTTGCATAACAACCACAAGTTATTCTGCAAAGCATCAAATTCCTGGAGTGTTTTCTTGCTGCTGGAGGAGACCGCATTTCAAGTATTCCCTCAGCTTGGACCTCAGCCACAGGCAGTGCATGAAGAAAAGCTGGAAATGCCCCTACCACCTTGACTCTCAGGCCTGTCAAGAGTGCAAAGAACTCTGTACATTGGGGGTGTCCAAGACTGTTCATGCAAATGGTTCTGGAGCTCTGGTTTCCCTGATTAGATTTAGTTCTTGCCAAAATTGTATGCAAAAGCCCATTTCCCTCAGTTCTTGTTTAAAAGCCTATTTATGAATATTTTAATAAGGAATGAGCCAGTCAAGGTCATAATTAAGTAAGGGTGATAGGCTGCCTCATGAAAAAAAATGGCGTCAGAGCTCCAATGAGACATTTGGCTGCTTATGTATGGTTGCCAATGTGGGATCCATCACCAGCTCTATGAGCTCATGGTTTTGTTTGAACATCTGATGCCAGTTTTCTTTCCACTTAAGCTCCTACTTCGGCACCTGGAGCAACATGCATTGGCCCATCCTTGATCCAGATCCTGATGAAGTCATCTCATTAACGAAAACAAGGAGAATCTGAAGCTATGACCCCCTATACACATGCAAGGTCAAGTTTAGGTCCAATGTTAAGGAACAACCTGAAGCTATTTTTCAAGGGAGAATTTACTACATCCAACTGCTATAACTATTTTCAAATAGGTTAACTAATGGTCCATTCCTTGGAAAGGAGAAAACAGAAACAACAGTATTCACATTTATATGACAACATTTAGTAATGTTGAACAAAATAGAATTCTTATTGCAGCGATGTACTATCTATACATTGGAGAGGAAGTTAATTTAGAAATTTAGGTTGTGCTTATAAGATTATAATAATAGAAGGCAGCTAGGTGACTCAGTGGACTGAGAGCCAAGAGACTAGAGGCAGGATATTCTAGGTTCAAATCTGGCCTCAGGTAGTTCCTAGCTGGGTGACCCTGGGCAAGTCACTTAGCTCCCATTGCTTAGCCGGTTCTGCCCTTCTCCTTTGGAATCAATATACAGAACTGATTTCTAAGACAGAAGATATCCATGGAAAAATATTCTAAATTAACTCATTAAATAAAATTTTCCAAAAAATAAAAAAGAAGATAAGTGTGTGTGTATATTTACACATATTTTATAAGATAACACATTGCAAAATGTTTAATTATATGTTTATATAACTAAATGTAATATATACATACATACATACATGTATGTATGTATGTAAGATTATAGTTGTAAAATAAAGATTATAGTAGTAAAAGACATTGGGGACAACAGAGGCTATTGAGCCTAATTCTCTCATTTCCTAGCTGGGGAAACTGGGTCTTGGGAGTTAAATTAGAAATCAGGTTCAAATTATAAGATTGTAGAATGAAAGACAGAAGAGCCAAAAGAATCTACCTAGTCCAGTTTCTTCAAGATGAAGGGACAGGGGTCCAGGGAGATTAAATTACTTGCCTCAGGTCACAAATAAAATATTAAATGCAAGATTTGAAACTAGATCTTCTGACTGCAAAGCCAGGACTCCTAAATTTGTCCTGAAAGATTATTTGTTTTATTTTAACTTTTAGGTGAAATGCAAAGCCTTAAATGAAAGGAGTCAATTTATTTCTTAGCTTAAGAATGAGGAGGGATTCATAAATGTTATATTACTCTACTCTTTAAATTATAATCAGATGATTTGATTTAAATTGTTAGTTATTTTTTATTTATTACTTCTAACGGAGTCAATCTTTTGCCTGTGCTCATTATAGGAAATATAGTGGTCTGCTCTTAAATTGGTTCTTCCAACTCTGTTCCTGGAGCACAAGAAATTCTCCTCTCCCCTTTGTGTATCATCCCTCAGAGCTGGCAGGACATGTGACTGCTGCTTCTGACACTCTTATTTCTCACTTAATAGGTAATGCAAAAAACACCATACTTAGTGCTTCTGATTCAAAGTTATGTTCCTGGGAGAAAGCCCAGAAATCCATACGGCCAGCAACAAAGTTGAAAGAACCCAGGTTTAAGTGTGAACAGTTGCCAAGAGGTCTCTGTATACCAACTCCCATCATTATGGAATTAATAATGCCTGAAAAATAGATCCGTGGTGTTCAGAATCCAAGTCGTCTCCAGAATTTATATGCAAATGCTTGGATTGGATATGTATTAATTCAAGCATTCTACATCATTTCAATGAAAAACCATTGCTAATTCTGTCTTTATGGTGGCAAAGAACTGGAAATTGAGGGGATGCCCATCATTCATGGAGTGGCTGAACAAGTTGTAACACATGATTGTGATGGAATACCACTGAGCTGTAAGAAATGATGAGGAGATTAATTAAAAAAAAAACATGGAAAGACCTACATGAAATTATGAAGAGTGAAATGAGCAGAACCAGGAGAAAATTATATACAGCAACAGAATTACAGTTTGAAGAATAACTCATGGATGTCTACTCCCAGATAAACAGAAACAAACTCAAACAATATCGAGAGAGAGAGAGAGAGAGAGAGAGAGAGAGACAGACAGACAGACAGACAGACAGACAGACAGACAGACAGACGGAGACAGACAGAGAGACAGAGACAGAGAGACAGACAGACAGACACACAGAGACAGAGAGACAGAGAGAGAGGGAGTAACATGGGAATTTTATTTGAACAAAAAAATAAAGAAACTGAAATGAAAAAACAAAACTTTGCTATGCATGAGGAAGAGACAAAAAGTTACATGGTTTCAAAGTCCCTTGTTAACCTGGCCACCCTATTCAGATCCTCTCACTAATTGATATACTTTCTAAAATGTGTTGCATCAAACTGAATAGAAACTCCAGGTATAGTCTTACTACTGTGGCAGAGTACAGAAGGATTATCACACCATTTGGTATCCCTTGTTCTGGAGGTGGTCCGATATGATATTACATTTTTTTTGGCTTCCATGTCATCTTGTTGATGCATATGGAGCTTTAGGTCTATTGTTGTTATTCAGTCATTTCAGTCATGCCCAACTCATTGTGATCCCTTTTAGGGTTTTCTTGGAAAAGACACTGGAGTGGTTTGCCATTTTCTTCTCCAGCTCATTTTACAGACAAGGAAATCAAGGCCAATAGGGTTAAGTGACTTGCCCAGGGTCATACAGCTAATGTCTGGACCGATTTGAATTTTGGTCCTCTTAACTCCAGGGTTACCATGCTACCTACTATACCTATCCACTAACATGTCCTAATCCTTCCTATATTATCAATTTTCTATCCAGGGCTTCACTATCATGTACTTATATATATTTGATATTTTTTTAAGTTTAATCATAAGGCTTTATAGGCAATATAGTTTAACTGTATTATAATTAGCATTGCTCCAAGCACAGACAGGTAACCTAAATAGAAAGCTTCCAAGCCAACACTGGAACCCAAGACTTCCAAACTGACTGCTCTGGTCATAGTATTATGCTAACTGCTTCCTGCAATTCCTGTTATTTTCGAAAGACCAAGCCATTTTTCTTCATCAGTATGAGTCAGAACTCCAATGGCAGTTCCCCTCATCCCCTCTTTGACCTGCTGAAATATTTACAGATCAAGGTGTATCAGGAATTCCTCAGCATATCTCTTTTTGTCAGAAAAGAAAAAGTTCTCCAGTGGCTCTGATCCCCCCATGGTGACCTCTCATTTCTTTTAACTGCCCTTACCTGAAACCTTTCCATGAATTGATTATATCCATACTGCAGCATTCCAAAGAAGGAAGACAAGCAAAGAGGGAGTTCTACCAAATTCCTTTTATGACACAAATATGGGACTGATTCCAAAGCCAGGCAGGTCAAAAATGGAGAAAGAAAACTACAGACCAATCTCCCTAATGAACATAGATGCAAAAATCTTAAATAGGATACTAGCAAAAAGACTCCAGCAAGTCATAACGAGGGTTATTCACTATGATCAGGTGGGATTTATACCAGGAATGTAAGGATGGTTCCATATTAGGAAAACCATCCACATAATTGACCATATTAACAAGCAAACCAACAAAAATCACATGATTATCCCAATTGACACAGAAAAAGCCTTTGACAAAGTACAACATTCATTTCTATTGGAAACACTAGAAAGTATAAGAACAGAAGGGCCTTTCCTAAAAATAATAAACAGTATAAATCTAACACCAAAGAAGGAAGACTTTAAACAAAGACAATGGCATCAGTCACCACCCCCCATTCTAGATTGACTTGGCTTTGTTAATGCAGCAGAAACCCAGGAAAAGCAAGAGATGAAGGCAATGAGGATAGAAAGATCTGTCTTGGTACCAGTTAGCTGCTTGTGCCTTCTTTAGGATCACCTCCCAGCCATTCTGTACTATTTTCTCCTCTGGCAGAATGAGAGGTCCTTGAAGACAGAGGCTGTTTTTAACCCACTCCCAAATCTCCTCTTCTTTAGTTAACCATTGACAATCCCTTCCTATTCCTGGCATAGAGTAAGTGCTTCATACATGTTCTTTTATTGATTTACTAATCAATAAAAAAACGAGTAGATTGTTTTTCCTAGTTTTTATAGCCTCAAACAAAGGACAGAGGAAGAGACATCTGCAAAATGAAATGGAAAAAAATATTTGTAATAAATCGCAAAAAGATAAGATTGGGATGGCTGCCACTTCTACTCTGCTCAAACGGACATTTCCTTCTTTTATTTAGTAGGATAATAAAAATAATGTCAGATATTACGGGACAGTATTTTATAACAATATATAATATAATAATGTATTATAACAACAAACAGTATTTTGTAGTTATCCTCACAGAAAACCTTTGGGGTAGATCATTCAAGTATTATTACCACTTTTTAGATTAGGAAATAAGTTCAAGAAAGGAGAGGTAACTTGCTAAAGGATGTACCACTAGTGTACTGGAAAGGGCATGAAATTTGAGGTCAGAGAACCTCAGCTTAAACCCCAGCTTAAACCCCAGCTTTGCCATTTACTATCTGTGTGACTTAACTTTTTCTCATGTGTAAATTGAAGGGTTTGGATTGGATGATTTCTAAGATCCTATTTCACTATTCTTAGACTACGAGATGTCCCCCCAATGGGTGTATTCTTGATCGTCTTCTCGCTCAATACTCTTTACTGGAAAATCCATTCATTTCCATGGATTCAGCTACCAACCCTAAGAAAGTGACTGTCAAGTCTCTATTTCTGATCTCTAGACTTGCATCTCTAGCTGCTGAGGGACTTTGCTCTTTACCTGAGTATTCCAGTGGCACTTGGACCACACATGTAGAGAAAAGCTTATTATCTCTTATCCTTAACTGGACTTCCTCTTGACTTCACTGTTTCTGTCACAGCTTTATACATATTTCCCACTCTTCCATGAAAAAGAGTAACCTTCGTGGGGGGGGAAAACCCAGGAGTAGTGGGAGGAAAAAGAATTCATATTACACAGATTATGGCACTGGTTTGGATAGACAATAATTGAATGAGTCTATCAGTATATATCTTAGATTTCCCCCCAAAGTTTGCCTTCATCTATCTTTATTTTAATAGAGGGAATAATTTGGGGCTAGAATGGAAGTTTATTGGGAGATTAAGTTGGAATATATTTGGGAAATGGTTATTCTGTCAGTCATTGCAGGAATATCTAACTCTTCTTGGCAAAAATACTCGAGTTGTTTGCCATTTCCTTCTCTAGATTATTTTACAGATG
The DNA here is from genome assembly GCF_027887165.1 of Monodelphis domestica. Classification (NCBI taxonomy): domain Eukaryota; kingdom Metazoa; phylum Chordata; class Mammalia; order Didelphimorphia; family Didelphidae; genus Monodelphis; species Monodelphis domestica. The sequence goes on from NC_077232.1 coordinate 233,740,285, forward strand.
AGAAACTGAGGCAAACAGGATGACTTGCCTGGAATTACACAGCTAGTAAATGTCTGAAGCTGGATTTGAACTCATAAAGTGGCATCTTCTTAATTTCAAATCCAGTGCTCTATCTACTTTGCCACCTAACTATTCTCTAAATCAGAGGTTGCCTAATATAGTCTCACAAAAATTCTGCCAGTTATTAAAACACATAGGGAGTAGTGATTTTTTTCTTCTTTGGAGGGCTTGAAAAAGAGGCCCTATGACCACTCATTGGGCATGTTGGAGAAGAGAATCTATCATATCTGTGATTTTAACAAGAAGATAACCTCAAACACTTAGCCCACAACCTTTCCTTGGGGCTCATAAGGTATGATTAAAAAGCAATTGGGAAATGGTTAACAAAATATATAAAAAGAAAATAAAACATACATAAAATTACATTTTAGGGGTCAGCTAGGAGGCACAGTGAATAGAGTACTATTCTTGGCATCAGGAAGACTCATCTTCACAAGTTCAAATCTGGTCTCAGACACTTACTAGCTGTGTGACTCTGGGAAAGTCACTTAACTCTTAGTTCTGCATCTATAAAATGAACTAGAAAAGGAAATGGCAAATCACTCCAGTATCTCTGCACAAAAAAAAACCCTAAAGAGGGTCATAAAGAGTCAGATATGACTGAACAATGACAACATTACATTTAAAAATAAAGTCAATATGTGACCTTCAGAGATCTTCATGAACAGTTTACCCCTGTTTTTATTTGATTTTGATACCACTGCTCTAAATCATCCCAATCATTTAAAAGTGAAGGAGGATGTGTTTTGCATGGTAATACATGTATAATCCAGATTGAACTGCTTGTCAACTCTGAGAGGGGAGAGGGAAGAAGGGAGCGAGACAATTGGATGATATAACGTCAGAAATTGTGTGGAAATTTATTATTCTATATAATTTGTGAAAATAAAGTAACCTGAAAAAAATGGAGGAAGGAAGACCAATGTCTGATAATCTAGGTAGGAGGTACCTTAATGCTGCATTCACATCCATGAAATATTAGACAAGACAAAATAAAGCCTCCGACGTGTAGAGAGATTCCTTAAAGGTTATTTCTGGAGAGATATGTACAAGGATTATACTTTATGACAGTGAAGGGATTATCCAAACTGACTGGACCATGGAACCCTCAAAGTATATGAAGAGGACATTTGCATTTTAAAAGGGGACAAATTTAATGAATAAAGTGAATAGAATTTAAAGCATCAGTAGAGAGACTTAGGCAAATCCTAGGAATGGCACAACACACAAGATACAGGTGCGTTAGCATTATGGATCTCAAGGTCTGCGTTATTCATATTGGTTTAGTGACTGAAGGCAAAGAAGATAATAATGAAATCCATGAATGTAAGAATATATAAAAGGGATATAGAATACAGAAAAAAGTAAATAGCCAATAGGGGACATAAATAGTAACTAATGATGCATATAATATTTATAAATGTATAAATAATGTAATAAAATAATAGAAATAATAAATAGCTAAAAGATGAAGATTAATAAAAAATTAAAATGGAAAAAATTATTATTACAGCTAAGTTTGGTTTGGATTTTGTAGAAGAGACAAACAACAAACAACTCGTAGCCCTATGATGGCTTAAAGTTTACAAGGACAATTCTTCAAAACAACTCTTAGAGGAAAGGAATGTAAATATTACCATAATCATTTAATAAGTGAGGAAAGCAAGGCTCACAGAGGGGAGGTATAGAGAGAGGGCATATAGTAAAAAGCACAAAAGCTAATATTCAACCCTAGACAAAATGGTAGAATGTTGGACTTGGAGTTCAGATCCCACCACATTTACTTCACCATGTGAAGTATCAAAGAGGATAATATACATAAAGTACTTTGCAAATCTTAAAATGCAATATAACAACAATAACACATTATATAGCATGGTAATGTTTGCAAAACAATTTGCAAATATTATCTCATTTAATCATATAATGACCCTGTGAGACAGGTGTTTTATTGCTATTTTACAGATCAGGAAACTGAGGCTAAGTGATTTGCCCAGAATCAGACAGCAAACAAGTGTCATGGTAGGATTTGAACTCAGGACTCTGAGACTCTAGACCTGACTCTACATCTACTTTGTCTCCTTTATGTATGCATGCTAGTTATTATTCTGATTCCACATTCAGTGCTCTTTGCATTATGTCACACTGGTTTCTATTTCTACTAAGTGAACCAATATGATTTCTTCCATAAATATCTTACAGAGGTGCCTAAATGTGACACTATTAGTAGAACACCACAACTGTGACTGGAGAAAAATGGGTACTTTTCTTCCAAGAGGTAGACGGATTATTTTAGGTTGCCACTATCATCTGCTCTGTAAACAACCATTCCACTCTATATGACAGCCCAGTGAATGCAATTTATTCTTTCCTAGAGGCAGGAGGACAGGATGCAAATGATGTTTTTTTTTTTACATTCTGAATATAGTAAAAAAAATTCAAAGAATGTATTCTCCCCAATATTGAAAGGAATGTCTGTTTCTATGCCATCTTTGAAAAATAGAAATGGTCTAGAGATACGCTCCAGCTTGAAGAAGTCCTCCCAGTGGCACTTTGTGCTAATGCTCTAAAGTAACCCAGATTTATGCTAAGCACCCCCAAGAGGACAGATGGGTAAAATCTGAAACCAAAAGCTTCAATGCCCTCCTAAGATGAGGCTGAATTTACGATACATGATATCCAAACAAGGCTTCTTCACACTGCAGGGTTTTTGTTTTTTTCTTTAAACAATTTGGTTCAGATCTCTGGCCAAAGAGAGAATGCGAAGTAGCCTGACCCAGAACCAACTGTCTTTCAAGTGACTTAATCCCTTGAACCCCAGAAAGTGGAATGGGGTGTGATAGCTATGAACTTTTTTGTTCAGCAAAATGTCAACCAAATGGAACTGACTTCCAGTGTTTACGAAACTTGCCATCTTCTTTCGTTTTCATGCCTAATATAGTCCTGCAGATACCCTGCCACTATTTAAAGCAAGAGCTACAACTTAATCCACCATAAATAGGCAAAGAAAACAAAAGAAAAAAGTTGTTTGGAGAAGAGTAAAAACTCATACAGCTATGGATTTTGTACATCGCAAGTCATTAAATTCTATTTCTTGCATAACAAAACATTAAAGTTGGAAAGCACTCTCCAGAGGACTAGTCCTACCTCTTCATTTTTCACATGAGGAAAAAAAATGGCTTGCTGAATGAGGATCACAGAATGAATAAGTGGAAGAAACAAAATCTGAGCCCATGTCTCCTGGATCTCAAAGCAGAATATTTCCACTCTAATATAAAAATCCTCATTTCTTTTGGCACTTTACGGTAATTCCCTGGCTGTTTTGCCAGGTTTCGTTTCCTCTTTGGTGTTGGTGTTTTTGTTCTATTTTCCCAATCACCTCATTGTCTCTGTAGTCATTTAGACTTTTCACTTTAGCATTCCTTGCAAAGAAGATACCTGGGTGATTTTTGAGCCCTCTCCCTTCCTGCTGCCCATAATAAATAAATGTGGCAGTAAACTTTTGGTCCAGACCTGCTCCATGGAGAATTTCTATCATTATAAGGTAAGGGAGCTGACCTTGGAGTCAACAGTCTTCATATTCAAGTCCTGCCTCTAATATATACTGCCTGTGTGACTCTGGGAAAATTAGTTAATTTCCAGAGCAACTCTGATGTATCTGAAGTCATAGTCAAGTTGTCAACACATAGAAGTAGAGGGAGTTTCCATGCCAAGAACTGCCTACCCAATGACATCACAGGCATGGTGGCCTTGCCCCAATGCTGCTCCCGCCACAGGTTAAGTCAACATAGAGTTTTGGTAGAACCTACTCAAGGAACCCAATAAAATTAACCATTGGGGTACTGGTAAAGATGGTACCAACATTCGGTCCTTATTAATTTCCTTCTCATTTCTTCTTTTTTAAAAGTAGAGTGGAGACTTTCCCCATTTGTGCTGGAATCTTCAAAGGCAACAGCAACCTTTTTTAGTTTCAAAGAAGTGACCATTAGTGGCATGGAGTTGCCCATTGGAAGAGTCGTGAAAATACGTGGTTACTGCAATGCAAGAGAAATATGGGGGGAAACATTGGAGGTGAAGTAACATGCACCTAGTTACACATCTAGGAAATATTAGAGTTGAGATTTGAGCTGTGAACCTCCATCATGAACTCAAAGGAATGGAGAAGTTTAGTGTTGGGTAGTACTCCAGGCACAATCTAATCCAGCCTTTGGTGAACCAAGATTCCCTTCTCCAACATCCTCAACAAGTGATCCAGTCTCTGCCTACAGCCCATCAATGAAGAGAAAGCCATTACTTCCCATGACATCCCTCTCTATTTTTGGTTAGTACTGTTAGGAACTTTTTGTTTGTATGTACCTTTGTTGGTTAGATTTTTACAGTGAGTCTGAATCTGACTCTCTTCAATATCCACAAAACAAGTCTCATCTCTTTCACAGACAACTCTACATTCTTGGAGACCATTATGCCCTCACTGTTCATATCTTCTTTTCTTTAATTAAACGTTATCAGTTCTTTCCACTAGTCTTTGTTGAGTATGCAGCCAGTCTCTTTATTACCCTGGTTACGTGCTTGTAGATGAGCGCAAGATGCTATCTTATTAAAAATATAGTGCTCAGAAATGGACACAGTCCAGATGGGTCTGATGAGAGCAAATTAAATAGAATTTATATGTAGCCTAAGTTGTTTTACCTCTCAGGTTAGACAACTCACTCATGCTGGGCTTGGAGTCCACTAACCTCCCCTCCATTATTTCTTTGTCCTTCATAGTTCTTGTGTACACCATTGGAAGCATTTCTTCCATGTTACTGCAAGGTTCTGAGCTAAGGATGGATGACCAACCTGTCAGGTAACCTAGAGGTGGGATTGCTTTGAAAAAAAATCAGATTTGGTGGCCAGTTAGGAGTGCAATATTATTAAACAAGTTCTATAATTCTTCACATAGATGAGCTTGATTTCTCAGCGGCTGAAGAGGGATTAGAGGGAGGAAGAGAATCTGGAACTCATAATATTTTTAAAAAATATACATTCTATACTGAGACTCTTTGGGAATAGGTTAAGTGGAAAGCAAGCTAAGCCTAGAGTAAGGAAGACTCATCTTCCTGAGTTCAAAACTGGTCTCAGACCTTTACCAAGTTTGAGACCCTGGACAAGTCACTTAAATCTGTTTGCCTCAGTTTCCTCATCTGATTGTAAAATGAGCCAAAGAAGGTAATGGCAAGCCACTCCAGTACCATTGCCAAGAAAATCTCAAATGGAGTCACATAGAGTCAGATATTACTGAAATTGAAATGACCACTCTAGGGCTCTTGTCCTTTCAATGAGTCATGGACCTTCTGGACTCATACTCAGAGTAATACTTTTTATAGAATGAAAAAAAAATTCATAGAATTAAAAAGTAAATAAATTATGATAAATACAACTTAAAGTAAAACACAAAACAACCAGGCTAAGAACTCCTATTCTACTCTAAAAAGCACCATAGATTTTGGGACTTACTACAGTTGGTTTGTTCATTTTCTACTCTTCCAGTCGCAGGGTTGAGAATAAAAAGTATAGCTCATGCAAATGGGAAGAAGCAAAATCTCCTAGAAAAAGTGAAAGCTTTGCATTTTCATTCACTGTGGTAGCTTGCAAAATCCAACATATGTGCATGAATTTATGAGATACACTCTGCTTTTGCCTTATGCTTACTTTTAAAAATCTATATTATATTAGCTTTTGAAAGGCTTATGTTCTGGAAACCTTAGTGCTGTTTCATATCCTCAATGGCAGAACAATTTTTCCTACTGAGGTAGAGGATGCTTTAGTGTTCACAATCAGAAATGTCTGAGATAAAATTTCAGAATAAATGCAATTTTTCTACCTTGGGCTTGTCAGTCTTATAGGGCCTTCAGTAGTTGCCTAATTTAAGTGACCTCTAAGATCCCTTCCAGATGTGGAATTCTTATTCTGTAAGAGGCAATGCATTCAATGAATATTTACTGCCCACCATGCTCAAAATACCCAATATCTAACCAATTTTTCAGTAGAATCTCAATATCTAAATTGGAAGGGATTTTGGAGGTATCTAAAGAAGAATGTTGGAGAAACTCAACCCTGGTTCAAAGGCTTTATTTACTGAAGAACTCACTATCTTCCAAGAAAAAAATAGTAATGGTGAGTATTTACAAAGTTCACTAAAGTTTACAAAGTGCTTTATATCTGTTAGCTCATTTGATCCCTACAGCAATCCTATGAGGTAGGAGCCCATTTTACAGAAGAGAAAACTGAGCTTTAGTAGCTTGCCCAGGATCATATAGTTTGGAACTGTGCAAGGTGGGTTTCAAATTCTGGTCTTCCTGACTCCATGTCCCACATTCTAGCCCCTGTCTATATCAGAGAGACATAGACAGCTTTAATTATTAAGTTTTCCCTTATATTAAATGGAAATCCTTCTTTCCACAGCTTCCATTTATTCTTAATTCTGTTCTCTCTTACAAAGTAGAAGAATTCTACTCCCCCTCCAAGTAGACCAAGATCTGCAATATGGAAGAAAGCTCTCAAATCCCTATTAAGGCTTCTCTTTATCAGTAGAAGCATTTTCCAGTTCCTTCAAACAGTCCTAAAATGGTTCAGCTCCCAATCCCAATGCTACACCTCTTTTAATGCAGTCCAAGTTCAAGATCTAATTAGCCTTTTTTGGCCACCCTTACTTTGGTGTCAATTAGCCCTGCCAAAGGTGTTAACTGGGGGCAGCCAAGTTCGTGGAGAGTGCTGGCTCAGGAGGATCTGAGATTAAATATGCCCCCAGACACTTACTAGCTGTGTAACCTGGGCAAATCACTTAACTCTGTTTGCCTCAGTTTCCTCATCTGTAAAATGAGCTGGAGAAGAAAAAGTCAAAGCACTCCATAGCTTTGCCAAGAAATACTCCTAATTGGGGTCATAGAATCAGACATAATTGAACAATAATAACAATAAAAGCTGTTAAATGAGAAGTAGCAAAGAACACTTGAATGGGAGTAGACAGGTTTGGCTTTTTGTCCTGGGTCTGCCATTGATTTGTCCTGGGAATGAATCACTGCAAATGAGTTTCAATTTGTGAAGTCAGAGACTTGAGAGAATGAATGACTTCTGGATTCCCTTTCAGATCAAATGCTAAAAATAATAATAATAATCAAAGAAGAAAATTCCTGGTTGCACTTGAAAATTACAAACGTAATGTTCTTTAGAATTGCACATAATTTAAAGGCTAAAAAACCAGCTGATCATCACAATATATTTAATGATGTTTACATGAAAAACCCAAAGACTGGAAGATGTGGGTAGGCTGAGTGCCTTCGTATTGTTTTAATCGTGCTTTCTTACTTACTGAATCAGCCAAGTCATCTCTTGTTAACTTGCAATAACCAATAGGCACGAAACAACATGGGGAGTAATTATTGGACATATTATCAGCATTCAGTTGCTTCAACAATGTAACTGATTTCCAAAGAAATATAAAATATTAAGGCAGCAATGCACAACGGGTAGATCCTGGATTTGGGTTTTAATTGTAGTTCTTCCACTTATGATCTCTGTAATCTGGAGTACATCACTTATAACAACAATCTTTCATATGGAACTTTTAAGGTTTACAAAGTGCTTTGTAAAAATCGCCAAGTTCAGTTTCCTTCTCTGTAAAATAAGGGTGCTAGAAGAGATGATTTCTGAGGTCTCTCCTACTTTGATGTCCATAACCTGATTTATGACTTTGCCTCTTTTGGGGAGGAAGAAAAGAAGTTAAACTAATTAGATTAGCATTCTTAGCTGGCAAAAGTTAATTCTTACCTATGGTAAGAAGCTATTTATGAGGGCATTATTTAATTTAATAAAATAAAGGAAATTAAAAATAAAAGGGATGATCCAAATTAGTGGGGAAAGTGTGAATGATGGAATATGTATAAAGAAGTAATATTATTACATTTCTGTGCGTAATCAAATGATAGGTTAAGAAGTGAGAAATCCTGGGGGAGAGCTTAATGAAAACAGAAAAAAGTCATTGTGTTTTAGCATTCTGATTATTGAAGTGAATTTATGAATTTTTCAAAGGGTTTTTTAGCATTGTTTATTACGAAGCTTAAATATCTACAACATCTTTTGCATACTACTTGTTTCCCTTGCTTCTTGCTTTCATACACTCTCAATCTGGGCTTTGGCCTGTTATCTATCAAAAGTTTCATAAATGAAAATTTTAGCACTGTGACATGATTTACTTTAATTTTCATTATTAAAAAAATAAATCCGCTGAACTGAGACTTGACTGGTCTAATCTGTGATTTGGCAGGCAAAACCCACTCTAAAATAGGAGAATCTTTAGGGAAATGGAAAAACCAATGAAATCTGTACACAAGTTATTGTTTCTAACCTCAATATGATTTAGAGTTAAGTTTGTTTCTAAGTAAATTGCTTTCAAATTTAGTGAGTTTTTTGTGTATTTTACTTCATGTAATGTTTGGATCTTGGCTAATATACAATAAATTTGCCATAGTTAAGCCACTATATTAGCATCAGAAAAGACCACTAATTATTAGAGCCCTCTGAATGTGTACATAATAGCATCTTTCATTCTCAGGCAGAAGACTGATTTACATATAATAGTTGCTTATTTCCCTGCAACTCTATTCCTAAAGCCAATGGCTTCAATTTATAAACAGCCTCAAACACACTTTCTAGATTTGGAAGGCTTACATAAAGAAAATTTTAAATAAATTAAAAGGTATTTTAATAAACTATTCACAGAAAAATATTGATTTAAAAAAATAGGTAAATTTCATCATTTGAGCTTCAAGACCCCTTTGACAACCAATGTCCCATTTAATATACCAATTCGAATCTTGTAGAAACATCTCAAACTTGGCAGGTCCCAAACTGAGCTCATTATCTTTCCTCTAACATCATTCTTTCTCCTAAACAAATCGGTTTTTGTCAAGGATAGCACCTTCCTCCCATTCTCCCAGGGAGGTTTTGTTGAGCCATTTCAGTTGTGCCTGACTTTTCATGATCTCATTTGAGAAATTTTTGGTAAAGAAACTGGGGATGTTTGCCAGTTCCTTCTTCAGCTCATTTTACAGACAGGTAAACTGAGGCAAACGGGGTTAAGTGCCCCAGGGTCACCTGGCTACTCAGTGTCTGAGGCCAGATTTGAATTTAGGAAGATGACTCTTTCTGATTCCAGACCTGGTGCTCTATCCCCACCATATCACCTACCTGCCCTCTAAGTGGGCAACCTCAGCATCATCCTCAACTGGATGCCTCACTTTCCTACATCCCACATATCCAAATGAGTTCCTGAATCTTGCTGCCATTTCTAAAAACAAAACATCTCTTACGCTTCTCTCTATTCACATTGCTCCCATCTTAGTTTAGACTTTGATCACCTCTTGGATAGATTCTTGCAATAGCCTTCTCACCTGTCTCCCACCTCAAGTCTCTCAGCAACTCTAGTAAATCTTTCACACCGATGCCAAAGGAACTTTCCTTAAGCCTGGATCTGACCATATGATTCGTCCTACATAACCAACTCTAATGACTCCTTATTGCCTCCTGGATTAAACAGAAAAGAATTCTGCTTAGCTTTTAAAGCCCCTGCCTTTCAGACTCACTAGACATCACTCTCCCTCCCACCTTCTGTGATCTAGACATAGTGGTCTTCTCTCTGTTCCCCACAGACAACATTCCACCTTTTACATTCATACCTTTGCACTGGCTGTTTCCCATGTCTTGAGTGCAATCTCTCATGCTTCACATCACAAAATCCCTCTCTCTCCTCAAGAGACAGTTCAAGTACCAGCTTCCATATGGAACCTTTCCTAATCCCCTAATTGCTAGTTTTCTTCTCCTCAAACTTTGCATTTAACTATTCTATATCCTATTTATCTGTTCATTCATCCAGTATATACTTATGTTCTTTTTTTTTTTAAGCCTTACCTTCCATCTTTGAATCAATAATGAATATTGGTTCCAAGGCAAAAGAGCAGTAAGGGCTAGTCAATGGGGGTTAAGTGACTCGCCCAGGGTCACCCAGCTAAGAAGTATCTGAGACCACATTTGAACCCATGACTACCCATCTCTACACTTGTCTCTCTATCTACTGAGTCACCTAGCTTCCCCCCTCTTCATATGTTCTTGATGTCTTCCTCATTAAGATATATGTTCCATTGGATTTATGAGAAAGAACACTCGAGAAAGAACACTATCCACATTCAGAGGAAAAACTGTGGGAGTAGAAACACAGAAGAAAAACAACTGCTTGATTATATAGGTCGAGGGGATACCATTGGGGATGTAGACACTAAATGAACATCCTAGTGCAAACATCAACAACATGGAAATAGGCTCTGATCAAGGACACATGTAAAACCCAGTGGAATTGCACATTGGTTATGGGAAGGGGTGAGGGAAGGGGAGGGAGGGAAAGAATATGATTCTTGTAACCAAAGAATAATGTTCTAAATTGACTAAATAAAATTTTCTTTAAAAAAAAAAAGATATATACTCCATGTCATTAGGAATTATTGAATTCTTTGCATTTATGACCTCAGTGCCTAGGGATACTATCTGGCACACAGTAGGTACCTAAAAAATTAAGCTGACCAATTGTGTTAAGACCACAAGCTAGCATTAGTGAAATGTCAGGTATGCGTGTGTGTGTGTGTGTGTGTGTGTGTGTGTGTGTGTGTGTGTGTGAATGATAACAAAGGAAGAATTCAAATTGACAGAAGGAAAATGGATATTAAAGCCACATAACTGGATGTTTCAGGAAGTTAAAAACATTCCTAAATCTCAGAGATGAATTTGAAGCACAAGACATATAATTCATTTATTAAACACCTACTATGTGAAGCTAGCTGAACAAAATTGCTAGGAACCCAAAAGATAATGGTCCAATTAAGTAGGTTGCAGAATGTTATCAACCAAGTGAATAAAGATTTTTTTTACATAGTAAAGAAGAAAGTTGATAAAAGATATCCTCAATTTAATAATTGATATAAGGGCTAGATTTGCCATGTAGCAGTAGAGTGATAAGAGATGAATGGTTTAAGCACTGCTCCTAGGCATGCAGGAGAGATCCTTGCTGACAATTTATGAGCTGACATGAACAGCACTAACACGAGATGATCCTCTGTGACCTGTGCTATGGGAGGGAGCGAGTGTACTCATACTGATGAGATCAGAGTTGCCAAAGCAATGAATTAAGATGAGCCCAATCTCATTCATTCAAAAGAGTTTATCATCTAGGAAGAATGATTAGATATGACACAGATAAATGCCATGCAAATGAGAATATATGATTTATACTTAATGAGAAATGAGAGAATCAAATTTTAGATTCCAGGGAGGGATCACATTGGAGAGAGGAGAAATCAGAGCTTTTATAAACAGATGGAATTTCAAGATTCGGTGATATACAGAGGTTATAAGGAGTTATTTTTCTTGAGCAGAGGTAGGATGGATATGTGTGGCATTCTGCTGTGAGTCATTCTGGAAAGTGCCAAGCAGCTGATAAAGAAGACTGAATATTTATGTCCTTGAGCTGTGCTTCTAATTCCACAATAATTGTTTTTGTTCGTGATGAATGTAATTGTTACAAAAGATTACATCCTATTGACATGCCCTCCCTGTGAAGAGGACTCTCACATCTTGTCTTCTTAGCATTCAAATAACCAAGGTCAATAGAAGAAGCTTGAGGTATCCATTGCTCTGTTCTAGCTATATAACATGAAAGACGCCAGATGGATGAGTGAAATTCTGATTATAATCACAAGAACACTCAGATGAAGCAAAATCTTTTTTAGTCAGTGGAATCTGTCTTACAAGTGAATTTTCCATATGTATTTGGCAAAATGTTGATGTTCTTGTTCTTTTGAGGGTTCTCCATCCCCCATCCCTGGAACTCTTAAAGGTCCTCTTCTCTTTCTATATATCACCTCCCCAAATCCCTCTTTCTCCTTTCCCTTGGCTATTAAAAAGAAAGGGTAAATGTTTTTGATCCTGGGACTTTATTAAAATAAGAATGGAAACACGAATAATCTAATGCTCCAGTGACAGTTAAACTCATATAGAAATAGGGGCAATTAAGTCATTCCTAAGAATCCCAGCAAGCTGCATATTGACTTAGAAAACCAGTTATTAACATTATCTATATCCTATTGCATTTTCATTTGTTTTGTTAAATATTTCCCAATTACATTTTAATCTGGTTTGGCCCCCTGTGGGATATTTCTGCTCTAAACAATCAGTGTTTTTAAACTATATAAATGAAATACCATCAAAATAGTTTTGTAAACTGAAAATTTTTGAATATTCCTATCTTTGTACCAGCCTATGAAGTCAATAAATCTAAACCAAGTCCCATAAAGCTATGATATTCCACATGCTTTAAACAAGAATTTCATTAAACTTGTGTAAGTGACATTTTCTCTTTTGAAATATTACATCATTATCAAAAGAATGATTACATGTGATAATTTTTAGTATGAAGAAGGGAAAAGGCATTTGTTCAATATTTTCTATACGATGGGTACTGTGCTAAGCATTTTACAAATATTATCTCATTCAACATTCACAACAACCCTAAAAGGTAGGTGCTATTATCATTATTCCTTTTTTACAATTGGGGAAACTGAGGCAGACAAAGGTTAAGTGACTTGCCTACGGTTATATATGTAGGAAGTGTCTGAGTCTGGAATTGAACTCAGATCTTCCTAACTCCAGACCCAGTGCTCTATCCACTCAAAGACAGACTTGAAGATTAAAATAGGAAAATGGATGCTCCATTCAGTTCGGAACACTGATCTCTGTGGAGGTCTCTTTTTCTTTGTCACTGCCCATTAGAGAACTTGGTAACCAAATGATATAGAATTTCCAAACTCACGTTTTTAGATATATCTACTGGGCAAAAGGAGTTTTTTTTCATTGCTACTATTCCATTTGGAGTGTTGGAGATGTCTTATTTCTCACCTCCAGCTCCTTTCAATTGGCAAGATTGTTTTTGTACTTGGTTCACAGTTACCCTGAAGTGGGCATCCTTTGTGTGCCTGGTCATTTCCTCCTTGCTGCTAGTGCCAGGTCAAATCAATTACAGGACCATGGAATATGGGTGGCTAGGTTGTACCTGTAGTTATGTGATGAGTAGCCTGGGAGATATATATTATATATATATATATATATATATAGTATATATAATAGATATATATATTATATAAAGCAGACAGAGGCTTGAAGACTCAAATAGGAAATTTGATGACCTATTCAGTCCTGAAGACTGATCTTTGTGGATGCTTCCAATTCTTTGCTCCAAGCAAGAATGTGCCTTTCCCTATTCGTTTCTCCCCATTTTTTCTGGTTTAAGTTATATTGAATACTATATATCCACACACACTTCATCCAGCATGACTGGTGTTACAAATTATATGATACCCTCTCTGGGAATAGATAATTGACGAGAGCCTGATGTGAAATATTAAATTCGTTATTGTTTTCCTCAGTCACCTGGGCAATCTCTACCCTGCTTTCGGCCACCCAGTTCACATGTGGTTGTCCAAATCTACACACAGATTTGCCCCTTCTTCCCTTGTAAATCCAGGGCCAAGTTACTTTTCTTCCACCCCAGCCTCCACACCTCCAAGCAAACCAAAATTATCATTCCTATAGGTTACAAAAGCATAAAATTTCTGCTTTGGAGGAACCTCAAACGTTATCTAATCTAACCCATACTCATATTACACCTGACAAATGGTCAGGCTTGGTAACCACAGTGAAGGAGAATGTACCATCTTCCCAAACTCTGCATTCCATGTTTAGACAGCTCTAACTGCTAAGATTCAGACATGCTATAATCAATAGAGGTATGGATGTAGAATCAAGATCAGAGTTCTAGTCCTGCCTCAGAAACCCTATTAGCTGGGTGACTTTGTGCAAGTCAGTTCACTTTCTTAAGCCTTTGAGTTTTTTCATCTGTAAAATGAGGGGATATGATTTGAACCTAACTCAGATCCCTTCTAACTCTAAATTGATGACCCTATGCATAGGCTTAGCCCACCCAGAAGCCTTATATTTTTAGAGGAGCAATTGTGCTCAAGTGAATATTTAGTTGCGATATGAAGAAGGCAGGCTTTGGGGAGAGGGAGCTTCAGTGAACCTTGATGATTCTGAGTCTTATCTTTTCCTAGTACCACCCTTAACTCTTAAGACAAGACAATGGATCTGGTGAGGGATTTAGGGTCCTGTTTTTTCAAAGGAAATGATTAGTTTTCCTCCCATTTATTTTATAGTCTCTGGAAACAGGGAGTTTAGGCAAAGCACTCCTATATTTCTGTATTCTTCCTCTAACTCTTGGCATCTCCTCTCCCTTGTCACCCAGGCCCCCAGTAGTGTTCACTGGATGTTCATTGTGTGTGCAGCTGTCCACAATGACATTAAGTCCATCAATTTAATGGCTAGAGTTATGTGATATTTTTCAGAAATGAGTTCTGTTTATCTTCATGTTTCACTGTTTTTCTTTGGACTAGTAACTAGGAGTGGATATCTTTCTTAAATTTTTTTTTTACTATTTATTTAGAATTGAAAATTTTCATTTAATTAAATTGGAATTTAATTAATTTAGAATATTTTCCGTGGTTACATGATTCATGTTCTTTCCCTCCTCTCCTCTCCCTGCCCCCCTGTAGCTGATGCACAGTTCCACTGGGTTTTGTGTCACCTCAATAATTGTTTTCAGTAATGTCTCATCTATCTTTAGAACATAGAAATTAAAGTACACCATAGTGAGTCTACAAGTAACACGGTCTTTGTCTCTCTGCTGTGTTTATTGTTCTAACAACAGCATGAAAGTCACCAAAGGAAGATGGTGCTCAACTCACTTTGGTCTTTGAATGAGTTAAAGAAAGATGAGTGGGGGATTTGATTAACTCCACATACTGATGACTTAGAGTTTATTATTCACTGTTAGGCTCATGTCTCAATGAACCAGCTCACAGGGGGCTTAAGTAACAATTTGTTTGATGCAAGAAAATAAGGAGATACACTACATCTAACATTTTCCAAGTTGCCAAACATAAGATCCAAAAAAAGATAGATGAAGAGGCTATTTGTCTTTTCTTTTACAATGATAAGATCTGATGTAGATGGGCTAAGACTATTCGGAGGCTTCTGTCTCTAGAGTTAGAAGGGACCTTGGAGATCCTCAGGTCAATACCCCTCATTTTATACATGAGGAAACTGAGACACAGAGAAGTTGTGACTTGCCCAGGGTCTCACAGTGTCTGAGGCAAGGTTTGAACCCAAACTCCTGATTAAAAGAAGAGGGGCAAAGACTGCCACAAATTAATGATTTCTTGCCTGAAAATGCATGAATATAAAGGGAAAATACAGAAAGATTAATTTAGGATAACTAAGAGATTTTTTTTTAAATGACATTATTTTAGATCTTGACAGATGCATCAAATGGCATTTTTCATAACATTAAAAAAATCTTTTCACACTTGTAAATCTATTTTAACTAACCCAGTCACCTACATTACTGTGAGCTGTTAGGAATTAGTCATTCAGCATATCCCTGATTACTCAAACCTCAGTTTTAGCTCCTCAGAGCTCACATGGGTGTTAAAATTACACCCCACCAAATGCAGGGAAACTTTATTTTACATTCAGGAGAAGAACCAAAGTGTGGCCACAATATGGTGTTTACCAGGAATTCCAAGTTGAACAGCTTGGTGGGTAAGCTGACACTACCCCCTAAACAGCTGAAAGTGTTCCTTCTTCTCTACTGGAAGTCAGATCCCAAACCAGAGACCAGTTTCTGGTGGTAAAGGATGGGCAGGATACAAGTCCCACAAACTAAGTCCAAGATCCATGGTTTCTAGCCAGTTAGGAGCAGGGCATGGAGAGGATCAGTTGGAGTTTAAGTGTCTGATAAAACAACGGGCAGAGGTTTAAACAAGAATCTGTCAGTGTTGGTTGGGGAGGTCCAACAGCAGATAAGGTTCATGGGAAGACTATAGTTGAGAGGCAGGAAATCTAGGCCATGTGGGGAACTGGGACATCAGGAGAAGAAAATTAGGAAGAACTGAGAAACAGGGTAGGATCTGGTCCCTGGAGGAGTAAGGCAGGAGAGGCTACAGAAGTACTGGGACCTCAAAGTCAGCCCAGGACTAGCAGTAAAGCCAGGGAATACCTGAAAGAGGGTTATTTCTATTGACTCTTTTGAGATCCAGATGGATCCCAGAGCTTAGTACAAGGCTGAACCGAACCTAGAGATAGGGATAAAATAGTCCCAGAAGCACATCAAAGGGTAGGGGAAATAAAGGATAGGAAGTCATCCACTCTCTTGTAGATTGCTCTGATCAGCCAAACTCCAGCTCCCCACAAAGCAAAACGATCATGTGTGCTCTCAAAGTATCTGTGGAAACACTCATGTGTGGCCAAAAAGGCAATGGAGAGTCAAAAGAAGAGCTGAAAATGGAATGTTCTATGTTTGACAGCATAAGAGGAGCCATGGTGCTTATTATTTTGTTAATTACCCTATTGCCTTGTGCAATTGGGTAGTAACCATAGTGCAATGCTATGTAATTAAACAGTTTTATGCTTTGGAAAGCTGTGTAATTTGCTAGTGAATTTGGAACAGCCATACATTCAAATTAGGTACCATGATTTGCCACCATTGTTTCTCATGTACAAGTAGAAAAACATGATCTAACTTTGGTGCTGGACTGTGAACTAAAAAATTTAGTCTTAGCTATTGATTTGGAAAGAAGTCTCATTTGGAAATATCACTACCTCTAGTCCTCTAGCTTTAATTTTTCTTTTAAATTCAAAGATATTTGATTTTCCCAATAGCATGTAATAATTTTCAACAAATGTTTTCCAAAATTATACGATCCAAAGCGTCTCCTTCCTTTCCCTCCCTCTCCCCACTTGGAGAAGTAAGCAATTGAATCTGTAGCCCTCTAGCTTTAAATAGTGCAAAATAAAATGAATATTCTGGTACCTGTCCACTGTAGGGGAATGGTAAGTCATGAGTCATGAGGTCTGGGTTGAGTCCTGGAACCTCCATCTATTAACTATGAAACCCTGGAGAATCACTTCCCCTCTTTAACCTCAGTTTCCTTATATGTACAATAATATATTACACTTATATATGCTTACAATGATATATACATATTATATAATACAAAATAGATATAATATATGCACCTATTATATTACAGATTTGTTTTGAGGAAATGTCTTTATAAAAACTCAAAATCTGTAAACTTTAAAAATCCAAAGGCCTTAGAAATGGGAGCCTCCATTTCAGAGAACATCATATTAGTTGCTTAACAAAATTTTGTCAAATTTATGAAAGAATGAATTAACTAATTTATGAAGTTATGCCAGTGAAACACAATTTTGGTTAGGTGCTTCCAAGATGGAGAGGCTCCAAACAGGGGGATGAGCACAGACTGTATGTCTTTTGTTCAAAGATGAGCCTAGCTTCATTTGGAGAGGTGCATCACTGAAGTCTGGCCAACAGGTGATGCAGTTATTTGGCCAGAGTAATTAAGGAAACCATGCAAAGAGGTGGATGAAAGGGGCAAATTGGGGTGCTGAGAGATCATCCAGTTCAACTTCTTGCTTTTCCAGAGAAAGAAACTAAAGCCTGGAGAGGCTAAGTGACTTGTCATTAGTTTCC
Organism: Monodelphis domestica; assembly: GCF_027887165.1. Lineage (NCBI taxonomy): Eukaryota > Metazoa > Chordata > Mammalia > Didelphimorphia > Didelphidae > Monodelphis > Monodelphis domestica. Next base: position 233,758,037 of record NC_077232.1, read on the forward strand.
TCTTCTGTAGAATGAGGAAAATAATATCTGTTCCAACTACCTCACAGGGCTGATGTCAAGAAAATGCATTAGAAATGCCATCTGTTATCAGTAGTAGTAAAGTCCTGGGTGGGCTGGAGAGTGGGATGTCATGCAGAGAACACTAGAACTGGAAGTGGGAGTTTCCATCCTGACTTTGACTCCCTTTGTCATCTAGTGCTAGTGGGGAGCTCAGGCTCTTGCTCCATCAAATGAAGGTTGTATTCAAGTTCTCATGCCTTCTTGGAGCTCTAAAACACTTAGGATTCTAGGGGGAGTCAGGAAAACGGGTCAGGGAATAGTCTAAGGCTCTTCCTTCTTTGGCACAAAGACTTCCAAAGTCTACATTTGATAATTTCATGGAACTCAGGTTCCTGAAAACCATCCTTAGGAAAATCGCCAGTATTTGGGGCATTACACTGACCTTTGGAGTCCTGCGTACTATTTCTTGGTGCCATATGATAGCCAGCTGGAAGGATACCTGGTCTAACTCAGTCTATCACTTCTTATGGTCTGGTGCAAAAGGAAACACAGAACAAACACCTTTGGCCCAAGGAGGAGGGTGGAGGTTTTCCAAAGACATCCCTGGCAGTCACCCTGCTCCCTGTGGCTTCTTATGCATGCACAGAAATATAAACTCCTTTTCAACCAGCAATTGGTGTTGTGGAAAACTGGCAGGATAACAAGATGAGCAGCAAATGCTTGAAATCCAAACGATGAGTGGTTGCTTTCCAGAGCTATGCCAAGACATCTCACAATGCAATTCACATAAAAGGGGCCACTCTGCCTCCAGCTGCCGGATACTGGTATAGGGAGAGCAAGAAAATTTTCCCATCTAATCAATGCCCAGGTTTAAGCATGTTGTGGCATTCAGGAATATTTCAGTTATCAATTCATAGCCATGAGCTTCAAAAGTATAAGTTGTATGAACTTAAAAAAACACAGGCACTAGTGTATAATCAAAACTCGGATAACAATGGATGACAAACTATGATGTCACAAATAATCAACTGAAAATTTTGCAGACCTGTCAATCTCTGGTTAAAAATAGTGCTGTCTACAGGATAAAATGCAAACAAGTCTGGCATTCATAGCCCTCCAAAATCTAGATCCAACCAAATCCTTATTCTTTCCAAAGAATTTTATAGAGGAACTGTTAGTAAGCTTAAGAGTATTAGGGATGTTTGAAAGAGGAGTAGATTTTTTTTTTTGAAAGATAATGATTTCTGTTTTTGACATGTTGAGTTGAAAATATTTAAGATATCTCATTCAAAATCTCCAATAGTCAATTAGTGATATAGGACTGATATTCAGAAGAGAGTAGGGCTAGATATAGAAATCTAGCAATCATCTGCATGGAGATGATAATTGGCTCCAATGGAGCTACTGAGATCACCAAATGACAGGGTATGGAGAGAAGAGGGTTCAGGACATGGCCTTGGCAGATACAGTCAGTTAGCAGACTTGACGAAGATGGGAATCCTGCAAACTAGGGCACTCAGGAGTGGACAGACAGAGAAGATGGAAACCAAGACACAGCAGTGTGGCAAAATCCCAGAGAGGAGAGAGGATCCAGGAGGTAGAGATGACCAAGTGTCAACTGTGGCAGAAAAATCAAGAAGGAAGAGGAAAGTAATGTGTATGTATTATTGTAAGAACAGAGGTATGCTTATCCCTATTTGTGATTAAGGTAAAATGAAGGAGTGGGTCATGGGAGTTGAGTAAATTTAGGAACTGGACAGAGTGTTTATTTATTTGCTTACTTATTTTTATTACCTTTCACCTTAGAATCAAAATAGTATATTGGTTCTTAGGCAGAAGAGTGCTAAGAGCTAAGATGATGGAGGTTAAGTAACCTGCCCAGAGTCATGCAGTTAGGAAGTGTCTGAGGGCAGATTTGAACCCAGGACCTCCCATCTCCAGACCTGACTTTCTACTACAGGGCCATCTAGCTGTCCCGTCCCCTGACTCAGAGTATTTATTGAAGGGAATATCAGTATGTATGTTGAAATCCCCTCATATGAGGGCAGGAGCTGGGCACTGTGAGCCTGGGGCTGAACTCATTGTGAAAGAGGAAGGATAATATCCTGGTGGGGCATAGGGGGTAGGTAGCTAATGGTTTCCAGAATAACAATAATCATAAGTGGCATTAATATAGTACTTTAAACTATGCAAAGTACTTATGGTGTTTTATTTATATTTATATTATTATATAATGTTACATATCTTCTATTAAGTATATCTACTTATATTTGCATTATTTTCTTTTTGTTGAATATGATAGATAAAATGTTTATATTTCATATTTACATTTCATCATGTTTAGATGCTATTTCATTTGCTCCTCATGAAAACCCTGTAAAATTTATCCTACTTTATAGAAAAGGAAACTGAGGCTGAAAGAGCTAGTAGAATTTATCCTAACTCACACAGCTAGTGAATGTGTGAGGCAGGCTTTGAACTCAGGTTTTCGCACACCCAACACTCTATCCCATTGTGCCACCAACCTGGATCTAGTGATAAACTAGGATGGAGTGAACCTCAGAGAAGTTGCCAAATCACATCAGTAGTGAGAAAGGCTAGAAGAATCAATGTGGAACAAGTTCTATCTTCCCCAAAGGAATCTGCGAATCAAAGGGTATGAGGCAAGATGCAACTGGTACCAGCAAGAATGGGCAGGGATGCAATGTGATGGGGGAAGGAAGCAATTGAAGGCCTCGAGATGGAAAAGGCAAGAGAGAGGAAGAGTCTAAAATGAAAGGAAGTCTGACCATATTCCTGCCATTTCTCTGCCTACTGAAATATCTGCTTTGTTCCATGCCTCACCCTCCTCCATCTGGCCTTCTCTGGTCCCTTCTCCACTCACCACTATCCCCAGCTTGATCTGATCTTTCCTTCCCCACATCTTGGAGCTTCCCTTTTTAACCTCTTCTAGGTAGTTATCCCACTCAAACTGGTATCATGATTATTCACATATCTTCTCCTCTTAAAAGACAGAGTTGAGGTTGAATAATGTTCCAGAGTCACAGTCAACAAGCATCTGTTAAGCATTTCCACGTGCCAGATCCCATGTTAAATATCTTTGTATCCTTAGCTCTGTGACTTCCCTAAAGTAGAAATTTAAAAAGTGCTTGTTGAAATGAATTCATGGAATCTAGAACAATGGCTACAGAAATTATCATGGTCTATTCCCTTGCTTCTTTACATTCTTCTAGGCAGTAGTTAATACAAATACATAGTTATCTTTAATTATATGGTGATGACCAGCTATTATAATGAGGTGGCAAAGACTAGGGGATGCAAGCATTCAAATATTGCCCAAGATGCTTACTAGCTATTGTGACCCTGAAGAAGTACCTACCTCAGCCTTAGTTTACACATCTTTAAAATGGGGATAATAATAGCATCTACCTCCTGGAATTGTTCTGGCATTTTGGGCACACACAGCACATTTCAGTAAGGTAGACACCAAAGAAAATTTATTCAAAGTGGATATTTATTGAACACTCAATCATAGAGGGCTTTTCTTCTTCAGACAAATGAAGAAACTAAAGCTTAGGGTCAATGGATACGGTAATATTTATAAAGCACTATCCAAATATTAAAGTAATATATAAATATTAGCTATTATTATAGCTGTAGTTAAAATGAAGTGACTGACATTCAGTTGCCCTGTTGATAAAGGTAAAGGAAAAGGAAAGGCTGGAATGTTAAAATGTGGTTCCTGCTCCAGATTCAACACAGACTTTGTTACCTCTGACACTATCCACTTTTGATTAGATACAGCACCTTCCTTAGCAAGGACTGCAATCCAAGTGAATTTAGAAGAACCTGGAAGGCTCAGAGAATTTGCCTACCTAAAAAAGAAATCTGAGTGCAGGGCTATAAAATATAACATTTTAGATTTCCTTATTTGTTTTTTCCCCCTTATCTTACTATGGAAACTCCAAGCACTATCTCATTCCCTTTCTTCTTAATCACTATTTGATTCTGAAATCAATTTCTATTTCTCAATTTTACCATAGACTATTACCTGGAGTATGTTTAGGTGTAAACATGACTCAGATAGATGGATGGATGGATAGATAGATAGATAGATAGATAGATGGATGGATGGATGGATGGATGGAAGGAAGGATGGTATTTTACATCTCATTATTAAAGTTTATTTCAAATTTATATTCAAATTATGGTCATGGAATCAAAGAACCTGGGTTAATGCTGCCTATTATGTTTATTCTTGTGTGACTTTCAACCAGTCAGTTACTTGCCTTTCCTAGGCTTTAGTTCTCTCATCTGTAAAATGAGGGAGTTGGACTAGTCAGTAGGAAGGAATCAAACATTAATGAAATATTTATATTCTGTTGAGTTTTTACAAATATCTTATCGATTCTCATTCCAATTCCCGTTTCACATTTGAAAAAAACTAAGACAAATACCATTATGTGACTTGTACAAGACCACTCAAATGGTGAGCTTCTGAGGCTAGAGTTGAACTCAAGTCTTCCTGATTCAAAGCCTAGAACTCTACTGTTCCACCTCCCTGCCTAGATGCCTTATGAGGTCACTTTTATTTCCAGATCTATGCTCCAATGATCCTAAGTTTTAGCTTCGTTTGAAGAAAAGATGAGTGTTCAATAAAAAACAACTTAATTAAAATTTCCTTGGTGGTGACCCTATTGAAATGTGCCATGATGCTAGAACCAACTCTTGGTCTGTGCTCTGTTATCTAAGTATCTGCCTGAAAAGCAAATCTTTTGACCTCAGATACTTCCTAGCTGTATGACCCTGGGCAAGTCACTTAACTCCGAGTACCTAATCCTTATTGCTCTTCTGCCTTGGAACCAATACTAAGTATCAATTCTAAGATGGAAGATAAGATATTTATATAAATATGTTTATATATATATGTATCTATATATCTAAATGTATCTATTTGTATATAAAATATATATAAGTAGATACAATTTAAATAATCATTTTCTCACAGTTTACAATTCAATGTTGAATTAGTTTTCACATCTTGAATGTTGTGTAATATTTCATATTATAATGATGACTTGATAATTGAAAAATTGATGGCTTCCCTTTTTGATATCCACCCCTACTATCTTAACAATTATAAATAGGCAATTCACTTGTGATCATTTATTCATTTGGTAATTTTATGTCTATCTCAAACAATTCACTTTAGAAGGGTTTGATGTTTTGGTTGGGCGAGATCAAAGGAATTATTCTTCCTGTGTGATCTCCAGTTCGTTAATGGATTTATGGCAACATAAAATCTGTATTTGCCTCTTTGTGCTATTAAAATCCACAAGAACACAAATGCCTCAACATATTGAGGCTGCCTTTGATTGATCACTCTAGCTACTCTACCAGACTGCTGAGATAGATAAGAATCCCAGTAGGAGAAGAAATCAGTAAAGTCAAACATAATTACATGCATTCTAACCCTGTCCCATGGATGCCATTCAACATTTAAACAAATGTTCAGCAAAAGGAAACTGCAAGCTAGTAAAGTGGTTGTGATTACTGGGAGGGCAATTAATTGTAATTAGATTTGTAAAAAAAAAAAGAAACAATTATAAAACTCAGGGCCTTTTTCTTTTGCTGAAAGTTGCTTTGTCTTGGGAAACAGGAATATGGTCTCTTTTCTTGAGTCTGTTGCTCTTATTTGTACGTTCTAAGAAGAGTTAATGGATCAGCCAATGGATTATAATGACTTCCACTTTGGGGGTAGGAGGGAGGCAGGCATTCAGCAACACAAATATATCCCTTGGAAATATCTTTCGATGAGTCACTGAGAGAGAGAGCTGGTTTTTGTAACTCATCATTTACTGCTCAGAACACCCATTCCATCACTTAAATATACCCCCAAATTCCTTAAACCAGTCAAAAAAAATATTGATTAAGCACCTACTATATGCCAGACACTGGGATAAGCACTAGGATTCTAGGAAATACAAAGGGCAGTCTCTGCCCTCCAAGAACTCACAATGAAATGAGGACAACATGTAAACAAACCGTAGAAGAGTCTTCAGGTGCACAGGATTGTGTTCTAAGGCTTATCACAGATGGCTAAAACCATGGACATATGTGAATACCTGCTGCTAGTCAAAGGCAAGTGAATAAGCAGACTACTGAATCAGTGGATACGGGGGCCCAATTGCACCTACTAGCACTACCATTCTTGCACTACTGGGATTTATTACAGTAAACAAGGACTTTCTTAATCAAAGGTACTGATAATTCGATGATGTCATAATGAATGATTGGTGAGAATACTAAAGGCAGACTAGAGGAACGTTTTGCATAGGAGTATGGGTAAGGGGGCAAGAGAAATGAGTCATGTACTGAGCCAGGGGACCTTACCACATAACAGACTGTACTCACATGGTGGGTGGTTGGAAACTTATGAACTATTTTTTTTCTGAAATTTTCCTGATTTTTAAAATTAGTTTTTCCATGGTTGATCACAGGTAATTGAATTGGTGGACATGATTGGAGGGGTATGATTGCATACGTTTTAGACCGAATCCTTTGGAAATCATCAATAGAGGGAAGGCATTAGAACTTTCTCTCATCAACAGAGCATGAATTATGAATACCTAGCCTATTTTTACCTTATGTGAAGCCCTGAATGATAGAGATAAATTGAAGTATATTAATTTTAGATTTTTTATCCTTTCCATTATTATTTTTTTCTCATTTACCACTGGCTAGCCTGCTTTCAGACTTCTTTGGAATTCTCCAACATGCCTTCTTCCTCAGGACACTTGTATGTGGAAAATTTCATCATCCTCCAAGACTGAATCTGCCTGATCCTCACTCATCAGGATCCAACAGCTTTCTTATTGTACCTTAGGACTGAAAGATAGGACAACTGTTCTGCCAGAGCTCTATTTAAGAAAGGGGAGCATCAAAAAAAAAAAAAGAAAGAAAGGAATTCATCACTATCTTTTCTCCATGTCCCACCACATCTTCTTGGAGCTTTGGGACTTCCCTATATTGTAATCACTCAATACTTCCTTCTCTCTCCTTCCCCACATGCACTTTTCAATTTCCTTAGGGACTGTCTTTTCTTCTTCTTCTTCTTATATTCATACCCCTGGCACTTAGCAAGGTGCCTGTCACATAGAACACCCTTAATTAAAGTGTATTGACTGATTGATTTCTAGAATGGAAGAGTGCCTCTGATGTTTGCATATATTCTCTTCCCCCCAATCCCTACCTCTGCATTGAATGAGGTTTGGAAATTTAGAAAATCCTCAAATGTGTGGAAAATGAAAAGTCTAGAGGCAAGTTTTGATAGGCAAGGCAAAAGATATGAGTGGATGGATAAAAACAAGAACAAAGAAAAAGTTAAATAATTTGTTTTTTAAATCTCATATCTCCTTATAGTAATATTTTTCTTTTATATATATTCATATCTATATATCTGTATCTATATATCTATATATCTGCCTTTCATGTCAAATATAGACAGGTGGGTTTGGAGAGGGTCCAAATGTGTGAATCTTCTCAAGGTTGCACTCCTGACTTCCTGTGACTTTTCCTTTTAATTGGATGGCTCCTCTAAGAAATTCCATTTATAAGATAGGGGTTTGGGAGTGGGGGAGGCAGGCCAGCCATTCCTCATTCCTCTCTCTATGTAACTGCCCTCCTCTCCTGACTCCCAGCAGAATTGTATTCCCAGCACTTAGTATAATACTAGGCACATAATAACACTTAATAAATGCTCACTGACTGATTCTCTCTTTTTGGAAAGCTTGCTATGTGTAAGAATCAGCATCTCAGGGGGCAGCTGGGTAGCTCAGTGGATTGAGAGCCAGGCCTAGAGATGGGAGGTCCTAGATTCAAATCTGGCCTCAGACACTTCCCTGCTATGTGACCCTGGGCAAGTCACTTAACCACCATTGCCTAGCCCTTACTGCTCTTCTGCCTTGGAACCAATATATAGTATTGATTCCAAGACAGAAGGTAAGGGTTTAAAAAAAAAAAGAAGAATCAGCATCTCAGTCCTTCCTTATGCTCACCCTCATTTGTTATCACAAAGGAGTAATGGACACATAACTGGCCTTGCAGTTAAAAGATCAAATTCTATTCCTGACTGCAACTGTGACTTTGGTACATCACTTTAAATAAAATTATTTCCAAGGTCTCTTCCAGCTCTACCATCCATTTCTATGAGTAACCATATAGTACAGATTTCCCAGAATCATGTCATAGAACTGGAAATGATCTCATTACATGATTTCGTCTCATTTTGGATGCTGTCCGTTCTTTACGAAAACCTGATTTACAAAGCAGATGACCATTTTCCTTTTTTTCCCACCATTCCAAGTCAAGTCAACAAGCACTTATGAATTTCCTGCTATGTGTCAGGCAGTGTACTAAATGCTTCTAAGTATTAGCTTTTATATTTAGATGAATAATTTCCAATTATTAAGCTTGCATTTCATCCTCCCACTTCTTGTCAAATTAAAAAAACATCAAAATCTTTGTCACAAATATGTATAGTTAAGCAAATTAAATTTGTGTATTGGTTATGTTCAATGCTTTCATAGTCATGTTATCCTTACTGGAGGAGGAAATGGCAAACTACTCTAATATCTTTGCCAAGAAAACCCCATGGATAACATTGGCATACTATGGTCCATTGGGGCAAGAGGCGTTGTACAAGACTGCACAATACCAACAACACATCCAAAACTGCATGTCTCATTCTGAATAGTCCATCACCTCTCTGTCAGGACCTTGGCAGTATGCTTTACCCTTGAGAGGACCATTTCTTTTATAAAAGAATCTTTTTTATTTGGAACCAGACTTTGTTTTCCATTACATTAAAAATTTCTCTAATGTGTTTAAAATATTATTTGATTTACACATATACACACATATATGTACATGCATCTTCGAATAGATACATGTGTGTTGTTGAGGATCAGGTACTGATCTGCAAAGGCAGAGGTAGTTTCTTTATTGAAGAGTTCCTTATGCCAATGAAATTTCAGTTCCAGTCCCTATCTTTATCAAATTAAATATATTATTTCTGGGACTTCCATTAAAATCCTATTCCTCTGCCTCACTTTGGCCCCAGGGTGGCTCTGATTTTTTCAGAGCTCTGACAGTAGAATGCAGACATTGCCAATTTTTTTTCCCCTAAATTGGAGAGCTTTGTGGTACAATCGAATGTAATGGACTTTTTTCTACTAGCAGCAATGCAATGATCCAGGACAATTCTGAACGATTTATGAGAAAGAATGCTATCTATATCCAGAGAAAGAACTGTGAGAGCAGAAACACAGAAGAAAAACAATTGCTTGATCACATGGGTTGATGGGGATATGATTGGGGATGTAGACTGTAAACAATCACACTAGTGCAAATATCAATAATATGGAAATGGGTCTTGATCCATGACACATGTAAAACCCAGTGGAATTGCACATCAGCTACAGGAGTAGGAGGGAAAGAACAAGAATCACATAACCATGGAAAAATATTTTAAATTAATTTTTTAATTAAAATTTAAACAAAATTTATTTTATTTATAATTATAATTATAATTAAATAAATAATTATATTTATATATAATTATGTATGTGTGATAATTATATATAATTATAATTAAATAAATTTTAAAAATTTAAATAATTAAATTTTTTTATTAAAAAAATAAATTGGAGAGGCTTTGCGAATGGTCTTGGTAACAGATGATGTCTGCTCTCTATGCACTACTAGGCAGGGACAGGCTCATGTAGGTGATAAACTTTGAGCCATGGTGACCTCTGAATTATTGTCCATTTATTTTATTACAAAAGGAAACCCTCCTTCTCTCTCACTAAGGTAACACCTAAGCTGTCGTACGCTACATATGCGCTATACCATTGTTTGAGTGGAATGCTTTCTACTTAAGGGCAGCATTATTCTATTTTTTTCTTTTTTTAGTAAAGGTCAGCATCAGATGTCTATGTTCACAAGCCCCCCAAAAAGCCTACTTTGGGAGTGTGAGTACCTTATTGTATTGCCTCCCACACCAATGTGAGACTGGGAGTGCTGTAATTAATTATTATTATTTTTTTAAACCGTTACCTTCAGTCTTAGAATCGATACAAGCATTGGTTCCAAGACAAAAGAGGGGTAAGGGTTAAGCAATTTGTCCAGGTCACACAGCTGGGCAGTGTCTGAGATCAAGTCTTGTGTGCCACCTAGCTACCCCCGTAGCTAATTATTAAATGTGAAAGGGAAGAAGTGTTCTGTGCCGGCTTGGTTGGGATAGGAGTGTTGCTGAGAGCCACTTGGTCATCATATACAAGCCAATTGTTGAATCTCAACAAGCACTTTCACCATTGAGGTTCACCAATGGTTGCCCATCCAGATAAGACCACAAGTGAAAGGAAAAATCACTGATGGGAAAACAGAATTTTACTCAATGCCTAATGACATTTTTTAATCAAATTCAGTATAATTGCTTCTAACAGCATATGGTATTAACTTTCATCTATGGATGAGAGTGACATTTGTCAAACTAATAATCCACCTGCCTTTCTTGAACCTTTCAACAATGGGAGACTAATCTGAATTTTGAAAAATGGAAGCCCTGATTCCTCAGAGAATGCATTTTAGGTCGAATCCAAATGCCTTATTTTAAAGATGAGCAAAGTGATTTGGTATCAAAAATGTCATTTCACACATATACTGAGATATGGTTTTGGGAACATAAGGTAAGATTAATACACCAGTTGGAAGGCAGTGATTAGCTTATTAAATCCATATTCATGCATGCTTAAAAGGATGAGGCCAAACAATTAGATGCCAAATTTGATTTGTTTTTAATTGTTATAAGTCGTTTAAACGGTAGCTGGTAAACATATATCTGATTGCTGATTTTATTTAATCAATCATGCTAAGCCATGCACAGAAGCTAAATAAATTACTGAGATTATTATATGTATTTCCACATGAAAATATTGCTTTCTAGGTAAATGGGTTAAGTATGAATTCTAATTTTTTCCAGTTTGTTATGATTAATCATTGACAATTAAAATTACTTTTTTAAAAAGGCAATGAGTTTTAAAGAGATCTAAAAAAAAACCAAAGAAGCTAATTTAATTTAGACAAACAGTAACATTGTGCCAGTATTGAAAAGAATGCCCAGCATTAGTAGAGAGCCAACTGAAGATAAATACCTGAGGTGATTGAAATGAGAAGATCTCAACAATAATTCTGTTAAAGGTTAAGGACACAGCCAGAGTAATTAAGCCAGATTAGTTAATTAAGGATTTTAGATTGTCTCTGGAAATGTCCAGAAATCCATCCTGGCAGTTTTTAAAACAGCAGTGCTTTCAAAACACAAAGAGTGTGTACTTATTCTTCCTGCATATGATGCCAAAGAATGTGAAAGCCATTGCAGGTGCCAGGTATGCATTTGGCTTATTACCCTTTCCTTTTCAATAGGCTTAAGAAATTAAGTTATTTACTTGCAAATGTCCACCTCCAGGGAAATAATTGATGAATAGAAACATGAAAGACATAAATATGTAATCTACACTTTCGCTAATATATATATGTGAATATATATGCATATATATTTCCCCTATGTAATAGATCTTGGTCAGCTAGGTGGTTCAGTGGATAAAGTGCTGGGTGTGGAATCAAGAAAACTTATCTTTCTGAATTCAAATCTGGCCTTAAACACTTACTAGTTAGTTTCTCCATTTGTAAAATGACTTGGAGAAGGAAACAGCAACCCATTCCAGTAACTTTGCCAAGAAAACCCTGAAATGGGTCACAATGAGTCAGACACAACTTAAATAATTGAAAAATAGCTCGAGTATGTCGGCTTTATACTCTATATAGTGCTTCCTCACAGTAATTCTACAGTTAGTTTATTATTACCATTTTACAGATGAAGGAACCAACTTACAGAGAAGTGGAGGCTTTTCCCCATGGTTGACAAAAGACAGAAACCCAGTGGTTCATTCGACTTCCAGTCTAGGTCTCATTGTACTTTGCCATATTAGATTTTTCTTGTGTTTCAACTCTGATCAATCACTTTTCTCTTCCCATAAGGAAAACTCAGGGAATTATTTAGTCTCCATGACCTTTTCCTCTTGGGTCTAAATATTTGAAATTCTCATTGGAATAATATTCACTTTGTTATAGGCTACAGGTCAACAGATGTAGAGTTAGACAGAGTATTGGAGGCTGTCCAATCCAATCCCCTCATTTTATGGATGAGAAAACTGAGGGTGAGGGAGGTTAATTGACTTATTCAAGTTGATTTTTTAAAAACAAACTAGCTTTTTTCCTAGTACATTCAGCAAAAGGCCTGCTTTGACCTTATAAATCAACTGGAATTGTGGTTCAGGTGAGCTTACTCCCCAAAAGAAGTACAAAAAGTATTTCAGCCAAATATAATAAAATAGACTTTCTTTAACAAGATCAAAGGGCCAGTCCTCATCCAAAGTTGCAAAAGAGTGAAAGAATATACACTAAGGCTGAGAAGGAAAATATCTAGACCATATCCTAAAAGAAGGTGACTTTTAGATTGACTTGAATTGGAATTTGTCCGTCCATCCATCCATACATCCATTCATTCAACAAATATTTACTTGAAAGGAGGGAGAAAAACAAAAAACAAAAAACAAAATAGACCCCGGAAGACTATTAAATTTTATATAAGGAAATACTTAATGGAATAACAATCTTAAGATCTCTCTTCAGTAAGAATCAGTATGGGAAATACCCATAAAGTCTCAAAGTCAATGAAGGAATGAAAGCTAGCAGGAGAAGACCAATTTTAGATAACAGTAACCCTGCCTAGGAATAGATCTGTGTTTCAATTTCCCCACTGGATGCAATGAGGATGGGAATACAAATACATTGTAATAATGGGTATGTGAATTTGGATTACAATTGTGTTGTTGTCAGCACAATGCTCTTTAATAAACATGAAACAACTAGAAAATTAATATGTCCACTAGAGAAAATATATTGCCCTCTCTGATGGAATACAGATTTTTCTTTTAATGAAGGAGGGACTTCAGATGAAAGACTAACATATTAGTACAGTGTCTGGCATAAAATGGAGACTTAATAAATGTTTATTGATTGATTGGCTATTTCCTCCTAGATTAAAAAAAAATCCTGATCTTCCAGCTTAGAATTAATACTGTGAAATGGTTTCGAGGAAGAAGAGCCATGAGGACTAGGCAATGGGCATTAAGTGGCTTGTGCAGGGTCACAAAGCTAGGAAGTGTCACAGGCTAGATTTGAACATACGACCTCCTATAGCTAGTCCTGAATCTCAATCCACTGAGCTACCTATCTGTCCCATTTACTTCTAGATTGTTGAATTGCAAGCATGCCCAGTCTTGATCAGTGGAATTCAGAGTAACCAAGATAGAAAAAAAGAACCCATATAATGGAAGTTTTCTGAATGTTAAAAAAGAACCATTAGTTAAAATTCAAGCAATTTGATGTCTCAAGCTGATTGACTCAAGGACTATTGTCCGTGCAGCAAAGAGTGATGGAAAGAATTATACAAATAGGCAGCTTTTATAGCCTCAGGGCCACACGGGAGGTAGAGATGGGGGTGGGAAGAGTGATGTATGTTGGCCATAAGTTTAAAACAAGCTTTATATTTAGCAGGCAAAAATCTATCAGAATTTGGCTATAGGGTATGAGCATTTCAGTGGTTTCATGATGCTAAACCAAAAATGTGACATGACAAAAAAAATGCAATTTCCCTGCAATAATGAATGCATTTGCCAAAAACAATGATAAAAGCATTAAGAAAAAATATTTTTCTTCAGTTTATTATGCTGCCCTGCTTCATTTTAACATACGTGCTTTTATTTCTCTTTTTTCAACAAATGTAACCAGGGGGTCTCAAAAGCTGGAAGTGACCTGGGCTTTTCTGAACCTCTGAGAGCCTGTGTCTTTCTCTTTCAACCATTGTAGGGAAAGGGGAAAAAAAAACTGGCAGGAGAAAGAATGCAACAAACTATTGTTTTTTTTTCCAGGTCATTTCCTATGAGAAAGGACCATGGCTTTTGATAGTTCAGCAACACAATGCCAGGAGCATGAAAAGAGGCTTAATGGGAACCTTAAATCCGCTTCTGTTCTAAAAGAGCCAGTGGCTATAATAGTTATAGGTAGCAAATGATCCCTCTATTGCAAATATTAATAAAATGGAAATAAGTTTTGATCAATGATACATGTAAAACCCAGTGGAGTTTCTCATTGGCCACAGGAGAAGAGAGGGAGGAAGGAAGGGAAAGAACATGAATCATGGAACCATGGAAAAATATTCTAAATTAATTAAATAAATGAATAAATTTTAAAGATTAATTATAGCTAGCATTTATAGATCACATTATGGCTTGCCAAGTGTGGCTCACATATTACATCATTTTATCCTCACAACAACCCTGTGAGGTAGAGGCTATTACATCATCCTCACTTTACAGATGAGGAAACTGAGAGAGGCAGCTAAGTGTCTCAGGCAGGATTTGAACCCTTACTCCCCTTAATTCTGTTTGCCTCAGTTTCCCCATTTGTAAAATGACCCGGAGAAGGAAACAGCAACCCATTCCAGTAACTTTATCAAGAAAACCCCGAAATGGGTCATAATGAGTCAGACACAACTTCAACAACTGAAAAATACTAGCTCATGAGTATTTTGGCTGTAGACGCTATACAGTGCTTCCTCACAGCAGAAAAGTGTGTGTGTGTGTGTATTAAACATCCATACTTTGACTTCATTCAGAAATTCCTATTTATTTTTTCTTTTTTCTCAATTTCCTCCTGGAACACTCCCAATTTTACAAAGTCCAGGTTTCCAGCTTCCTCAGGTGATATGCTTACTCTTTTGCTTCATGATTTATGTGTTCTTCCAATTAAAAAAAGAATCCCCCCAAAGCTGAGTATGTATTCCTTCCTCTGAAATACTGCAGCCCACCCAATATTTTTCCTTAATAGCATAGTCATTCAGCTCCTCAATTTGCTACTAATTTAAGTGAAAAACCTCCATGAATGCGCCTTTTTTCTTCTGAAGAATCTTTCTTCTTAACGTGTACTTGGGCAGAACAAATGAGAAGAAGGACTTTGCTTCCAGCCAGACGAGTAATTCAAACCCTAAGAGAGCATATAAATAAACACCACTGATACCTGCTAATAGGTCATGAGTTCTGGGAGGGATATGTTTGGAGAAATCACACTTTATAACAGTCTTGTCAGCAATAGATGAAAAGGGGATTATGTTATTATGTTACAGAGCTCCAGACGAGAGGCGACAGAACAGCTGTGATTGTGTACAAGTTTTATCTTTGTACCTGGAGAACCATGTCAGGGGACCTCGATGCTGCCTTCCTTGAATGCACTTCAAGAATATGAGGTTTTGTGTCATTCGGCAACAGGACAAGAGATTTTTCCATTTCTTTGGCTCCAAAATAACACTTGGATTCCACTAGCTAGAAAAATTACCAAGTAGTTATAATTTAAAAGACGGATGCTGGTCTGGAGGTCTCCTGTCTGCCACATAATCTAAATTAATTTTAATATTAGGCGGCCGGGTTCCTCTTTTGAATAGCTGTAGGAAGGAGCAACATTGAAGCAACTTTTATAGAATGATAGTCTGCTATGAATTTATGAGGGTTCTGATTAGTTGGAAGGAAGGAAAAGCAATCAACCAGTGATCGACAGTTTTCCTGTGTTAGATTTTTGACGTGGCTTAAATCTTAGAATCAGAGAGGTTATCTCTTTCATTCCCCTGCTAACACTAAAGACCTGTCTATTAAAAAAAAAAAAAACAAACTGCAAGAAATTACAGTCTTTACACCTTGGTACAACATTCCATAGATATAAATTCACGAAGGCTTTCTTAATACCCCGGGCAAATAGATAATAAAAAATCAAGCAATGAAAATCACCAGGATTTCAGTGATATGATTTCTACAAAGAGGGAAAGAGCTCTTTGTAGTAATAAGAAGAAAAAATTTGAACAATGTACAGATTCCAGAGGCGCTAAAAGTATAGGATTGTACGTTAGGCAAAACTTGAGCAATAAAATCAAGCTTCTGAAATAA
Organism: Monodelphis domestica; assembly: GCF_027887165.1. Classification (NCBI taxonomy): domain Eukaryota; kingdom Metazoa; phylum Chordata; class Mammalia; order Didelphimorphia; family Didelphidae; genus Monodelphis; species Monodelphis domestica. Next base: position 233,774,152 of record NC_077232.1, read on the forward strand.
CACAGATGGTCTTTTGCTGGGAATACAGTAGTTTTACTGAAAGCTACAGATATACTCCCTTTTGCTAAGTCTGATAGGAGGTGCAAACCCTTTGATTTCTTTGGGAAAATATGGAGCACCTTGAGCTTTAGGTATCTGATTCAGGAAAAAGGGGAGCACCCCAACAAGCAAAAAACTACAGGATGGATCTAATGACCCACCTTGAAATAACACTTTAAGGTCTTCAAAGTACTTCCTACCCAACAATACTATGATGCAAGGGATACAAGTATTACAATTTTGTAAATGAAGAAACTGAGGCTTAGAAAGGTTAAATGATTTGCCCAATGAGAAGGGGAAAGGTGTAGAAAACAGGCACTTATTAAGCATTTATTATGTTCCAGGAACTCTGCTAAGTGCTTTACAAAATTTGATCCTCACAACTAACCTGGGAGACGGGTGTTATTATTATTCTCTCTTTTTTTATTAGCCAAGGAAACCAAGTCAGATGGATTGACTGACTTGCCCAAGGTCACAAGACTTGTATCTGGAGTCAGATATGAATCCAAATCTTCCTAACTCCAGGCACAGATTATCTAACCACTCTGACACTTATCTGCCCTGGTCATGTGCCCACAGTCATACAACTAGTAAATGTCAGAAACAAGACTTGTTTCAGCCTTCTGAATCCATTTTTGGATCCAAGCCCTTTATGTAGTAGATGAGTATATGTAGTATATAAGGTTTACCAACTACTTGTAGACATTACCTTATCTGATCCTTACAATAAATTTGTGTTAAGTTTTATAGATATCATTATTCCGATTTTACAGATGAAAAAACTGAGGCTCAGAGAGTTTAGAAAACTTCCTCAAAGTCATGAAGCATATAAGCACTTGCAGAAGATTTCAATCCAGATATTCTTGTCTCCAAGTCCAGCACTAAAGCCAATGATACTATATTCTATCACATTGTTATACAGCGATTATAGACAACTAGATAGAGCTAAGATTTTAGAAAACATTGAGGGAGCAGATAGATAGCACAGTGCTTAACTGTGAGGCCCTGGACAAGTTGCTTAACCTCAGTTGCCTAAGCTTTGCTGTCTGCCATCTCAAAATTCATACAAAGACAGAGGGTTAGGGTTTAAAAACAAAACAAAACAAAACAAACAAAACAATGAGAGAAAAAAAGAACGATTCGACCACAACCAAAAATATATAGGGATATTCAAATGTCTAAAAAGGGTAGCAGTTGGTTGCTTCTATAAGGCACTGACCTTGAGGTTTACATTTGGCTCTAGGAATTATGCCTTAGCTATCAGAGATTTCAGATTTTCTAAACCCTTTCTAACTCCTCCTTTCTCTAGTCCAGCAGTTCTCAAGTGTGATCTGGGGACCTCTGCAGGTCCATGAGGTCAAAACTGTTCATAATAAGACAGATTTTTAAATTTTGAATAAAGTAAACATTGAAAGTTTTGAACCAGATTAAAAAAAAAACTCAGGGGATTGACATGGCCCTTTATAATTTCTAAAAGTGTAAACCAAAAAGTCTAAGAATTGCCAGTCCATCTCTCTCACTTCAAGGGCTAGGAAGGAAAAGTAGATTTCTGTGAACAAGCAAAACACCAGCCTTCCTTTTGGGTAAACACCAATGTCTTGGGTGCAGAGAGTGAACTAGAATTCTAGCAAATCAGAACTGAAAAATATCCAAAAAGTGACCTGATCCAACCCCTGTATAGGAATCCCCTGGATATAGCATCTAAGACAAAGACAAAATAGCATCCAGCCTCTTCTTTGAGACCCCCAGCGATGGAGTAATCACTGCCTCCAATTTTGCAAAGCTCCAGGGAAATGAAGTCAAAGATACCTGTCATCCTCCCCCAGCTCCCACCATCCCACCCACCCACCCACATAGACACTGGAAGTTCTGAAGCTCCATATGTTCAGTAATGTATTCAGTTCCATACAGTTTTCTTGGCATGACTCACACAAAGGGCATCTGCCTAAGGAATAACAAATTTCAGTGTTTTTCAGCATTTACTTTTTGGCAGCTGATTTTTTAAGTGATTGCTCCTACTTCATTCTTTTATGTCCATTCCTTTAAAGCCTGACAGCAGGAAGCAGCTCTGGGTGTAATAAATTAGCCATTCATTGTTTTAATTTCCAGCAGAGGCAACATACCAAGAAGGCTTAGTTCCTAAAAAAAAAAAAAAAAGCTCAGTTGCCTTGACCTTAGCATAACTCTTTCTTTTTTTCTTTCCATGCTCCGGCTTCTCTAGAGTTGGGCAATGCTAACAGGGTCTCTCCTCCCACTCTTCCTACCCTTATTTCAAATCAATTAGACCTTAAGCAGAGAAGTAGAGAGCTTTGCTTCTTTTTATCACCTACATAAGAGGCAGAAAATAGTGAAGAATAGCTATTTTATTGTGTATAATGCACATATTTGTGTGTATATATCATATAATATTATTAATATTACACAGTGCTTTTAGGTCTGCAAAGCCTTTTAGCTATGTTAAGTCATTGATTTGGAAGGAACATTGGATTGGGGGAGAAGAGGAAGTCTCAATGAAGTCCAGTGTGTGCTTGTGTGCTTCCACTTTCCCCATCTCCATCCCTCCAAATTACCTGGATTTATTTCAGATGTATCTTGTCATTATTTATCTGTGAATATGCTATTAGACTGTAAGGTCCTTGAGGGCAGAGAATGTCTCACTTTTGAATGAGTATCCTTAGTGCCTAGCAGCACACAGAGTAGGCATTGGGGAGATCTGGGGTAAGTAGGCTCAGTGCTATCTAAAGTCCTTTCTAGCTCTAATAAATTTTGAAATTTCCTTTTAATGGGTTGATGCACCAAAAAGTATAAAAATGTCCAGAGAATGAACAATGACTTAGAGCCATTGATTTCATCGGATGGAACAGAAATCATGAACTCCAAAGCTATAGTTTTAAAATAATTTTTCTGGAGTGCCCCGATATTTAGAGAATGAAACTTATGTTACAAATTGGTTCCAGTGTGAGCAATTCAGTTGCTTTGCCAATAGCAGAGTGGCAGGATTCTCTGTCCATTTAATTCTACATTCCAAATCTCCAACTGAAAGAAACACCACCTGCTCATCAATATTGCGTTATTCACAACAGTTCCCGTTTGCCATGATGAGCATTTCAGAGCCCCCAGCAGTAAACTGTTGACTAGGCTCATTTAAAAAAAGATTTGACTCCTTTGTTCCTGGACTTGCTTTTCTTAAATCTTGACTCTGAGCCTGGCTTTTTGCAGTACAAGAGTTAAAGAGAATCAGAGCCTCTGGTCAAATGGCTACAGAAGAACAGAGTCTTCTGATCACGACAGAAGTGTGTGATTCCAGTTTCTGATAGAGAACTAGGGATGAGCTGAATATTGAACCAGGCTGGAGATGGGAGGTCCTGGGTTTAAATGTAGCCTCAGACACTTCCTAGCTGTGTGACCATAGACAAGTCACTTAACCCCCATTGTCTAGTGCTTATAACTCATCTGCTTTAGAACCAATACAGAAGGTAAAGGGGGGAAAATAAATGAACTATTGATAGATGTGAGATATGGCTAATCCTGAAGAAGCATTCAGAAAAAAAGTGAGATCTCATGAAACTCTAAACTCCCAAGCATTGCCACTTGGCCTGCCTTTCCACCCCAAAGATCATGGGCTTTGTCACCTGCCCTCCATTCAAATCTCCCCCATATGTGTTGTCTCCCCAGTTTGAATGTGATCTTCTTGAGAGCAGGAATTACCTAGCTTTTTTTCCCCTTCTATTTGTCTTCTCATGATGCTTGGTACCCAGTAAGTTCTCAATAAAATTTATATGATAGGAAGATTGGAGGGGGGAGTGTGGGGAAGAAGGTAACAAAGAAGGAAATGAAGAACATTTGGCTAATACAAAGGACCAAAGGTAGTTCCTGCTCGGTCAAACCATTTTTTCAGGTCACCTTTTAACTCATTCCTCCATCTTATCAGTTGCTAATCCTCTGAATTCTTTCTAGTGTTATGGCTATTCCAGCACATAGTTTTTCTCCCCTACCACTGGAGGTCAGGGATTACATCTTCCTTATCTCTGCATCCTCCAGGGACTGCACCTAACCGAGAAGCTTACCCCCACACCAGGAGCTTAATAAAATGTGTGTGCATGTTAAATGAACTTGGTAATAAAGGCTGAATCTCCTAAATCTCATTCCAGTTGAAGACACATTTCAGGGATCCTGCTCACTGATGTCAGACAGTTCATTTACTGCCTGTCAAATGCTATTCCGTGTCCTCCGGATACAAAGGAAAACAAACAGCTCCTGGCTCTCAAGGGGCTTTCCCCTAATTCTAAGAAAGGTGGATTTTTAAAAAATATGTACTTGATTTCAGATCTGACTGACTTAAATCAAAGGGGAAAGCCCTTTACAGCTGACATTTCAAGACACAAATACTCTCCTTAGCATAAGGATAGATAATTTTGGCAATAATGACTTTGGACAGGGATTCTTTACTTTGTGTGTGTGTGCGTCATGGACCCCTTTAGCTGTCTGCTAAAGTTTATGGACCTCCTCTCAGAATAATGTTCTGCTTTTTTAAATGTTTATTTTAAATGCATAAAAGTTACAATTTCAAAAGAAAACAATTTAATGGAAATATAGTTATAATTTTTTTAAACCCTTACCTTCTATCTTAGAATCAATACTGTGTGCTGGTTCCAATGCAGAAGAGTGGTAAAGGCTAGGCAATGGGGGTTAAGTGACTTGCCCAAGGTCATACAGCTAAGAAGTAGATAGGACCACATTTGAACCCAAGTCTTTCCATCTCCAAGTCTGGCTCTCAATCCACTAAGACACCTAGCTGCCCCCTAGTTATCAAAATCTTTTTTAGAAAACAAGTTCAAGGCTCCCCAATTAACTCCTAACTTAATATTGATGTTAAGAAGAGAAAAATGACCACAGAATTAATTAGGGTCCTTCCCACCTTTATGCTTCTATGAGGACACATATGGACTGAGCAAAATATATCAAAGAAAGAGGGACGAAATGAGAGAGGAAGAAAAAGAGAGGCAGAGACATAAATATAACATTGGAGACTGGACATTGACCAAGAACTTCAAAAATAGAAAAAATAAAAATGTGTCTGGGAGTTGGACTCTGTTTTTATTTCAGTCTGGCACAAATCTTTAAATATAAAAGACATTTCTGGAAAGAACATAGGACTGACTGTTATGGGTAAAATCTTTGGTTTCCTTTTTATGCCTACTCGTGTGTCTTTTTGACATCAGAATAGGATCTTATAAAGATAAGTCAAAAGCAAATGAAGTTAGTTTTGTGATGCTGAGTGAATTCCAAGGAACAGATGTGATCCTGGATGTGGGGGCATCCTGAATTGTTCACACGTGTTCCAATACATATATTATTGGGGATGATTTCCAAGGCCGCCATATGAGTCATTTCAATCAAGACTAATGCAATCCAAACAGCTTCATCAAAGGGATTTCTAGTCTGTTCAGAGAAGGTTTACAAGCTCTCAGTTATTGAACAAAATGATCCCAAGCTTCTATAGGCATAACTATAGCTAATCAAGGAGGTATCAGGGCTCTGATAAAGTGCTAATGACATACAGTCAACCCACTTCCAAAGGAGAACTGGAAGGAAGGTTGTGATAAACTGAATAATTGGCTTGCTGGTACAGGGTATTTGTAATCAGCTGGTCTTGTTTGGTTCAGACAATGTCTTCATTGTTTCATAGCTGGAAGGAATCTGGTGAAAAGAGTGAAAAATTAGCAACTACTTTGTTACCAGATCATAAAACCAAGGCTTTTGATCTGGGTCTCTCAAGCAGGAAACAATAGAAACTTAGAGGTTCCCTTCACTCAATAAGCCATCTGAACTTCTCTGCGTAAAGACACAAGCCATGATTGTAAAGGTTATTACACTATTATGCAACTATTAAGCTCAGTTTCTAAATAAAGTCCCATGATTCAGTGTTCTTCCAGTCTCATGTAAACAGAAGCCCTCATTTTGAATGTGAAGCATGGGTGGCCACTTTTATCAGAAAAAGGGATCTACAAACCAGAGAATGTGGCCTCCTTAGGCTTCCACCCTCCTGGGAAATGCCTCATGGTATGCTATCGTTTGTTCCTGAATATGTGCTAGATGCAGGTGGTGAGTTTTTCCCTTAGGACAAGCTGATGCTGGAGTGTGGCTGGCTCAGGAGCTGAAGGTTTTATGGCACCATATTTATAGCTCTTCTTCCCTAGCAGTCTTGCTCAGAACTCTTGTGCTCATCCTATTAAAATAAAAAATCAAGTGAATTCCTTTTAAGTACTTTAAGTTTTCCTGTGCCTGGCAAGGGGAACAGGCATGCCCCTCTGGGGAGGGGTCATTAGTTTGCAAATGAAGATTCCTCTGTTGGATACAATAATGGGTCAGGAGAGAAGTTCAAGGGGGGCTAGATGTGCCTGGAACTGTTTCTTTACCTGCACCTGTGGATGGACCCATGGTCTTCTAGGGCAAAAAAAATGTTTGTCATTATTATCATTAACTTCTAACTAAAATCTGTCATTTCTTTCAATGATTTAAAAAAGTTTTCTGTTTAAAATGTCAGACTGGGGGTGGTGGTCCATGACACACACAAAAATGGTTAACACAAGCTCGCTTCCTCATAGTCCCCCATAAGCACGCTATAATATTTCTCATATGGCATGGGAGGAAGCTAACGACAATGGGGTAAAAATAGAGAGGGCAGAAGGATGTGAGCATCTTCTATCTGATCTGACACCTTAATTTTGGGGGGCAGGAAGAAGCCTTCTTTCATAAGGCTGGTTCCTATTTAGTACCTTAAAACACCTAAGTGATTCTGATTAGACTTTTATCCTTTCTCTAAAAATTATTCATATTCTTCTTGTCAAAGGGTCATCAAGAAATACTTTTCTTCCTTAAGAATCAGCAGCTGAATGTATTCTGGATTTTTCTAACCACCACAAGACTCGGTGTAACATTCCTAAGTATTTTGGACATACAGCTACACTGAAGTTCACCTCTTATACCAAAACTTTGAAAAATATTTTATAGATATAGATATAAATATCTATATTATATATCTATATATGTGTGTATATAAATATACACATATGTGAAATGTGTATATTTGTATATATGCATATGTTTATATACATACATAGATGACTCTTCATTTCAGGAGAGAAGTTATATCTATATTTCTCTATAACTATGTATACAGATATAGATATATAGATATACCTTCTCCTTGAAATGAAGACTCATCTTTTTAATGCCAATAGTCAGATGGGTACAAATGATGGCACATGAAAGCCTCCCAAGAATTAGATGTTGCAATATAGAACAGAATGGAGAGTGACAAATGGAAATTGCAGTAAAAGTTAGTATCAAAGAAATTGATGATCAACAAGACACTTCTCTGGGCTTGTGGCGATAATAAGGAATAACCATTAGCTGGCTAAATTCCCCATGAGCATTGTCACATCAAGAGAAAGTGAGGAATTGGGTTCAAATCTGGCCTTAGACATTTCCAAGCTTTGTATGAGTAAAGAAGGTGCCAAGATCTCAGTTCTACCAGATCCTAACTACGGACCTTTGGGCACCTTGTACCAAGAGGGATGGAAAATGGGGAGGGGGAGAAATAGATAGACACACACACACAGAGAAAGACAGAAACAGGCAGACAGAAAGAGACAGAGATAGAAAAAGAGAGACAGAAAAAGGGAGACACAAAGAGAGAGAGAGAGGGAGGAGGTCAAAGAGAAAGAGGGTAGTGTGTGCGTTATTTTGGGGCTTCTGTATCATTTCATAGGTCTACTACATCTCACAACTCTTCCCAGTTTTTTATTCTTTTAGTAATATAAAAAAAAATTTATAAAATATAAAGAAATTTCCTAGAGCTTGAGTAGTTCTTCAGACCAGAATTATTTTCCTCAAATTGCCTATCTTATCTCATTTTCATACATTCAAATGATCCTATGTCTGCAGATTAGACTAAAAGGGGCAGATCCCACATATATATTCCATTAAATCAGATGTTTTTCTACGTGGATGGGTAACAACCTCATCATGAAGCTTCTCTTCTTGCCATGTTAGTTAACTCAGAAGGAAGGACTAAAGGTTTCTCTCTTCAGAGAAAAACGAAAGCAGAATTACAGCATTAAAGAATGCTCTGCATGTACCTACCTGAAAACTACAGTCCTATGAACTGATGTGAGGGGGAGAATGTAGCCGACTGAGCCATCAGCCAAAGACTTGCTTGCAAGAACATGAAGGACAGAATGCCAATTAAATGTAAGAAATCATCTAGTCTAATGTCAGCACTGGTCCTCACATTTCTGTTGGCACCACCAGAGAACAGAGAAAACTGTCCAACTCTCAAGGGGCTAGAAGGACACTTCAGACTTTTTCCTCCTTCTCCTCATTCTGATGTTCCATATCCCATATGGCTCTGTTCATTTTAGAATTACCAGAATCTACTTTAGCATCAAATGTTAGATTTAGAATTCCCCTGAGCAAAGAAGAAGAAAAAAATTCACAGCATTTCCCATACAGTACATCTTATATCATTTTCAAGGGGATGAGAAAAATAATATAAATTTAAATGCAGAAGTTGGCATTTTGGTCTTTGGCCTTAGACTGCTTCTGAACTTGAAAATGTTAAGGATTTTTCTCACAATGTAACTCAATTGGAAAGATTATGCTGATCTGTGAGATAAGAAGCAGGGGTTACTTTTAGTGTGACAGAACATAATTCTAGTTCTCAGGAGACTCTGGCCAATCTCGTAGCTGCAAGACAGGCCAAATATGAAGCATTGAGCAAAAAGCCCCTCGTGAATACAAAGCTATTTGCTACACATCTGAAGTTTGCTTTAGACTAGGGGTTCTTAATTTGGGGAGGGGTCATGGGCCATCCCCACGCTTTCCTCCCCTTTGACAATCTTGTAAGCGAGATTGACTTCTCACAATTATGTTCATAAATGCACAATATAAAATGCAGAGAATTATGGAGGAAACCAAATAATGTAAATAAAAATGTAATGTTTTTCCCATCCGAGTACATGGAATGTTTGAAATCTATCCAGGGACTTCCATGTTCAAAATGCTGATTTACAGCCTGGAAACTGGCATAGGAGAACTAAGAGTTAAATCAGAAATTCGTTCCCTGAACAAGTTTAATGGCACCTTTGTTCTTCGTCTTACCATAAAACCCCTTAGGAGCTTATGGCCACTTGGGTGGAAGCTTGAGCCCCTGAACTCTGGGAAATTTCTCAGAATCCAGTCAAGGCCAAGAGAATAAGTCCCTAATGAGAACAGGAAACCTTGACATGACAACATCAGCCATAGGTTGAACCAGATTTTCGCCTCTCTTCTTTTAGTCCTTTCACCCTTTAACCAATTACAAAATTCAATGGTTTCTTATGCATAGATTTGGGGCAAAGAAAACAGGTTATAAATTTAATGAAGATAGTTATCCTTTATACAGCATTTTTAGATTTAAAAAAAAATGCTCTAATGGTTAACTCCTTACAGAAAACACCGATTTTCTTTCACATCAATCTCTGTCCTTATGTCCCAGGAAAGGAAGGTGAATATTACTGATGTACACCAGTGAGGAGATCTTTCCTTTATAGAAAGGGGAAGCTAAAAAACCATTTTGGTTGTTGAATAGTCCTCCCTTCACAGCTCAGTGAGTTGGTCTCCCCGAGACAACTTGTGGAGACTCAGTTTGTTTGAGATGCAAGTTCTTGGGTTTGCCACAAACTTCCAAAAGGGGCTCTTTTTTGCCTTTCCTAGAAAGTATGCTGATTTTCCCCAGAATCAGTCCTTTATAGAGACATTTGCTACTTATGGTATGAAGTAAAATGGATAGAAAAACTCTGTAGGAAAATCCTATAGACCTACAAAATAGCACAAAGTAATCTAGCTTCATTGCTAACTATGGGAGAGGTGCCAAGTTTGGAGTCAGAGGATCCGGATTTGGCATCAAATCTTGGATATGCTACTTATAACCTGCGTAATGAGGTAAATAATTTAACCTCTTGGTGCCTCAGTTGTTCATCTGTAAAATAAAGGCTTTAGATTTGTTGTTCAACCCTTTTTTCAGTTATCTGACTTCCATTTGGGGTTTTCTTGGCAAAGATACAGAAATAGTTTGCCATTTCCTTCTCTTGATCATTTTATAGATAAGGAAATGGAGACAAATGGGGTTAAGTGACTTACCCAGGGTCACACAGCTAGTAAGGATGAGGTAGGATTGTAACTCAAGTCTTTCTCACTCAAGGCTCAGTTTTTAATCCATTCCTGCTAGCTCAAAATCTATGTGATTCTATCATTTAATAATTCCTTTTTGGTATCAGTTTGCCCATTAACAAAATATGGATAATAAGGGCACTTTTCTTTATGTACCTCACCTAAATATTGAGGAAATAGAAATATTTGTCAAAGCACATGGAACCCTCCAGAAGAAATCTACTTAAGTTTTTGCTTTTGGGAAGGGAGGAGTGGGGCTCAAATTCTGTACTGTTAAGTTGGCCACGTCATTTAACCTGTTTCCTCCTCAACAAAATGAGAGAATTGAACTAGATGACCTCTAAAGTCTTTTCCAGATCTAAATCCTACAAATCTTTAAATCCTGTGTATTAAATGATTACAATCATACAATGGTAGCCTAAAATCCCATGTGTCAGCAACTTCCAAGAAATGATGAGATTTTCTTAGGTAAATTTTTACTCAACTGCTCCAAGCCCCCAAGCCCCCAGTTCTAAGAGAAGGAATGTAAAAGTCTCAGAGTTGAGCAGCCATCTAGGAGTTCATTGGCTTTAAATGGATGCCATTTCTTAAGAGTTGACAGCCCAAATATGTTGGTGGTCAGATCCATTTAGAGAGTTTCTATATAGGAATACATCCAAGTCAAGAAGCCCAAAATATGTTGGGTCTTACTCAGCTGAATATCAGGTTTCCATCTAAGTGATGATTACGGTTTTAGAAAAAATAAGGAACACCAAGTTATATTTGCTAAATTTCCAACATGTACTGATCACTATATTAAACTAAAAAATATTCACTTGTCAGGAGTGTCAAGCCAGCTTCACTCAAAATTTAGCATATCGCCTTTTTAAATATCCTGTACATAACCTGTTTGTACAATAATACTCATTCTTTGTCTTCTCTATTAGATTGTGAGCAGGCATCATCCTCATCATTCTGTGGATCCTCAGTCCTAGGCACATACCAAGTCTTGAAAAGTGCTTACTGACTGACTTTTTCAGGAAACCATGATTTGTATTCTGATCTCACTCTTCCTGGTTAACTTAGAGTTCCTCCTTTAGAAATAAAATCCAGAACTCAATTCAATATGAAGTTTCCTCTTGACAACTTAAATCAATCCACCAATAAAACATTTATTAAATATCTACTATGTGCTTGGGTTGGGAATACCAAAAAGAACAAAAGAAAATAAAAAGAAAAGTCAGTCTCTATCCTCAAGGATTGTATAATCTAATGGGAGACAATATACAGGCAAATATATACCAACCAAGCTATATGCAGGATAAATAGTAAGTAATTAATAGGGAGACATCACTAGAATGAAGAGAAATTCAAAGACCATCTCTGATGTTGCTCATTTAAAAATGAGATAGAACCTTAAAAATAACAATAAACTTAAAAATAGAACCCTGGCATATAGTAGGCTCTCAGTAAATTTGTCTCAATATTAACTTCTTACTAACTTGCCTCAAAACTGTGTGCCGCACATTTGAAATTTTTGACTGGTCAATTTTGACAGTGAGGCAATGCAAAACACTCCCTAGCAATAGTCTTTCTACGTAATCAAGAATTCATGCAATTTATTTCCTCTGTAGTACCTAAGCCCTGAATGAACACACAGAGCCCTTTATTTATAAAGCACTATATAAATTCTAGCTATTATTATTTTGTGATACAGAGTTAGTTGCAAGGACTATGCAAGTAAGGCATGATTTATTAAATCACTGGCTTTTAGAAACAGAACCCGCAGTCTAAGTACATGTCAATCAGTGAGCAAATGCCAAAGAGCAAGAGAGACAGAATATAACAGCTGATTGTGTATGATCAAGTCAACCCTTTTCCCTCTGACATATGACATCTTAACTCAAAAATTCAACTAACATTCAATTCAGCGCAGTAAACATTTAAATATCTAAGTGCAAAGTCCCATATATCATATGAGAAAAGTCCATACGTTTAAAAACTCATTGACACCTGGAATATCAAATAATGCCATTTTATGCAGAGAAAAGGTAATGCAAAATTAGATAGAGGGCATTCCACATCTACTTGGGGTCAGAAAGGGCTTCCCCCCCCCCAAGCTTTAGTAGAGCTAATATGCATGGGGAGGTTATGTCAGGAACACTGTCAGTTTCCAATATGAACGATGGAGAGCAAGGTGAAGAAGTGAATATAAAGAGAAAAGTGGATTAAGTAGTTCCCAGGAGAGATTCCACAAGATGGCAGTGTAGAGATACAGGGTTTCATAGTCTCTTCCCTAAACCAAATGGCCCATGGAAGGTCCACCACTAAGATTCTGTCTGTGGTCCATAAGCATTAAGCTATGCCGTAAGGAACTTTGGCATCCGAAGACTGGCTTCAGTAGAGAGTTCCTTTAAGGCAGTTCAAAGAATTTGGTTCTTTCTGGATCTTTGGATTTGTCTAGAAATTGATCTGGCTCTGGGGGGTTAGGGGGAGGGGGAAAGGGCAGGGGAATGGGGTTCAACTAAGCCCTGGGTAAACCTGAGTTAGCTTCTCCTTAATTGTGTCCTCTGGTTTTACTCGGTCTATTCCTAATTCAGAAGCCAAACTGCACTAGTTTAGTAAAGAGAAACAAGGAGATAGTTTAATATCTATCTTCCTTAGTTGATTCCCTTGGTGAGACCACTATGCAATTCTAGAATTAAATGCTGAGGGTCATGGCAGAAGCCTGATTAGATGTGATTTGATTCAAGAATTGGTCAAGCAGAGTTCAGTTAAAAGCCAGGGAGTCCTTATTTCAGAATATGTTGGACATAAGAGCTAAGTAGTCAGAGAGGCAATAAGCAATGAAAAGATACTGATGAAAATTCCAATAAAATGAAGTCCAAGAAGATTTAGCTATGACTCTTTTGAATAGTTTATTGTATCAAACCCAAACTGGTCTTTCTAATGTCTCTATATATTGCTCTTAGGGGATATTGTCCTCTGGGGTCAACCAAAACAAGATGACATTCCTTCCAATAGCCTCTTCATGCCCATTTTTCTTTTCTCCAAGCTAAATATCCCCAGTTTCCTTCAATGCATCCTTTTAAGATTTGATTTCAAGTCCTTTTGCCATCTTGTTTGCACTTTCTAAAATGTGTTGTCCAGAATTGAAGAGAACATTCCAAGTGTCATCTGACCACGGTAGAGAAGGCAGATTTGGAGTGGGAAAGGAAATTAAGAGAGTACCTGATTCAATAGTTTCTTTTTATGAATGGGGATCCCAAGAGCCAAATAGGTAACTTGCCCAAGGTCAAACAGGTACCAAAAGATAATGTCATGATTGGAACCCTGGCTTTCAGACTACAAATCCTCTTCATATTCTGCCATGCTGTCATGGCTCTCATTCTAGATACTTGACTTCAAATTAAGGCAGCTTAAGATAAAAGTTAGCTTTTCTTCTGTTCAAAATAAGAATGCCCACACTTTTCCAGAGTGTCAATAAACAACAAGTTACTTATAGAACCTCCTCTAAATGTAACAACTATAAAATAGTAGAATAGCATAGTATGGTGGGTAAAAGGGTCTGACAAAGTCAGGGAAAACTGAGTTTCAATCCTGTCTCAGACACTTACCAGCTGTGTGACTCTAAATTATTTAACTTTTCCAGGTCTTAGTTTCCTCATCTGTAAAATGAGGGAGTTTAACAAGGTGACCTCTGACGTCCCTTCCAGCTCTCTCTCAGTGATCTTCTACACAATGTTCATATCAGATATTTTGGTAACTGGATAATGAGGAGCTGAGATAAAACTGTCTAGGAAGGAAAAAAACCCAACAACTCTTAACTAAGGATAGGTTTTGATAAGAGTGAGCTTAAGTACTTGCTAAGTTTCTAACATATCATGCAAGGTAAGATGACTCACTGTTCTGGTAACATTTTTCTGCTGGCCTGACCTTCTAGACATTTTCTTAAAATGTCCTACCAGGAGAATTTGAGTGGACTTTCCAGTTTTACATTAATCTTGACCACTTTTCCCTGAAATACCCTCTCTTCCCATCTCTCCTTTCATCAACGGATCATCTGTATCTTCACATAGATTCTCTGGACATTAAAAATGTTGAAAACATAGCAGGTAAGGAAAAAGAAAGGATAGAGAATATTGAGTTTGTTTCAGGATTCCTCTTCTATGTTTACTAACTTCCTCTGAATTTTTAAAGAACAGGAAATGATGTTTTTTCTTCCCTCTAGTAAGTCTTAATTATCAAGTACGTGGAATATCCAAAGAGCAAGCATACTTTCTGAAGAACTGCACCCAGATCAGAATGGTATATGGTCCTGTCCTGTTGTGACTCTGGGAAAGAAATACATCACAAGAAGTGATATGAGTGTGCTTAGCTTTAAAGTTGTAAAATAATCAAATTTGACTGGATAACATGTAGTGGTTAAGGAGTGAATTATGTTGCTCTTTATTTCATTTGCATTACAAAATTAAACTTGGGGAAAAAACCTGATTTAAAAAACCCTTATCATTATTTTGTTTTGTCATATCATAAAATTACTCATCATGGATTGGAGAACTAAAGGGAAGGGTAAATGGAATTTTATATCCAGGTAAACTTTGCTCAAAACAATGGTTTATGCAGTAGGTCTGGCAATCCATCCTTTATTCTCTAGGTTTAACTTCTTGTTTTCTCACACTTAATTTAAGGAGAACTTCCTACTTACTATAAGGAGCCAATTAATTACAGGCTTATTTCCAATATCTGAATTTAGTGGAAGCTTTTGGTATAGCTGCAACTGTAGTGTAAACCCCTTCAAGGCAGTCCACTTAATTTCCCTATTTCCCCCCCCCCCCATTTCTCCCCTAAATCTCCATGACCTACATATAGGGAATGAGGAAAGAATGGGATAGAAGCTTGTGTATATATATATAGATAGTGTGTGTATGTTTTGGAATGGATCTAAACCCTGGGAGACTACATCTCCCAGGACGCTCTACTTCAACTTCCTCAGACACATCCCACTTCATTTGTGGGAGATGTCTGAAAAAGTATAAAAGAAGAGAGAAGCGCGGGTTTTCAGGCCCTTTCTGGAGAAGCACGCTTTTCCTGAGAAGTTCCCTTTGCCACTGGGAGCTTTGGTCCCTGCATTGCCGCTGGAAATCTAATTTTCTCTAGCTTTCCCAAACCCTTCTTTTTCCTAGCCCAAATAAACATGTCTAACTATCCCTGGAATCTGATTTGATTTAATTTAATTCCCCAGTCTAGTTATAGTTAAAAGAAGAAAGCCTGGTCAATTTTATCTACCTGGGCTGGGGTACCAGCTACCCAGCTACCTTCCTTTTCCTTCCTTTTCTCCTACTTTCCCTCCAATTTCCCTTCCACTATAAATAGATATAGATATAGATATATTTATGTGACAAAATCCAGACTCCCAGGTTGACATTTGAGACCCTTTATCATCTTAGGCCAATTCATTCTCTAATCAAGTCTTCCTTTCCTACCTTTTTTTGAGATCCACAAATATACCCTAACCAGCTTGGTTTATTTATATAGATATTCCTCCATTCTACTGTTCAACTTTTTTTCTGGTAACCTTTCCTAAATCTGATTCCTTCCAATCTGCAAATTCCCTTATACCTTTCTTCCTTTTCTCTTATATTAAGACCTTAAATTTTTCTGAACATCTAACTAGTATTTATAGGATTCTTTATAGTTTGCAAAACACTTCATACATACATATAAAATTATATAACATAATATATATTCATGTATATTTGTCATTATAGATAATTATCCCATTAAATATATAAGGAATTATTTATCTGGATTATATAGATACATACATACACATATGCTATTTCATGATTAATAATTATATATATACATACATATATTTATTTTGGTTCTCACAATAACCCTGTGAGTTAGGTACTATTATTATTCCAATTTCATAGATAGGGAAATTCAAGCAGATTGACAGCTTCCTGGATGATTCTAGCTCTGCACCCACAGCTCCACTTAGCTTCTTTCTACTTCCATGTATCAAATTTTGTCCATCTGATTAAAGCCTGTTTCATATGTCCCATCTCTTCAGGCTGTTCTTTGTGCTGACAAGGGGTTAGTCGACTAACCTAATTACTTGCTTTCATTAATATATTAATTGGAAAAGTCTAGAGGGCCTTCTCTCCATGTTGGATATGCCTGTTTAGAGACAATGTTCTCGTCTTCCTTTTCCAATCCTCAGTATGGACTTTTATGATAGGCCAGGTTGAAGGAATTAGTGTTAAGGGAGCAGGCTTCAGAGAGTTGGGGGCTATTTGGGGACAAGCTAAGCCTTGAATTGGTTCCCTTTATCTCACAGGACTCTGTTTTTGCCATTGGCTGGTTTTGATCATACTCACTAAGAAACAATGAATACATTAAATCAATTAATATTTGGTTTTTAGGTCTCAGAAGTTAAAAACATTTTTAAAGTCAAGACCTGTGCCTGAAATTAGTTAAAGCAAATAATATTTTTATAGGACAGACTACTATTTATCGATCTTTGGGTGGACAAGACATCTAAAAAAATAGAATTACTCTATCTCCACCCCCCCAAAAAACCCTCCAAAATATCCTCATCCTAATTTGTATGGTCTACTACAAACATTTAATAATAATCCTCATGATACAGATAACGTCTACTTCTACAGTAAAATATGTTGCAGTTATTAAGTCATTTCATTTGTGTATGACTCGTCATGACCCCATTTGGGGTTTTCTTGGCAGAGATACTAGAGTGATCTATTGTTTCCTTCTCCAGCTCATTTTACAGATTAGGAAACTGAGGCAGTCAGGGTAAACTGACTTGCCTGAGATCATGCAACTAATAATTGTCTGAGTCTGGATTTAAGTTCAGGAAGATGAGTCTTCCTAATTGCAGACAGACCTGGGACTCTATCCACTATGTCACTTGGCCGCCTCAACATTAAAACAGAAACTACCTTGTATTCTAGTTTGAAGATTTTTGCTATCAAGTGTATCAGGACAACCTATCCTTTTAGGAAAAGCCACCAAAAATAGACACTTTACATAAAGAAAATTAAAAGGCTACATATGATGGCACTTCCCTAAGTAGTTCATTGTTCTAGTCACGGGACAGAGTAATTGTTTGCTGAATATTGTAATAGTTTAGAACATCACTTGGCTTCAGGTTCCAACGACCTAACCTGTAGTAGCTACCGGGTGATTGGCAAAGAAACCTGATCATAATGAGATGCAGAAGAGGGTGTGTGGGTGTGAGAGACTAAAGATAAGGTGCCAGGAGAGGCTTAATAGAGATGTCAATAGTGCACCCAAATTATGGCAACATTTCCATTTCTATATTGACCATAGTCTATAAAAGAATTATTAATAAGCTTACATCTTCCTATGAAGTCAGGTTCTCTTGCCTCTTAAAATGAACTGAACTGGTCTGCCTCACCTCATTGTCCCACTCAGACAACTGGGTCCTAGTCACCTGTCCCTTTCCATTGTGCTCTGAGACACCCTTCCATAGTCCTTTTGGCTTTGTTAACAGATCCCGGCCTCCCTCCCCCTTTTTGAGTGTGTGCCCTAGTTTCTTATTCAGTTTATTCCAGGGCTGCTTCCTTTTCTGAATGTGCCCTTTTATTCCTTGCTCCAAGTTCTTATTGATGGAAGGGAGAAGAATTCTATGGTCTGCCTAAAAAACAAGAGAGAGCTCATCTCTATTAACACAGCTGATCAACAGTTGACAGTTGAATCACAGAAACCTGAGACACAAGAACCTGAGTACTTAAAGAACCTGAGAACAGTTTAAAGAGATAGTCACTTTACAATATACTGAACAAATAATCTTATAGCCTTCGCTTCAAGATCTCTAGTAATGGGGATTCCAGTATGGAATGCACAGTGGTGGCAAAGTAGATACAGACTCCAGCAACCTGGAGTCAAGAAGACAAGTTCAAATGTGGTCTCAGACACTTCCTACCAGTGTAATTCCAGGCAAGTTATTTCATCTCTGTCTGACTCAATTTCCCCTAAAATGGGAATAATAATATCACAGATCTCTTAGGGCTGCTATGAGGATCAAATAAGGTAATATTTATAAAATGCTTAGCATAGTGCCTGGCACACAGAAGGTGCTTAATAAACGCTTATTTCATCTATCCCTTTACCATTCTCTTGTCACGGAGCTAATCATTAGGATTTTTTTTTTCTTTTAACACCAAGCTGAAATCTACCTCTGTAACTTCTTTCCTTAGTTTCTAATTTGCCTTCTAAGCAAAATATTTCTTACGTCCCCCTTTCAATATGTAATGGTAATTATGCTTTCCCTAAATCTTCTCTTCATTCTCAGTTCCTTCAACTAGTAGATTTATGGCCATCTCTTGATGGTTTTGCTTTAGTTACCTCACCATGTTGGTCACCTCCTTCTGGATACACTTCAGCTTGTCAATATTTACTAGACTTTTGGAATCTCACCACAGAAAACCTAGTTTATTATTTCTCATGGAGCCATGTTTATTTACAAAGTTTGCCTTTATTTTCTTTCTACAATTGGGGGTTGAGCATGGATAATGAAAATGTCTGGTTTCTGGTTATTCTTGAACATTTTAATTAATCCTTGAGATTACTATCTTTGTTTACTAAAGAATAAAAGCAAAGAAGTTACAATGTAGTTCTAATATTTCTCATGTCATCCAGCCATTTACCAAGCTCCTTAAAAGCCCTGACAATGTTTTCACTGTGTTTTCCAGAAGAACATAGGAAGAGGAAGCTAATTTTCTAGAGATCAATTTAGCTTAATGTTTTCATTTAAGATTTCCATTCATTGTAAATTTTAGGGTTTGGGCTCCTAGTCAAACTAGAGCAGGGGTTCTTGATGCAGGAGACATGGATAGCTTAGAGATCTATGACTAGATCTATGATTAGAGATCTCTATCTAAATGAAGAAAAAAACTACATCTTTACTTTCCTAAACCTCTAGTGAAATTTAAAATTATCTTCTATTGTGATTTTTTAAAAATGGCTTCACCAGACTATTAAAAGTCTCACAAAAAGAAAAGTTTAAGAACACATCTTGAGGGACCAAACAGTGGCCATACACAAAAACACTAGAAGTAATAAGATATAGAGAACAGGAGTGATGGACATGAGAGACCCAAACCTGACATTCAAAACTCACTCTTTCATTTATAAATTGCCTTATCTTGGGTTTCACATACTTTACTTCCCCTAGGGCCTCAGTTTCCTCATATTAAAATAGATTTGACTAAAATATTGTTAAGCTCCCTTCAAGATCTAATAATTTATGATGCTATGGTCTCCCCAAGGTGTCCTAGATCCATTGAGTTGGGAAGAGAATAAGATGAGGAAGAGAGAGGGAAAGAAACTTCTGGTAAGTTGAACTGCAAGTACAGAATAAGTATATTCTCCCTCAATTTCAGTCAATGACCAACAGGAACATTTCTTTTAGTTTAAAGTTATGTTTTCCTGGGCAAGATCAAACAAGTCCTACTTAAAGGATCTCTGGTGATAGGCTAGGTTTTTCTCTGAAGAAGCAGGAAAAAAAAGCATACATAAATTTATTTTTTAATATATGTTATATGTATATTTATCAAAAATACCAATATAGTCTATGTAAAATATTATGTATATACATATGTTTGAACATCTCTCTTTTCCTTTCTTTAAATATCTTTCCCAAAATGGAAGGTATCAACTGAAGAGATAGCCTTGGATACTCAAAGAGATATGGAAGGGTCACAATAGAGTAAATATGGTAGAGAAAGGCACAGGGCCATTGTCTCCATTTGGAGTTTGCAAGTGTGGAAAAGTAGAGTTAAAGTGGCAAAGCTAGGCACCATCCCCAGTGTCCAAACTACTAGTTCACATTCACTTGTAAGAAGGAAAAAGATCTTTTCAAAAGAGTATTGAGTGTTCTTTTCTGCAAACATATCTCCCACCCCCAATAAGAGTTCGATCAATCAGATTCTACAGTAAGTCCAGGGTATCTATTCAGTTTGGAAGGGTCCTTAGCCATTTCAGTGAAGCAGCTTTCTAAAATATGTCACAATCTGGGATTTCAACACTGAAGTTTTAAAAGACCATAAAGTTGGGACACCAAGACTAACCATTGTTACTTCTGTGCAACCATGGTCTTTCCTAATATGATTTGCTTCAATCTACTGATAAGATCATTTATCTGTTTATGTGCTGCTGCTAACTACAAACACTGATGGCTTTGGAAGATGACATTCTGATTCAAAGCAATTTATTTCCTAGCATTTTTTGGCATGTAAATAATTATTCCTTTAACCTAGAAGGGTCACATGAATATTTTCTGAGAAACTGGCTGCTCTCAGTTCCTTCTTGGAATTCCATGTGTCTAATTTTTGTCTACAACAGATGACAGGCTTGTCACCCAAAAGTTGAGTCAAGTTCACTAATCCCTGTCAGAAGAAATGAAGTGATAAGATTCAGAAAGCAAATTCCATCACTTTCCACTTTCCACAAGAGAAAAAGAAATCCATGCTGGGTGGTTTTGCAACTGTGTAAGTTTATAGATATTTTTAAGCTTTCTGCTTTGCCAAGTATTTGATGCAAAACTATTTTCTTTCTAATTCATGCCAAAAAAAAGTCATCCCCCTTAAATATGTTTTCCCATATCTGGCCACATGATGGGGTTTCTAATTTTCCAAGAATAAACAAATCATTCAGGGTTTACAAAAATGCCACTCAGATTATCAGAATCAACCATATCTTTATATAGTAAAAACATCCTAAGCATCCTCCTGGGAGACCAGGAAAAGGGCCCCTATTTGATGGGAACTTGTTAAATACATTTTCCTGTATACCTGATTTTACAATTTTATTTTATTATTTACAAATTTATTGCAAGTCTCAATGAAAGTTTCAATCTTATTCTCTATTCGTTCTCTATTCTCCCACCCTATTTTCTTTATTAGAAAGCATCAAACTTAGAATTTATTTCTATCTTTGACCATCTAATGCCTTAGATAGAATGCTGATGCCAGGGAATGCTGTGAGTGCCATGCCCTTATTTGCATATTCAGCTGGAGTTCCAAGAGATTCAGCTGTCAAGACATCAGGAACTCTAGCATTAAAAAGTGTGAACTTGCAAATTAGCTGTCAAATTTAATAGAAAGTGAATAATGAGGCAGAAAGTGGACTGTCACCCTTCCTAGCACCCTAGTGCTCTTGATGCTAGGTGAGGCTTAGATTTGGAGGGGAAACAGCAATGTGCTTGAGTCCTTGTGTGTGTGTGCTTAAACTGTCTAACAAAAATAATTACATTTGGAAAGCCAAGAAATTGAATGGGGACTCTTAGATTTCAGATTGTAAGGCCAGAGTAAACTAGGTATCAGTTGGAAAGCAGTCCCAATTGTAGATCCTAAAAGGGAGAAATAACAGGAGAGAAATCAATTGCCTGTCAGTAACACCTGAAAATCATTAAGATTTGGCAGAATAAACTAGATGGCTTCCATCTACACACTGCCTACCTTGAGCTATGTAAGGTGTCCTTAATTCCTCTCATTTTATTTCATTTTTAAAAAACCCCACCTTTTATCTTAGAATCAATACTGTGTACTGGTTCTGTAAAAATTAAATTAGTTTCTCTACTACAAGTATTATATATTTTTATGAGATTTATTAAAGATTATTAGAAATCAAGGATAAAGAAATACAAAATAAGAAAAGCACGTGCCTAGGGCTGATTAACCCATTCACATTCACTTACTACATCTTGCATGCCAAGCAGAGAGACGAATGTGCTTAGAAGCAGAAGAGAGAGCCTTGGGAGGCAGAGAGCCCTTTAAATACTAAATTGGGTTCTCGCCCAGGTGGAGACTCAAGTGAGATTATAGGGAATTCTGAGAAGTACCAAGGACTTCTGGGAATTGAAGTCTGGGATTCAAATCTCCATTTTTACAGTTCCAAGGCAGAAGAGCAATAAAGACCAGGCAATAGGATTAAGTGACTTTGCCCAGGATCACACAGTCAGAAAGCATCTGAGATCACTTTTGAACCCCAAACCTCTTGTCTCTAGGCTTGGCTTTATCTACTGAGCTACCTAGCCACCCCTAAGGCACAAGTCTGATCATTTCCTTCCTTTGTCACCTAAATCATTATTTGCCTGTAAGATAAAAATGTAACCATTTCTTTTAAGAAATTCTGTTAGGCAAGAACCAGGAAACCATGGAGAAAAAAATCAATAAAGAAAAGAAAAAGAAATTCTATGGATGGCAAATTCAATTATTTGCATTAGAGGTATAAGATAAAATAATGAAAAAGGAAAATAGGCTGCCTATCTAGTGATTCACTTTATTATTATTTTTTCGAATGCATTTTAGTTCTTGCTGTCTTGCCCTTGGCAAACATGCCAACCCCCCCCCTGGCCTTATACATCTCTGGACAAACAAAAAACCTCACCACCACAACAAAGTTTATAAGAACCTGGATATAAAGAGACATTTTAAAGAACAATCACCAGAAATATGATCTTCAAAGTAGTTCCCAAGTGTGTAAACACACACACGCGCGCGCGCACACACACACACACACACACACACACACACACACACACACACACACACACACGAAAGAATGGAAAAACCTGGGGATCAACACAAGTTCTTTTGCTGGAATTCAGCTTTTCATCTTCCTTTTTTCTAATTATGCTAAACAAAATTTCCTTGAATTCCAATACCCAAGCTTCACCACGTGATCCTTCCCTTCCTCCCCTGGCTACTGAACGGCATTGGCTTGCATTTTAGGCATATCACACATTGCCGAAGACTTACGTTATTTTGCTCACGTCCTTCCATAGTAGAAGAGAAAAGTTCAAAAAGTTTTCCCTAGGTAAGACAAATCAGCCCCCATGGGCACCCGAATTGGTGAATAACCACTCCATCCCTTACAATGGTCACAAATGGTTCAGTATCAATGTTATAAAAAATAGATGATGGAAAGCTGGAACTCTGGACAGAAATACAAGTCTGTTCTGTGTGTGTGTGTGTGTGTGTGTGTGTGTGTGTGTGTGTGTGTGTGTG
Source organism: Monodelphis domestica (assembly GCF_027887165.1). Taxonomy (NCBI): domain Eukaryota; kingdom Metazoa; phylum Chordata; class Mammalia; order Didelphimorphia; family Didelphidae; genus Monodelphis; species Monodelphis domestica. Next base: position 233,797,446 of record NC_077232.1, read on the forward strand.
TGTGTGTTGCGCGCTCTTTGAGGGAGAGTGCCAAGAGGAATGTGAGCAAAACCATGTTTAACTGAAAATGCAAGTGGGATGAACACATATACCAGCTCTAAAGTAATTCATTTCTGGGCAAAAGCTAATCCCATTTTGAAGAAAAGGGAAGAAATCATTTAAAATCCTATGAAGAAAGGAGGTCACTAAGCATTTATCAGATGTCTATTCTAGGTTGAACATTGTGTTCAGCATTGGCAGATATCTAATTTGGTCCTCACAACAACTCTAGAACATGCCTTATAATCTCTGTTATCTTAGAGGAACTGAGGCAGGCAGGTGAAGTGACTGGCACAAGGTCACATTAAGTGGCTGAGGTCCATCTCAATCCATTGCACCAAGTAGCTTCTTCTGTGAAATGTAAATATTTGTTTACTGATTTAGAGTTACTCCAAAATCCTTTATCTATATACCCATTTTCTTTTATACAACCTTTCTTCTGGTCAGATTCTGCCTATCTGCTATCATTTGAATGGGGCATTCCTTCTCTTATTTCTGTATCTTTGCAAATGCATCCATATGTAGTTAGATGGTGCAGTGGGAAGTGTATCAGGACTGGAGTCAAGAAGACTCAAGTTCAAATCTGGCCTTAGACATTTATTTGCTGTGGGACCTTGGGCAAGTCATTTAACTCTATTTGCCTCAGTTTCTTCATCTGTAAAAAGAGCTGGTGAAGGAAATGACAAACTAAGGTAGTACCTATGCCAAGAAAAAAGTCAGATATGACTTAAAATGACTAAACAATCATAGCACAATGCCTGAAACACATTCCGTCCTCACCACCTCTGCCCCTGAGATTCCTCTAACCCTCAGTTCAGCTCCACTGCCCCCTCCTTTGGGAAGCCTTCCGTGATGTCCTGAGTGGTTTGAAAGTCTCAGCGTACATGTTTCTTCCTGTCTTGTTCTATATGGTTCAATGTCTAAAATAGTAATATTTGCCATTGTGGTCAAGCACCAGTGACTTGTTTTTCATAGTAAAACTCAAATGAACTCCTAAAAATAAATGTTAGCTCCTTTAGAGAAGGAGCTAAGTTTCATTTTGCTATTATATCTTCGGTACTTATTGTACACATAGTAGGTCCTTTTTAAATACTTTTGGATTAAATTTAAGCATATCATGTCTCCAATTAATTATTAATTCCTTATTATTTTTATTGTTCTCAGCAAGCACTGTGTAGAAAAATATTATGAAAAGAGTCCTAGACACAGAATCTAGAAATCTGAGTTCAAATCCCAGCTAGCTGACTTCACCAGAGCATGACTTCCCTCAGTTTCCTAATCTGACCCAAGAAGGACAATGATGGTTACATCACTTCCCTCCAAATGTTGTCACTGATGAAAGTATTTTACAAACCGTAAAGTACTTCAACAGGCATCATGATCTATAGGATGTTGGGGTCTGACACAGACAGACTGAGGGACCTTGGAAAAGGGGAGACATGAACAAGCTTTCATTAAGCACCTTCTGTGCTAGGCACTGTGCCAAGCACTTTACAAATATGATCTCAATTGATTAAGGGACAACATTTAATCCCTTTGAGCTCTACCAAGCTCAGAGTTGTTGTCCTGGGTCAACAGAGGGAGTTTCCCAATCCAGGAATTCCCCAAACCAATGAAATCACAGGTTCAGTCCTATCTTTACCCTTATAAGGTATCTATCTTTTGCATTCCTTCTATCCTTCCCTGCCCCTTCACATAGTGCTGTGCTGGGTAAATTTTGAACACTCCATAAATTCTAACCAGGTGATGCCATTATGCACTCAAGATATTTTGGATGTGTGGCAATAACAGGTCATGCCACATTTTTCACAAGTAGCTTACAAAGCTCAGATGGTAGGACACACCTGCACGATGCTTAGAAATGGGAGGGTCCAAGAGGCCATCCTGGAACATACCCATCAAGAAGAGAGTAGGGGGAAGCTGGGTGGTTCAGTGGATTGTGAGTCATACCCAGAGATGGGAGGTCCTGGGTTCAAATCTGACCTCAAATACTTCCCAGCTGTGTGACCCTGGGCAACTTACTTGATCCTCATTGTCTAGCCCTTACTACTCTTCTGCCTTGGAACCAATATCCAGGGTTGATTCTAAGACAGAAGGTAAGGGTTAAAAAAAAAGAAGAAGAAGAGAGTAACCCTTTTAGAAAAACAGAAGATGTCAGGCCAAATTCTGAATTGTTAGACCTGCTAAAGGATGATGATCATGGAGGGGGAGACCACCCAGGAAAGAGGGCTAGGTCCTGGATCAACAAACAAGTAGGTATTCACTGAACTGCTATCACATGCCAAGTTCTGTGCTTCTGGCATACACTGGAAGAATGTCATGGCATTGTGTCCCAGAACATTGTTATCTCATAACCAAGGACACGTGGAGAAATTTGTACTTAAGGAATGAACATTGTATTCATGCCTTTGTTAAATAGTCTCCAATCATAGAGAACCATGTTTGTTGGTTTGTTTGTCTTTTTCTTCAATGGACTTTGGCTGTCACATAGTTCTGTAACTCGATCTCTGTGACACTGATCAGTGCTTTCTCCAGTTTCCAGAAGAGGGATCTGGTTTACAATCATCTCCAAACTCAACCCTGATCTGAACTTGAAATCCTAAGATCAAGAGCTTAGTTAAGATGATGTTATAGTCTTCAATTTTTTACCCAACGTAGATAATCTTTCCTATGTGCACAGTACTTTGAGTCAGTTCCACCATCACTCCTTCAATAAATCAGTTCCAATCACACCCATGGAAATTGGTATTTACAACACACTTTTTATAAGAAATTTTGCTATCAAGTAGCCATTTGCCCTCACTGAAGTATGCCTGAGGCAACATGGGAGTGAGCCACGTCTCCTGAGCATCCCTTCCATCTTTGATGACTCTGCTGCCAGTCATTCTCTCAAAAACTCTTCCCATGGCTGACCACCTTCTTCTATCCAATAGGTCTTTGGATCCGCCCTACAAAGGAGTGCAGCATCCTTCCTGAGCTAGTGTCAGTTTCCATTGATAAGTATGGCTATGGCTAAAAGATAACGTGACTAGTGAATTCTTTTTACTTTGTATACAGAGCTGAGCATGGCTCTGGGCTTACTTCTTAGATTCAGTCAAACATCCTTACTAGGAGAAATAAACTAACAATCAGAGCCATATCCAAGTAATAGTGGGAGTGATGATAGCAGTAAGAGTAGTAGTAGCAACAGCAGCAGCAATGTGCATTTGTTTAGTGCTTTAAGGTTTGCAAAGCATTTTATAAATAGTATTAATTTGCTTGATCCTTGTAACAACCCAGAGAGATTGGGGCTATTATTATCCCCATTTTATTCATTAGGAAACTGAGACAGACCAAGATTTTCATTTGGAAATTCTTTTTTGTGTGGCTGAGTTGATTCAGTTTTATCTCACTATTCATGGCCCCATTTGGGGTTTTCTTGGCAAAGATACTGGAATGGTTTGCCAATTCTTTTTCTAGCTCATTTTGCAGATGAAGAACTGAGGCAAAGAGGGTTCAGTGACTTATCCAGGGTCACACAAAACTAGTCAATATCTGAAGCTCGATTTGAATTCAGCTAGTCCTGACTCCAAGATCATCACTCTATCCACTGTGTTACCTAGCTGCTTCTGGAAGGAATAATAAGCTCTCTATCCTTGGAATTCTATCAGAAGCAGTTGGATGAGTCCTATTGGGGATGTTCAAACTTACCTCAGACACTTACTAGTTCTGAGCAAGTCACTTAAATTCTCTTTGACTCCATTTCCTCATCCTTAAATGAGCATAATAATAGCACCTCCTTCCCAGGGCTGCCCTGAAGATAAAATGAGATAATGTATGTGCAGCATCCTGCCAACCTTAAAGAGCTATATATAGGTTAACTAATAATATTGTGGAGAAGATTCTTCCATGGATACAGGTGGGTCCGAGTTCCCTTCTAGTTCTGCAAATCTATGAGGCTCAATCAGAACTCCTGAGTTTTTATGATTATCCTCCTTTGTGAATAATAATTTGTCACTGTCATTTCCTAGTAGTGCACAGTCATTCCACATTGTTTGAGCCGCCCTCCAAAGGGGTCCCTCAAGCATCACTTCTCCTTACTTGACATGATCACCATGTGGCAGCCATTTGGAGGTCTTGCTATCTGTTCTCTAAACAGGCAGCCCAGTGGAGCTTTGTCTTTCAAAATATTCTTTCAATGTAAACAAAGCTATTAAGCTCCCTTCTCAGAAACAAGCCCAAATATGCAGGACGTTAAGAATTTCTAAGGGCATGGGGTTGATCTCTGGACAGATTAGTGAAAATTCCATTCCATCTGCAGACACAGCTTCCAAAAATCTTTCAAATGAATGTCACTTGTTATAGGGAGAATTGAATGTCTCACCACCATCATTAATAGTACAACAATAATAAATAACAGCAATACCATTCATATAGCACCTACTATGTGTCAGGCATTGTATTAAGCACTTTAAAATATGTCATTTGATCCTCACAGTTCTGGGAGGTAGAGGCTATCATTATCCCCATTTTACAGTTGGGAAAATTGTGGTAGTGGGTATGACTTGCCCAGGGCACATAGTATCTAGTCAGGATTTGAACTCAAGTCTTCCTGACTCCAGACCCAGAGCTCTATCCATGACGCTACCTAGCCATCTATAGTTTATGGAGCATTAATGATAAATGTTAGCAACTTCTTTCATCTGGTTCCATCTTATTATTTGGTTGATGAGAAGATGGCTGTTAAATCAAATTAACTTTATAATAATCGTCAGCAGAGCTGGAAAGACCTGCTTCCTTCTTCTCACCTCACGTAGGGCCAGATGTAAAATCTGTCTTTTCTACCAGTTCTGTTGAGGTTTTCTAGGAATTCTTCTGTCATCTCTTCTCAGCTGGAAACAGCATAGCCTGCAAATTACCAGCCCCTTTCTGACAGTCCTATCATTTGCATTCAGAGAGCTGATGATTGACCTGCTTAATTACATTATCATCAATCTGTGTGAGTTGAGACTTGTATGTGCATACAGTTCAGAAATTTCTTTCTGCCTCTCCCTATCTTTCTCTCACTGGGAAAAAAATCTATCTATACTTCTTATGTGGAAAAGTGGCATTTAAATTTATATTTCTTTCTTCAAGTTTTTAAAACTCAACTCTTTTTTTTAAACCCTCACTTTCCATCTTAGAATCAATACTGTGCATTGGTTCTAAGACAGAAGAGCAGTAAGGACTAGGAAATGGGGGTGAAGTGACTTGCCCAGGGTCATAAAGCTGGGTAGAGTCTGAGGCCACATTTGAACCTAGGACCTCCCATTTCTAGGTCTGGCTCTAAATCCACTGAGCTACCCAGCTGCCCCCGAACTCAAGTCTTCTTGACTCCAGACCCAGAACTCTATCCATTTTTGAACAATGAACTGTCTATACTCCACATTTTCTTCTTCAAGTTTCATCAACCAAAAGGATATAACCAAGGCAGTTTGACACCTTTCCTCCTTTCCTTTCCATGGTTGTTTTGAAGCTGGGATAAAAATTCAAGAAGAGTATTCCAAATGAGGGGATGAGGGGAAGGTGCCATCTTTACCTGTTGGGTGAGACGATGCAGCCTATTTCCCTACACCATGAAGTTGCACCCTGATACTGCCTGGGCTTACAAAAATGTTGCTACTGGAACATTAGCTCTAACTGATGCTATCAAACTAGGAAGTCTTTGAGTATGATTAAAGGGGCAAGCTCTTCCTTAAGGACTCACTAAGTTCAAGAAGACTCATCACTGGATGCTTAGCTACCTGCTGATTAATTAATTAATGTTAATTAGCTACCTCCCTAACATGGGAAAGGAAGTGCATTCTCTAGTATATAGTTTTACTTTGATCATGGCATTGAATAATGGATAAATAATGAATGTTAATATGCTAATTCATATTAATCATGTTGAGGGAGTTGACTGGAAGTCAGGAAGAACTGAATTGAAATTCAGCCTCCTCTGTATGAGCAAGTCATTTAACCTTTGTATGCCTAGGAGGCAGCTAGCTGTATGACCCTGGGCAAGTCACTTAAACTCTGATTTCCTGCCAAAAGGATCTATTTGATCCACTGGAGAAGGAAATAATAAACCACTCCAGGATCCTTACCAAGAAAAACCCATAGATAACTATGATCCATGGGGTCACAAAGAACTAGAGGGCCACAACTGAAAAACACCACCACCAAATAATAAATAATAATAACTAATACATATATAAAACTTAGTTTATATCAGGCACATTGATGAATTATTTTGTCTATGGTAGCCCCAAGTCATTGACTCATTTAGATGAAATAATCAGTCTTTGAAATCCTCGAAATTGAAATGGATAGAAGATTTATAGAGATGAGAACATTTTTAATTTGGGGAACAAGTGGTCCCCTAATGTTGGCGGCATGGGTGTGATAGGAAGGGCATTCTCTGGGAAGCAGTTTTATTTTGATCATGATGTTGGAATGATGGAGACTGATGGAAATGCTCACTCTCTTCTCTTTCTCTTTTCTACTTTCAAATAATATCAATATACCTCTCATGCACTCACCACATTCTAGTCACTCTTAATCCTGCTGGGAATGCAGAGATGAATGCAGTTTGGCCCCTGTCTTTGAGGGGTTTGTAAAGCTAGTTTGGAAGAGAGACATGCACTCATGAAATGTTAAAGAGTAATAGAGAATTTAATAACAGCTGGCATTGTGTTAGCATTGCCACATGAATGTGATGTATCCTAAGTGGTTTAGCTGAGTTTTTATGGGGAATAAATCAATGAATCTTTTTGTTGGAGTTAAAGAGGGAGAGATGGCAGAGATGGAAGCTGGTAGCCAAACCAGCTGGGATTACTTGGAAGGGAGGTTTAGAGTAGGAGAGAACCAAATTAGAAAATGGAAAGATTGTGTGATTTTTTTTCTTTTTTCTTTTTTTTTAAACTCTTGCCTTCTGTCTTGGAACCAACTATGTATTGGTTCCAAGAAAGAAGAGTGGTAAGGGCTAGGCAATGGGGGTCAAGTGACTTGCCCAGGGTCACACAGCTAGGAAGTGTCTGAGGTCACATTTGAACCCAGGACTCCCATCTCTGAGCCTGGTTCTCAATCTATTGAGCCACCCAGCTGCCCCCTCTAATGTATGATCTTTTTTCCCTCCTCCCCACATGTTTATTTTTTTTAATTTTATTTAATTAGATGATTTAGAATAATTTTCCATGATTACAAGACTCATGTTCTTTCCCTCCCGTCCCTCCACCCCCCTCCCATAGCTGACGTACAATTCCAATGGTTTATAATGTGTGGGTTGTAAACACCTACTTTAAAAAAAAAAAAAAAAGGGCTGAATCAGATGATAGATGTGATCCCTCTGGCTCTGAAAATTCCAACTGAAGATCCAATGGCAGAAGAGGAGGGGAGGCAGGGGGTCAAACTAACCAGGTCTAGGTCATAAAATGGAAGAGGAGAGCAGGAGCTGAGACGTGGGTTAGTGGTTTGTCAAACTGTCATGGGCTGAGAACTAAGACAAAATGGGTAGCTGATCAGATGGCTGAGACTCGAGTGGTAAAGTAATAGATACCCTTATAGCCTATATAATGGGTGACTAAATAAGCAAGATAGGTAGCCCCCCAAGACATGAACCACCTAGCATTACTTTGGAAAAAAGGGGAGGAGGTAGGAGAAATCCACAGCAGAAGACATCAAGGAAAGAAGCCCTTAAAACTTAAACCCTCTTCTCCATCTCAGGCTCTAGTCATAAGTATTAATATAGTTGGTAGAGATGAGTAACCTTCCCAGAAAAGAGCTTAAATCCTGGAACAATTTAGCTATGGTGAGTTAAAACTACTTTTTAAGACCTGGAATGAGATTTCTTCAATACAAAAACAACAAACCCCTATCCTTAGTATGAAGAATCCTAAAAAAAACAATTCCTGTTTCCAAATGAGGTGGCATGTCAATGTCATTCCATGACCTGAGGTCTTCCACTGAAAATGGTACTACAACTGGCATTCCCCCTAAATGCTAGGAAAAAGTCCGGGGTTGATGAATTTCAGCATTTGATATGGGAAGAACGATACGGTATTAAATGACTAATTGCTAATGACACCTCTGTTCCTTCAACAGGCAAACAAACCGACTGTGGCTCTGTAAGGAGTGCTGATTGGCTGAAAGGAGAGGAGAAAGGATATTATTTTTTAGTGAACTGGAAATGCTCTTCTCAAAGCCACATGGATGGAAAGTAACAAAATGCTAAATGCAGTCTCTGGTTTTAGAATCTTTGGGGGTCTCATTCCCCATTCTACACTTAACTGATCAAATGAGTGGCAAATTGCTTCAAAGAAAATACTGAGAGGAGAGACAGCTCAATTAATCCCTACTCCAAGCCTGTTTTATCTGCCATTTCCACATGGCTAATGCATTCTGATCCACTTAGCCATAATAAGATGTGCATTCTCAAGAATCTTGAATTCTTACGAGGTAATTAAATGGATAGCCGATAGACAGGAAAATATTACACGTACACTATTCAAAATATTTGATTGGTAAAGAGGCATACATGTGCAAATTATGTAGCTCCACTGATGGGAGGGGGCATCTTGTAGAGTACAGAGGGCAGCTACTTGGATGAAAGACATTCCACAAGGAAAAAAAAAAGTCTTCTAGTAAGTTAATTCAACCATGCGTCCTTTACTGTTACAACAGTACATTAGCCACAAACAATTTCAGTCACAGGAAGTACACTCAGTTCAGTTACCAGTGCATAATAAATATTTGATCCTAATTAGAACTAATGATGGTATTTGAATTCTGAATCTGTAATGCTTTTGTAGGATGCTAACTCACAAACATTTCAAGGCTCCTTCAGTTTAATGTGGGCTGAGTTGCTAAAGAAGACATTGAAAAAAAAGACCAAACCTTTTTCTTTTCGACAGCACTGGATGACGGAGAAGAATGAATGTAAATCTACAATTTGTTGTTGTTTTTCTTTTATAAGCAGAATCCCAAATTCTTCCAAGAGAACTGCAAATTATATCATGATTGAATTGTACTTTACATTATATAACATGAACTTTAAAATCCATTGCATAACACTTGAATTCTTGGAAGGGATTTGATAAAATACATTTACTAAGAAGGTTATCATGACAGATTTGAACAGACTAGGCTACAAGCATAAAAAGAATTTGAAGCACCAACTGTGGAATCTGGCTAAACAGTGGTTCATGCTATTTTTCAACACTTTATTTCTAGTAAAGTACTTTTCAAAATTTGTCTATGAAAGCAAAAGTGAAGTAAAAAAAGTGATAGTCAACAAACTTATTAAGAAGCCACTTAAAAAAAGAAGGCACTTATTAAGTGCTTCCGGTGTACACACTGATAAGTAGTAGGTACTGTGGAGCTGTACTATCAAAGTAAGAAATATGGAGATACATAAGTAATTTGCTGTTAAAAATAAATTATAACTATTTTGGTTTATACTTTGTCTTCAAAAAGAAAGAAACTCATCCTTGAAGGCAGAACTATTGTTTAGCATGCTGTGAAACAAATGTATGAAACAACCTTGAATAGTTTTTATCAAGATTTTAGAATAATACTTTAAATAATAGGCACAATACTAATTTGTTATTTATATAGACAATTGTGTTATTTTTATTAGAAAAGCAAGTCAAAAATATTTTTTACATGCTGGTTTGGGGACATTTTATTGAAATTCTGAAAATTCCTATGCCATTTATTGATTGTGACATTAATTTGCTAATTAATTATTGTTTTATTATAAAGGTTCATGGTGAGTACCAATTTTTCTTGAATACAACTTGAATTTTGAGTTTAGAAATTAACTTTACAAGTACAAGATGGAGGACAAAGTACCAATTGGCTATTCATCTAATAAAGATGATGTCTCAGGTAGGGAAAGGTTCAGTGGGTTGTAATATCAATAGAAATCAACAATATGCTATGGAAATACCAAGGTTAATTTGATCTAAAGTTGAAATATCCAGGACTGGAGAGGGAATAAGCTCCCTATACTTTGTCTGCTATCTTCGACCACATGTTCAGATCTGGATGTCATGTTTCAAGGAAGGCCACTGGTGAGTTAGAAACGATGTGGAGGACAAGCAGAGCTAATGTCATAAAGGGGAAACAAGAGGAATAAAGATTATGCCATTGAAAGTTCAGCTGAAAGAAAAGGAGTTTTTTTCCCCCAGAAGAAAGATGATTTGTGGGGTGAGGATGTGATTGGTTTTCAGTAGAAAGGTAAATTACTATAAATAAAGCATTGAAAAATAGCCTGAGCCACTGTTTAGTCAGTTGGTCCTTCAAATCCTTTTTATGCATGGAACATAGTTTGTTTTTCCTGGATCTAAAGGGTAGAACTAGGTTAATGAGGGTGAAGGTGCTATAGAGAGGCAGATTTTGGAATAATGTAAAGAAAAGATTTTCTAAAAATTAGATGTATACACAAAAGCAGAATAGGTTCCCAGGACGTAATCAATTCATGTTAAGTATGATCAAAATTGAGGCTCTGAGTGCTAAGTAGGCAGATTTCTTCTTCAGATAAGAGCTGGATTAAATGGTTTCTGAGCTTCTATCCAAATCTGAGATCCTGGAAATATAAACTTTTCTCTATGGGTACCCATGAAGACTGTATGTACAAAGCTGCATTTTCAAGATGTGAGTCTGATTAGATTCTGCATGCATACATGTGCACACATTCTTTACACATATGCATACATGTATCATAATTACACACACATACATACACGTTGTATGGCATATCACCATATATGTCATTGTTTAGTTGTTTCAGTTGTCTCCAACTCTTTGTGGTCCTATTTGGGATTTTCTTGGTAAAGATAATGGAGTGGTTGCCATTTCCTTCTCCAGCTCATTTTGCAGATGAAGAAATGAATGTTAACTACAACCCAAAATAATGAGCCACTAGTACAATGGAGAGCTACCCTCAATACTGCTCCCTGGACTGTGTGCTATTTGTTAATAACAATGGCTAAGAAGTTTTATCAAAAAGCTAGCATGTCTTTAAGTAAGCTAACAAGGACTGAAGAAGGGAGCCAGCCCCCTCCACACCCAGCTGGAGCTCTACAAAACTGTCCTTTTGCCTATATGAGGGCACACCTCCCATGGTGATGATATTCAGCCCCTACAAAAAGCTTTGGTCAGTACCACTGACTCCCTCGAATTTTCTCCTTAACACAAAATGGTCTGCTGCCTTGGGAAGGATACTTGGGCTCTATTCAAAGACAGAAGGGAAGAATTTTTTAAAAAAGAAAAAGAAAACACAAAATGGTAACATGTCGGCTGTTAATAATTCTGAGATTCCAGTGTCCCATCATCTATGCCACATTACAACTATGCCTATTGCAAATGCTTGGTTGGAAGGGCTGCATGAAAAAAAATGGGTATAAAAAGTATTTCTTAGAGGAGCTGCAGGTTAGAGGAAGGCACAATTTCCTATGTGGCCCAAGAATGGGATTGTGGGTAGTGACCACAGCAGGTTATTTTGAATGCAGCCACCATCAGATGGCAAAATGCAAACATTCAGTTTGCAAAGAAGTAGGCAACAGGCTCTGACAACCAAGCTTCCACCATCAATCAAATGCTAGACCACACATTAACTCAGAGTGGACAGGCTGATGTCTCCCACTGGTCTTTTTACTATGCACGTCAGCTCAACAAATATTATTAAGTAGCCACTCAGGGCAGAATACACAAGTGATGCTGCCCTTAATTAGAAAGGAAAAAAGGATGTTCTTCCTTTCTACTAGTATATAAGGAAGAGAATGGGATTCACCATTTATTCAACTTCCTTAACACACTGGGCTCATTTTTGTGTAAGAACTCCTAAAATTTGACCCTCTCACTTAGTACGGGGTTATGAATCTTTATAAATCGTGATGGAAGCATTAGTATAACAATCTGAAATGAAGGAACAGGATTGAATGAAAGCAAACCTCCTCACCGAAATGGTTCAACAATGTCATGGATTGGTAGATGAACATGTAAATTAAGTCTGCTACAACTAGTGTCATTTGTGGCTTCTTACAGTTTCCATGACAGAAGACTTTTCCTGAAAGTCAAGAAGATTTGTAGAAGAAACCAGAGTGACCAAATTAATGGTGATTACATAATGATCAATCTGGGTATGCCTTCACGGAAGAAAATTTCCTCTCCTCTTTCTCTTTTAAAAATTTTTTATCATCCTCCCACCTCCTCCTCAGACAACAAAATGCTACTGACTTAATTTTGCTGACTTAATAAATATCTATTTATTGGGGACAAGGGATATCTTCATTGTAATTCACTACAGTTTGAAAAAAAATCAGTACATAAACTCCCAAGCCTCTGTGGAGGAAGTAGGGAAACAAGGAGGGAAAGAGAGGGAGAGGGCTGAAAGAGTGAAGAAAGAGACAAAAAAGGGAGAAGGGAGATAGATAGGGGAGGGAGGGGAAAAGGAAAAAGGAGGAAGAGGAAGAGGAAGAGGAAGAAGGAACATTCCTGAAAACAAGAACAACAAAAAACAAACCTCTCAAACATCAGCAACTTTTTCTGAAATTTCTAAACTGTAATGACCAAATCTAAAATGTATTGTATAAGCTCCTTATTAAGGGCAAGTATTTTTGTTTGCCTTCTATCTTCAGATTGAACTCAGTGCTTGCTATGTAGTAGGTGTTTAATAAGTGTGGTTGAATTGAATTTATAACAATGCCTTTTTTTTTTAATTTACCTTCTAAAAAGTGATCCTCAACTTCTTTTCCTAAAATATCTAGGCAGCTAAGTGGCAACCATCAAAACACTTCCCAAATGTTTATATCCAGTCCAAGTGTTCTCTACTATCACGCAGTAATTCTTAAAAAGGAAACCTGGCTGCAACATGTTTACAAAGCTACAAGAACATTTAGGAAACCCAGCACCATTCCATTGTTCTTCCCCATGAAGTGTACTGTATTTACATGCCTCAAATCCCAAATTCATACTTTAACTGTTAACCTTTAACATATGTTATTATAGCTCATAGCTAGCAGTGAGCCAAAGAAGTATGGTATCCTTTCTTTATTGAAGATGGCACGTTGTTTCTTCTTTCATCAGAAGGAGACCTGGTGTAGTGGGAAGAACATTGGCCAAAGACAGGAGTTCTCAGTTCTAGTCCTTATCTTGTCAACTACTAGCTATGTGACCTTGGGCAAGTTACTTGACCTCCTTGGGTTTTAGTTTCCCTCCTTTAAAAAGTGAGGGAATTTGACTAGATAAGCTGCCCTTTTTAGCACTAAAATTCTATGATTCAATGACCAAATGAAAGAAGAATTAGATTAATTTAAGAAATTAAGTTCATATATGGAACTGAGAACACATCAGGGCAAATATATGTATGTAATGGCACAAAGGCAAGCAAAAGCAAAAGAAGGTATTAGAAAAGAGATAAAATCTACTGAATGAATTAACCAAGGATGAAAATGATACATCTTGCAAAGCTCTTGCTAAGAACTGAACTCTGAAACTGGAAAAGCCAATACGTTCCTCCGTTCCTCCGATCTGGAATTCTAGCTTCCATGTTACTTTTGGAATCCTAGTGTTCTTAAGACATGAGGTACCTTTTTGGAACACTTTAATTTCTGCCTACCTTTCTAGAATCAAATCAGAGCCCACATGCCAACAAAATTAAATTCGAGGATAATTTGGGACAGAACTATAGTCTTTAATTTCAATAGTGCTCTCCTGACATGCTTATAATCCTATTTTAACAATTGAATGAGAAAACAAAGCCCTGTCAGGGAGGAAGGACTCCATCAACCGGATTACCTATTTCATGTAATCAACATAATGTAATTCCAAAGAGTTTTATATAGGATCACACTGAGGGAAGCTTACATAGAAAAGGCCAGCTCCAGAGTGTAAAACACACCACAGTGACAGGAGTATAAATTCTGCTGTTCCATCTCAACTGCTCCCAGTATTTCAATACATCTGCTTGCCCTCCAGTAACATGAAGAAAAGCAAGAACTATATGGCTGGAGGGACTGAGATCATGAAAATATGCTGAGACATTACCATGGGAAAAAGCTAAAAATATCATTGTAGTCAATGACCCTCTACTCATCCTCATTTTCAATTACTCTTCTGCAAAAAGAAAGGGATAAAACTGCTGATACAATGAAGCTAATGAATTGAAACTGCTCTGTCTTGTAAAAAGATAGAGAGGTGAATAAAATGCATGCATATAAATATACACAAATGACTGAAAAATCACTGTCATAAAGGCAGAATCATATTTCTACCCAGTTTCCAGGTGTTCCGGTGCACATAATATGTAAAAGTGTAGTCAAGATGAGCTTAATTGTAGTTTTACATTAAATTTCACTTTGAATAAAAAAAAATTAACTTTGCATTAAAGTTCACTTTGAATTAAATTGAATTTCAGGTCAAAATAAGGCTAGGATTGTTGTGTATCATCTATTGCTTTTACTATCTTTTCTTCCATATGTTGAGAAATCAAGCATATGCCTGGTGGTACCAATAACGCAACAGAAAGATGGGAAATTTCTTGCTGAACTCAGTATAATGGGAGGCTTGAGAAATAATGCTGCTGAATCTCCAGATTGCACCTTGCTAAAAACTATTTCAATGTGGTATACTACTTGTCTTAGACTGGACTGTTGTTCTGTAGGGTCCAATGCTTTGTGACTCAATTTGGGGGGTTTTCTTGGCAAAGATACTGGGGTGGTTTGCTATTTCCTTCTCCAGTTCATTTTGCAGATGGAAAAACTGAGGAAGATGGTATTAAGTGACTTGTTGAGGATCACACAAATCAGAAATGTCAGAGGCCAGATTTGAACTCATGAAATCTTCCCAATCCCAAGCTTAGTGTGTGCCATTCCCAGGGTGACTTAGCTGACTATGATTTGTCTTAGAAATCCCTGTAAGTCGGGAGCAGCTAGGTGGCTCAATGGATTGAGAGCCAAGCCTAGAAAAAGTAGGTCCTGGGTTCAAATTTGGTCTTGGACACTTTCTAGCTGTGTGAACCTGGGCAAGTCACTTAATCCCTGTTGGTAATCCCCTTACCACTTTTCTGCCTTGGAACATAGTATTGATTCCAAGATGGAAGGTAAGAGTTTTTTTAAAAATGCATTTAACCTTAGTCAAAGTTTGTAGTCTTACTTTATCTGTGAAACAAATGGTGCCATATTTGACTGGTTGGGGAAAGGAGAATTAATTTTTATTTCTGTAAGAAATTGATATACAGGCTGATGATGTGAGACAGGATGGTGACATCATCTGAAATCTGAGTTCACTCCTCAGGTGATTTGTTTTCCTGTCCTCTACTTTTAAAGACTTCTCCTCAAATTTAGCTGTGATACTTCCTTTCTGTATATTGATGATCACTGCACTTGCATGCAAAGATGGGTGCATGGCAAGATGGCAAAAATTATGTTGGAACACATGGTTCCAATATAAGAAATAAAAGAGAATGTCGACTTGTAGAGCTTTCAAAAATCAAATATAGAATCTTCTGTCTTGTAGATGCAAAACTCTTCATGACTTGACTCCCCATTGGAATACAGTAGCAGGTATCTATCATTCTCATCTTCTCACTTCTTAAACCCTGTCCCCTCAACCCCTCAGTTCCTGAGATCCAGAGCATTGTCCTCCTTGCAATTCCTTGTCCAGAATATTCCATCTTTCAGCTCTCAGAATTGTTATGGTCTTTCCCTCATTCTAGGACGCTCTTCTGCCTTCCTTGTCTTCCTTCAAACTTAGCTAAAATTCCACTTTCTACAGTCAGCCTTTCCTAATCTCTCTTAATCCTGTTGTCTTCCCTCTGTTGATTATCTCCAGTTTATCTTATATATAACTTTTTGAACATTTGTGTCTCTCATTAGATTATGAGGGTAGGGTCTATATTTTGTATTTCTCTGTATCTCTAGTGTTTAACACGGTATGTGTGCCACATATTTGGGTACTTACTAAAAACTTCTTGTCTGACTGACATTGTAGGTTACACAGATGCTTTATGCTCATATATCATGAATATATTTATTTTTTAAATCCTTACCTTCATCTTAGGATCAATTAATGTGTCTTGGTTCCAAGGCAGAAAAGGGGTAAGGGCTAAGCAATGGGGGTTAAGCAGCTTAAGACCAAGGTCACACAACTAGAAGTATGTGAGGCTAGATTTGAACCTAGGACCTGCCTTCCCTAGTCCTGGCTCTCAACCCCCTCAATACATTTCTCAAGAAAAAAATGGAAGATACATGGACTCAAATGACACACAAAAATCTAATAAGTGTGAGATCCAGGAGACTTTGTGACTCTTAAACTGTCCTTCTTTTAATGGAATCACACTTTTCAACAACAACAAAAATAACACATTTCCTCTAATGAAGTCCAAGTGTAATGACTCACTAGGGAGGAGGTGACCCTAGATTAACCCCTCTGGACCTCAGATTCTTCATCTTTATAATAAAATGATTGGATGCGATGGCTTCTTAGTTTCCTTCTAGCTTCTAATCTATCATCCTAGAAATCAATGATGCTGTAATTCTCAAAGTGGGATGAAGATCTGGGCAAATTCTAACATGATAGGAGAAAACTTCACATTTTACTTGGATGATGGATTTTTGAGGACTGCCTTGGCTAAGTTTGGAGCTATTCCTTCTCAGAAGGTTACCAATAGTTATTGATTTGTGTGTATGGAGGAGGTGAGAAATATAAAAACCCATTAAAGTATTAAAATGGTTCAGTCTGCATCAACGAAAGACATATCTATATTGAGAAAATCACAAATATGAAATTATTGACTAAAACATTTCTAGGATGATGGACAGTTTTCAAAGTGCTTTCCACATAGAAATATTATAAAGTAGACACACACATTCACTCTCAAAATCTCAATCATCTTTCAGACCACCAATTGAGGGTCATTTCCTTGTAACAACCTTCCTGACCACTCTAACTTGTCACGAACTCTCCCCTATCTTTCAATTATAAACAGCACTGTGTTCTGACATTTGTGCTATCCAATGGGCAATTATCTCTTTCCTTGTGACATCAGCTACCTTCTGCATGCCTGTCTGCTTTGTTTTTCCAATTAGACTAAAAGCTTCTTGAAGGTAGGGTCCTATGTTTTATAAATGGGTTAATTCCCCATCAGTTTCAACATGTAAGCACTCAATAACTCAGGAGTTCACTAATTCTCTGATATTAATCGTGCTTCTCTTTCAGTTGTTCATAGCTTTATCAATATTGTCAATATAGAAATTTCCCCTTCTACACACCTTTTTTTATTTTGTCTTGACTTGTTACTTCATCAATATATTGAATGCTTAGTATGGAAAATCCCTCCATCGATTGGCAACTCATCTGTAATTTATATCCTTGAGAGCTACTTAGAGGATGGAGAAATCATGTGACAAGACAGAGACATGACTTAACCCAAAGTCTTTCTGATTCCAAGGTTGCCCCTCTAACCATCATACAATGCTGCCTCTCAATATCCATTGTTGTAGCTAAAATGCTGTTGAACTATGGAGGAGGAAATCATGTGGGACATGAACAAAAATGTAATCACACACTCTCCTGGAACCCAGTAGCATTTGGTATTGTGACTGATCCATGGAAGAGAAAGGGGACAATTGGAGCTGAGTGGTTGCTCCCAAATAGTTTGCAAATATACTAAGGAAGAAAAATGTGGAATAAAAAAATAAATATTCATGCTTTTTAGTTATGTGAAGATGTTATTTTGAACTGCCCAAAAGACTTTTTAAAAAATCAAACCCCAAACACATTACTGTGTCTACATTAAAAGACACGGATATGAATCAGAAGCCACAGAAGGGAGGAAAGAATTCTCATCAGGCTCATATTTACTAAGCTGTGGCTGCAGCTGTGTTAGAATACTGTCAGTGGTTTAGGGCTTTGCACAGCTGATATCAGGAACATCTCCAAAACAGAGGAGTCTGGGACTTGAGTGTAGGCATGCGACTGGATGTAAATAGCCTTGCACTTGGCTCGGCTGGGGCTACACCCACCAATAAGCAACTGCCACTGGCTTTGGCAAAGGTTCATGCACGAAAAGACCCAGAAGCAGCCACACAGGTGGTGCAGCTGGACCACTGCCCCTGCCTGGAAGCAGTGAGGCTTGGAATCTGCCAACCAGCATTGGAAGGACCAGAGTTCAAATTCTACTGCTGTCATTTAGGACCTGTGGCATCTTTGGCAAGTCATCCCAAAATGAGTGGGATGGCTTAGGTAGACACTGAAGTCTCTTCCTACAATCTGATTTGCTTTTTTGAAGTATGCCAAGAAGTATTAGAGAATGAGGACTTTGTGTACCTCCTGGATTTAAAAGAGTTGGACCTGGTTCAAATATAGCCTCAGGTACTTTCTAGCTTGTGTGATCCTGGGCAAGTCACTTAACTGTGTTTGCCTAACCCTTGCCCTTGGGGGTGGAGGGGAAGTGAGAGGGGGAGAGAGTGAAAGAGAGAGAGAGAGAGAAACAGAGACAGAGACACACACAGAATGAGAGAGAGAGAGAGAGAGAGAGAGAGAGAGAGAGAGAGAGAGAGAGAGAGAGAGAGAGAGAGAGAGAGAGAAGGGAGAGAGAGAAATAGAGGAGGGAGGGAGAGGGAGAGACAGACAGAGAGACAGAGAGAGGAAGAGACAGAGAGAAAGGAAGGAAAAACAGACAGAGACAGAGAGACCCCCAAGGATGTCCAGCATTGAGGTACCTGGCATTCCAGTGTGAGTTCCTGTACCTGGATATACTATGTTTTGTGGTAATTTGTAGGTTCTGACCATATGGTTGTGGAGTAGTCAAGAAGAATCGATGAGGGGCAAAATTTATCTTTCCTGTATACTTACTCCATCTTTTGATGTTAGGCACTAGGAAAGAAGAAGTAGCATCTGGTCTTTTTTTATTCCAAAGAAATGAAGAACCATTTTGGTTTTATGTCCCTTCCTAGCACCTAGCACAGTGCCTGACACATAGCAGGCACTTGAAAAATCCTTGACTGATACTGATTCACTCTGGGAGTGGCAAGAGGGAATTGGGGTACATCAGAGGCACTTAATAAATGAATAATTGATACTCCAAATCTATCTGGGAATGGTAGAAGGGAATTGGAACACTTAATAGACACTGAATAAATCCTTGATTATTGATATACTAAATTTGCCTGGAGGTGGCAGGAGGGAATTGAGGTACTTATTAATTGCTTAATTCATTGATATTATGAACCACTTGGGTTGGCAGGGAGGACCTGGGGGCATTTGTATGAGAGGGTCAAGTTTCTGTGGGTGTTGGTATTGATGGAAACTGACCTGTAGGTCAAATTATCACCTAGTATCTGAGATTGAAAAGATTTGTGTCTGTTTGGAAATTGAGACCCACAGAGGAAAGACAAGTGACTTGTCCAAGATACATAGGTGAGTATAACTTAAGTAGCAGAGTCAGAATTGAAACTTATGTCCTCTGGCTTCAAGTCTGGGATTCTTTCTACTGGACTACTCTTCCTCCCTCCTAGATTCATCTTCTTTCTCCTCTTTACCTCCTGTTCCTCCACCAATGAGGCAGCAAGGTATCTTAGTGGATTGAGAGCCAGGCTTAGAAATGGGAGGTCCTGGATTCAAGTGTGACCCTGGGAAAGGCACTTAAGTCTCATTGCCTAGCTCTTATCACAATACACGGTATTGATTCTAAGACAGAAGGTAAGGATTTTTAAAAAATGAATACTCGAGGAAGATACAGTGTTCCTTTAAATGCAGAGCATGTTATTTCAAGTTATTCTCCTAATGAAATAATAAAAAGGATTGGCTAGAACTCCTAGCATGTTACTTGCCACCAATGTATGATCCCAAAATATTTGTACAGGTCGGTAAAGTAAATTTATCTTTTTTACGATGAAATTATATATTCCTTTGAAATACATTTCAAAGTCTGGAAGAGAACTTTTTTTTTTTCATTTTCTTACACTCATTCCCTAGGCACCCCAAAGCAAATAACTAAAAATATGTCCAAGCACTCAGATGCATAGCTGAGGCTCAGTAATGCCTTTATACAGTGAAATGTTCTTACAATGTGCTCCTGTTAAGCTTCTTCTTGAATGTTTATTTTTACAATCCTTGCTCAAGACTCCCAAAACAGTGTTTCTCCAAAGCCATATTTGGCCTACATCAGCCATTTAAAAAAAAAAAAATCCTACCCTTTCAAAAGGCTACATACAAAAAAAAAAAGCCTGTGATAGCCTACAATCAATGGGAAGTCAGTGGTCCTATTAATGGGTCAGATTGCGCGTTGCTGTAATTACATACTGCCCAGTAGACAGAAGTCGCCCCATCGGTTCACCTGCTCTTTGCAAATGAGTGTTCAGAGAAGTGCTTAATTTATCTTCTTAAAGAGAAATCGCCTCCCTATTCCTTCTTTCTGAAGCCTCCTCTGCTGACAAGAGGTTATCTGATAGGTCATGGTATGGTGCCTCTCATGCTTCCTACCCTGGGTGCCCGACCTCTCGGATTATCTCACTAAATTCCAACCCTTCTGGCCATTTCTTGATAGGTCCTTAGGACGCATGAGAAACAAGGATGTCTAATGAAAGGAATGTTGAAGGACTGCTGAAGTGTGATGCTGAGGGCTTCATCTTTGAGGTCATGAATAAGATTCCATTTGACTTAATTTTAGTGATGCTTCAATGAACCAGTGACCTCTCAACTGGAACAAAAAACAATTCCATTCTTAGTTTTGTTTTGTCTTTTTTTCTGTGCATCACAGTCTGGCTTTGCTTGTTAATCTGAGAATCATATGCAGATCAGGAAGGAAGGGAAATTAGGATTTATTCAATTTGCTGCCAAGTGACAATAGATAAGCACTTTATAATAATAATGGTAGTAGTACATTTGTAGACTGATGGATTAAGAAGCACGGAATCTAGATCTCTGTCAGAGGAGCTGAGTTTACCTGATTTTAAACTTTTTATTAAAAATATATTTTCATCATCAAGTTTATGATATGAGACTTAGAAATCGAATGTGTAGTTTTGCATTTTATGCAATCAGTGCTTTGCAGGTTTTTTCTCCTCATGGGACATAATCAATAGCAATAGGGCAAACAAGGGCTTTAAAATACCTTCAACTTCCATTTCTGTAGAAGGAAACAAGCACTACAAGATGCTGCAGGGTCAGCAAGTCGAACTGAGATCTTGGTACCCTGTTTAATCACTGAGTGCACCCTCACCATCCTCTGAGTCAGAGGTTCTTGATCTTTTGGGGGGAGAGGGCACGGATCCCTCTTGTAATCTGATGAAGCTGATGAACCCCTTCTCAGAATCCTAATTTTAAACACATAAAACTCATAGATTTCAAAGGAAATCAGTTATAGTGAAATATCACTAGCAATATAGTAAAAAAAAAAATCATCGGCTCCAGGTTAAAAACTCCTGTTAATGAGATCTTGTCATTCTTTTGGTACCGTGCTTTTATCATTAGAAATGCAGAGCTGGTTGGCTTCTATACACTATGCTCTGTTTCATATCCTGAAGTGGATGTGACCCATCTTTCTTGATCTGTAATGACTAAAGAATGAAGCAAGTTGTGATTCTCATGATGTGGTCAGGAACTAATGAGGGACAAAATGAAATTGTCTTTCCCTGTCCACTTGCTCCACCTTGTGAGTTCCCTATAGTCGTAATCAATCATTCACCTAGTCTCCTGGATTCAAAACCTTGGGAATATGTAGCTTCTTCCTTTGCTCCACAGTCTCACATTTGAAAAGTTTTCAGGTTGTGGATTGTACCTGTAATTCCTCCTCATCTCCTTTTGTATCTATCCCCTTTGCTATGCTCTATTCCCTCTTCCCTGGGCAACTGGGGTAGCCTGGTCCTTCTGCCTCCATCTTTCCCTTCTTCAATCCATCCTCTACACAACTACCAAAGTGACAGTCTGACCGTGTCATCCTCCTGGCTCAAGAAGCTTTTGCAGCCTCTCTTTTCCTTGAGATAAACTATCAACTCCTCTCTTTGGTATTTAAAACTCTTCACAATTTGGTTCCAAACTATCTTTTCAGGTGATTAGACATGGAGACCTCTTAGGCATTGGTCAAACCTTTTCAGCATACACAACATTCCATCATTAAAAGTTAAAGAACCAAAAGAAATAGAAAGCCTTGCTTTAGACTTCAGTCATTTGTTCATCTTTAGGAACTCAGTTTGTGTTGTAGATATCTGTGGGTCATTAATTGGACTGTAAGTTACACGAAGGGCAGGGACCAGCTCATTCCTAAACTTTCTACCCATTTCTGCAACTGGAATTCTTAATCCGTGTACTCCCAGCTGCTCCTGGAGCAAGACCCTCTGGCTTTCCTACATGCCTAGGATGGTCTCCCTCCTCTTCTCTGCTTCCCACCTTCCTTTGACTTCCAGCTAAAACAATACCTTTTACAGGAAGTCTTTCTTCATCCCCTTAATTGTTTTTAACCTTTACCTTTTGTCTTAGAATTAATACTAAATATTTGTTCCAAGGCAGAAAAACAGTAAAGGCTAAGCAATGGGGGTTAAGTAACTTACCCAGGGTCACACAGCTAAAAAGTATCAGAGGCCAGATTTGAACCCAGGATCCTCTTCTCCAGACTTGCTTCTCTATCTACCAATCAACCCTATTGCTCCATCCCCCTTAATTCTAATGTTCTTTCCCTGTTATTTCTTATTTGTCCTGTATATAAGTTTGTTTGTCCAGAGCTATTTGCATCTTGCCTCCCCTATTAGACTGTGAGTTCCTTGTGAACAGGGGCTGTCTTTTATCTTTTGGTGTGTGTATCCCTAATGTTTAGCATGGTGCCTGGCATATATAAAGCACTTAAGAAACATTTATTGACTCACTGATCTATTCTGTGTCATGGACTACTTTGGTAGTCTGGTGAAATATATGAAGCTCTTCTTGAAATCTTGCAATAACGTTTTTAAATATTTAAATAATATAAAATTACAAATAAATATAATTATATTGCAATAAAATGTAATTACTTTCCTATCCAAGTTAAAGCACACTGAATTAAGTGTCCAAAGTCCTAAGATTAAGAATTCTTGCTCTACAAATAACAGGTGTTTAATAACTAATTTTTGAATTATATTGAAAATATGCATTACTAGGATTTAAAGGGCCAAAGTTCTAGTCTTGGACCTTCCAATTCCTGTGTGACCTTGATTAAGTCAATTTCTACTAGGGGTCTGATTAAATATCCTAATGAAATCCCCTTTGGTTCTACCATTCCATAGTAAAATTGAATTAATTCCTATCACCTATATAGCCCCATAAAGAATATTTTACAGCATATATAAAAAGAATCCCTCCTCCTTTGTGAAGACATTATTTGACTCCCTTTCAAATTCTAAATTCTTTATTGTATGAATCTGACCTGAGGTAAATCACTGACTCTCATTCATTTATGGCAAGTCTCCATATCCCCCCCCCCATTTCAAGTGGATTGATTGATTTGCTGGGTTCATTATTTAGTTGAAATTGCTGGTGTGAGCTTACAAATACTTTGAGTTAATTTATCTTCACTAATGAAGAAAGACAACAGCAAGAAAGAAAGAGAAGATTATTTCTTCCATAACAGACTCTCAATTAGTCAATTAGAATGCCTTTTCCTGGCTTAGTAATAGAGTGAGATATAAAAGGTTATAAGATAAGATCGCTGCCCTAAAGAAACTCAAAATCCTTTTACAAAAGTAGCAGACTTCAAATAACAAAATATCATACAAATGAAAAGTACTTAAATGTATTGTGCATTCTTCCATTGGCATTCTGAGTCGGAGCTATCAAGACCCAAAGTAAGAAAGGCATGAAGGAAGAGGAGAGGATGGCTTGGAGGGACAGCTAAGGTTTGAGATTTGAATAAGTGAAGGACATTCCTGGTTGGATCCAAGACAAGATTGAAGCCAGAAAGGTGGGCATGAATTGTGGGTGATATTTTGGACTCCTATCCTTGAACTGATTATAATTTTTTTTTTAAAGGAAGGAGATAATCCAAAATACTTCAAGTTTTTATAAAAATGTGATTATAAGATGAATTGAATTCTGTGTAATATTTTGTTAAAGATATTTATTTTTAAAAAATTGGTTGATATAGAGCAGCTGGGATCACTGGATTGAGAGCCAAGTCTAGAAAAGGGAGATTCTGGGTTCAAATCTGGTTTCAGAAACTTTCTGACTGTGAACCAAAGCAAGTCACTGGAACCCATTGCCTAGCCCTTTCTGCTCTTCTGCCTTGGGACTAATAGTCAGTATTGATTCCAAGATGGAAAGTCAGGGTGTAAAAAAAACCAAAACTGATTTATAGACAAAAATAAATGTTTTTTCTAATGAAATTACTTTCATAGATAAAATGATTCAAACCCCTTCTTCACCATTGTTTTCAAGTGGAATTCAGTGTCAGCACAAATTATTGAAATTTCACACTATTCCTATGATTTCCAGGGAGGAGTTGAAAAGCTATTTTATTTATTTATTTATTTTTAATTGTGATTTTTCAAAACATTTTCACATATTTTCATGGAAACAGTAATACAGTCAAGAAATATTTTATTTGAGAGTCTTTTGAATGAAAATCCTTTGAGTTCTACCTGTTAGTGAAGAGTGAAGGAAGAAGGAGAGAACAGATCTCAATGATTGTTCAAGGATATAATATGTCAGATCAAAAAAGCAAAGTATAAGGTAGGGGAGGTCACAGTTTTCAACTCTCTTCATTTTTGACCACATATAAGGAGTAATCAATAGTCAAAACCTAGAAAAATTGGAATCAGCTCACATGAAGCTAAAAAGTAAGATACAGAATAGCTATGTAGCATGATCTCTAAATACTGAAATAGTTGTTCACCCCAAGAAAATCAATCTTTGCAGGCAAGAATCAATTTATATCCATTCATCCTCCATCCCTCAGAATCTTGAACACAGATCTGAATGAGTCCAGTAAATAGCAGAAAGCCTGGGAATACATGGAGGGCTTTTTTCCCCTTCCTTTTTTGCATCTTATAGACTCCATGTTATGCAAGATTACCTGTTGACATTAATAACAGAATATCTCTCATTTGATGGTTATGACAAAATTTACTTTGGAAAACAAGGATATATGAGATAAGTAAAAGACTATAAAATATAGTGTGAGAGGCAAAAAAGCGTCATTCTGGCTCAATAGGCCTGTTCCTTTTAAAACACATCCAGCCTACTTCAATTTTTTTTCTTACAAATTAAAAGACTTGAGTGCTCGAGTACATATCCCAAATCTATTAGAAGATTTTAGTTTTTTTTATTGTAAAACAAGAAGAGTTCATGAATTTAGGTTGACAGATTCTTTATGTATCCTATAGAACTTGGACTCATAACTATTATTTTTAAATTGCTTAGGATTCTTGACAGAGCATGAAAATCATAAAAATAAGTGAAATATGATTCAATGATCAATTTCAGTCAGTGTCACTATCAAAAAGCTGACATACAGTGCCAACTAGAGATAAAAATGAAGCTGTTATTGGAGCCTCTCATCAATCCCTTATTTTTGTTAAAAACAGCCCTCCTCCTCTTGACAATGAGATGGGCGAAAGACTTGTTCAGTGCTCCGTGTCAAAGCTCAAACCTGCCTGATGGTTCCATGATTAAGGTTAAGGGTTGGAAGATACTTTTGTAGACGCCTCTGATTTTGTAGGTGGGAAAACCAAATGAAGCAAACGTGCCCAAGTTTAGCTAGGTCAAAGAAGCATTCAGACTGTCCACAGGTTTTCTGCTTTCAATTCCAGACCCTCAACTCTTCTACGTGGTCATGGTGGGGTTGGGGAGGAAGAGGAGAGAGAGGGGGGTGGAGAGTGAAGAGAGAGAGACAGAGAGGCAGAGACAGACAGACAAACAGAAACAGAGAGACCCATAAAGGTAGACTGACTGGTTCTTTAGGTCAGCAGAGGGTTGGTAAGCAATGGCTTTAACTTAAAATCCAGGTTATTAAGAGGAAGAATAGGAGAAATAAACATGGCTTAACAGTTTTCTGGGGAAAAGAAATTCCTAAAATGTAGTGGACTGTACAAAATAGGCTGTTAGTAAATGTTTATTGAGTCGTTGAGCTGTATTCAAGTGTCCCTGGTACTTTTCTCAGTGTCAGATCCCAAGGCTGCTAGCTAAACTTGCCCACATCCCCTTCCCAGGTTCATGAGTGGCAGCTCCTAGGGTAGGCATGAAGCCAACTTCACAGTTCTAGTCCAATTCCCACCTTTCAAACCAAAGGAAAGGAGAGCCAGCTTGCTTCCTGATAAACACTGCGAAATATTTTTGTTTCTATCCAAGAGTTCAATCCAGCTTTTTACTTTTTAAATTTTATTTTACTTAAAAATTTTTTGTTTTAAATCCTTGCCTTCAGTCTTAGAATCAGTGCTGTGCAGTGGTTCCAAGGCAGAAGAGCAGGAAGGGCTAGGCAATGGAGGTTAAGTGACTTGCCCAGGGTCACAGCACTAGGAAGTGTCTGAGGCTAGATTAAAGCCAGGACCTCCCTTTTCTAAACCTGGCTCTCAATCCACTGAGCCACCTAGCTGCCCCTGTGTTTTTATCTTTTTATTTTAAAGATTACTCTCCTGCTCTTGAAATCTTTCATCAGCACAGCCAACCAAAATCTATCAACTTAATTAAAAATTGGCATTTGATCACATGAAAGTTTATTTCCCTTTGAAGTAGGGGAGGCAGGAGAGTTCTGGGACTCAGCCAGGCCAGTTTGTTACTTAGACAGTAATACTACAAATTTTAGACAAGGAAAACAAATTAACTCTACACTACCGATTTATATCCCATTTTCCCACTACAGAAAATTCCCCAAACAAAGAGAAACATGACTGAAAATGAGAAAATGGGTCTTGAAAGGTCACATTCAAGCATAAAAAAAGGAGTTATTGTTCCACCTTATGGGCACCTCTCTGGTTCATTTTATTTGTCTTCTGATGTAAATTATTCACCGTTTACTAAGCCATGTTCAGTTGAAATGCATATGCAAATATTTTCATAACTCAGTGGGCTGTGGGCCATGACTTTTAATGTGTGTGCATCTCATCAACACCTCTCAGACAACTGTCTGGGGACCTCTTTGACTAAATCACACCCTGCTATTTCTATACTGGGGAGGGAGGATTAAAGGAGACGCTGAGATCCTTTAGAGAAGAGGTAGATACAAGTTATAGAGAAACAGGGGAGGCTGACATCCCACAAAGGAGGCAACAAGAGAGTGAAAATCACAAGTAGGTATGTACATGCTGCAATTGGAGTCAGAGGACCAGGATTTGAATCCTGAAATTTGAAATTTGATTTGAATCCATCAACTATTTTACTATTTGGTTTTGGACAAGTTACTTAACCATGCCAGACCTCCTCAGTTTTTTCATCTAAAAAAAATGAGGGATTCCAAAGCAAGGATGTTCTGATTTTAGGAAAAAGGCTATTGGTTCTACCCAGCAGGCTGCGGAATGTAATCCTTCCAAACAAGAGAGAAAAGAGCATCCTTCTCCAGTACTGCCAACTTCTGACTTCAGCAGCCAGGCTACATGTGTTATTGATTGGTTACAACACTTCCTCATGGGCATAAAAGTGATTTAGAGAGTCATTAGAGACTGTCACTCTCCCTTCATCCCCCAGGGACTGGAATGATAGGGAGAGAGCTGATTTGCTTTGTGAAAGGGAGAAGAATTCTTCCCCTGGCTACCTACATGGGGTTTACTCTGCTCACTTTTAGACAGCCCAAGGATTCTGGTTAAATGGAAGCCAAAGTCATTATGTGTCCATGACCTTGCATTTCTATGCAATGATTCTGATATAGTCCCAGGATAAAACATATAACCTTTTATTCAGAGACGTTTAGACTATGATCCTCAAATAACAAACCCCAAATCAATTTGGATTTTCTGGGAAGGCTTAGCTTTCTACCCACCATGTTCTTTTGAGGAGCATTGGATCCTCCCTACAACCAGAGGTAGAGTTAGTCTCATGCTATTAACCTGAGTTAGGGAGAAGTAACATCCGATCTCCAATTTCCAAAGAAAGAAATAAAGCCCAAGTGAGGATGGTTGCTCTTCAATAACTAATTATGTCATTTTTGTTGTTGTTTTTCATTCACGTTTTGACTCTTTGTTGACCCCATTTGGATTTTTTTAGTTTATTTATTTAATTAATTTGGGTTTTGTTCCATAGTTACATGAATCATGCTCTTTCTCTCCCCTCCTCCCACCCCCCTCCTGTTGCCAATGAGCAATTCCACTGGGTTTTATATGGGTCATTGATCAAGAACTATTTCCATATTATTAATATTTGTACTAGGGTGAGCATTTAGTGTCTACATCCCCAATTATATCCCCATCGACCCATGTGATCAAGCAATTGTTTTTCATCTGTGTTTCTATTCCCACAGTTCTTCCTCTGGGGGTGGATAGCACTCTTTCTCATAAATCCCTCAGAATTATTCTGGGTCATTGCATTGTTGCTGGTAGAGAAGTCTATTATATTTGATTGTGTCACAATGTATTCGTCTCTGTACAATGTTCTCCTGGTTCTGCTCCTTGCACTCTGCATCAATTCCTGGAGGTTGTTCGAGTTCACTTGGAATTCCTCCAGTTCCTAATTATGTTATTTTGGAACCAAACCACCTGGAGATATTTCCCTATATGGGACATTACATTGGATTGCTCTTTTTAGCAATCAAATCTTTTTATATTGCATATGATGGGAAATGCTGTCCACATGCTGTACTTATCTCCCCTTTTAGTACTTTCTGTGTCATTGAATCAACACCTGAAGGGATGTTGAAGGCTCTCCAATCCAAGCACCCTCATCTTAGAGATGAGAAAATTGACTCTGGGCAAGTCACCTAACTTATTTGCCTCAGTTTCTTCAACTGTAAAATAGAAATAATAACTACTATAACTTCACAGGGTTGTTGCGAGGATCAAATGAGATATTTGTAAAGCTCTTAGCACATAGCAAGGCACTATAATGCTTATTCCCTTCCCGAGTAAGTGATAGAGGTGGGAGTCATTGGCTCCCAACATTTATTTGGGAAGGGAATAAGCATTACTGCCTATTAGGGATGTGGCATGATTAGGAGTCATTGGGTTATATTTATTTCAAAATTTTAAGACTTGTTGAAGTGCTTGAATTTTATTCTTATGTGCAGTGTCTTTTTTTAATTTAAAGAATAGTGATTATTTGAGATACTAGAGTTGAGAAATTCTGGTGAGAAGTTAGCAGTAAGCAATTAATTGGATAATTGACTCTATGGATTCCTCCCCATATATTCAATTTTTTCTCTGCTGGATTCTCCAAAGGGTCTTGTGTATAACTTTTTTTTAAAAAAATGGTTCTTGAATGAAATTGTTTTATTAAGAAAAATATAGCTATAATGTTCTCTAACTCAGCAATAATTTCAAGGGTCTAATTTTATTATTGCAATATGTGTTGAAGACCCAGACATTTAACCTCATATCATATAGTTCAGCCTTGTGTGAGATAAAAATTAAAGTTTATAGTTTCTCTTCTCCTGAACTTAATTCTCCCACATCATGGACATTCTTCTGCTGCCTCCTCAACCCCCCTTTCCTCCCTACAATTGAGGTTTGATTTCTTTAATTTAAGCTCCTGATGTACCAATATTTTACAAAGGAAAACAACAATGACTGTCTCACTGGGAATCATTGAGGCTGAACCTCGGTTATTTTAAACCTCCCTTTTGGCCAATTTGCCTGTGGGGATTACTAGCTATTCCTGTAATCCTAATTATCTTGGAGCAGTCATTTGTGCTTCTCATGAGGGATTGAGGTGTGGAAAAAAAAATAGCCCTGTGCCCAGATAAGTGACATTTACATGATGAGGAGGGGGGAAGTTACATGGGGGTTGGGAAAAGAATTCTCAGATTATTATTATTATTATTTTGCTTCAAACATAGAGAATTTATTAAACAAAATTCACAGCTCCTCCCTTCCCTGTTTGAATGTTGACATAGGCATTGGCTGCAGATCGTCAAAGTTTACTGAAGGACCACTAAGCACAGTGAGTACTCTTTTCTTTTCTGAATACATTAGGTTATAAGTAACAGTACTGAGCCATTCGATGCTTACAATGCTCCCAAGGAGTATATCAGTTAAGCACGGGGGAAAAAATCTGGAAGTTTATTATTTTTCCACCCATATATTTGACACCACCTTTGGAGAATGAACAAAAGGCATACTGTCAAGGGGAGAGACCTGGACAAAATGTTACTGTTTGTTCCTCATGAACACAGAGGTATATTTAAGCAAAGAAAGGCATTCCATTGCTCCCTTGGGACTTCCTTCCTTCCACTGAATTATAGCAACATGTTCGCACCACTATGGCTCAGGTTGTGTCAGCCTTTCAAATAGGGGCTCTTATTGGCTAGGTCGGAGGAGAGCTCAGCTATAAATATTAATGCTGGGCTTGAAGCTGGCCATGAAAAATAAAAGACTTTGAGTCAAAAAATATTTAAGAATGAAGGGATTTTCATTTTCTATTTTTTCAGAACAGACACATTAAATTAGAGGAGAAAGTGGAAAACCAAGGCATTTACCTGTGGCCCAAATCTGCTCTTGCACAATAAGTCTCCAACTAGCCAAAAGTCATCCGGCTTAGGATTCTGTTTCAAATCCAGGCTCACTGACATTCATGAAACTTTTGGCAAACAGAGGCCAAGTTTCGAGCAAGGCTGAGTAAAATACTGCTTTCATGTGGAACCTATGTGAAACTCAGCGGCTTTGGCTATGTTTCCCTTTGAGTTTTGCATTCAAACAATCCAATGTTTCAAACTCAAATTAAAGAGTGAAGAGGAAGAGCATAAGAAATAGGGCTTGTGTGGGGATAGGATGGCTCTCCGCCATATTCAGAGTCCATCCCATGCCCTGGGTCATTTGACTTTGAGATGGAGCTGCAGTCTTTTACATTTCAAGTACACTCAGACAGATACTGCCCTTTCTTAGCCTAAAATAAATGAATGAATGAGAAAGCATTCACTAAGCATTTACTATGTGTCAATAAACAGTAGGTACAAAAATTCCAAAGTAAAGATGGTACCTGCCCTCAAGAGGAAGAATAAGAGGTAAAAGGGACAGATGGCCAAGAAAGGGTCCTTTGGTGTGGAGAGTTGCAAAGAAAAGATTGTAAACCAGGTCAGAGGATATTGATTGACATAGCTCTTCCAAGAACAAAGGCATAATGGATTTGATCCTGGTACAATAAGTCTGATGATTGTAGAGGTCTGAGAAGATATAGGGAAGGAGAGAGTGAAATGGAGTTTCTTTTAAGAGTGAGTCAGATGAAGCAGGGGGCAGCCAAGTGGCACAGTGGACAGAGCACAGGCATGACAGACAAAAAGACTTATCTTCCAGAGTTCAAATCTGCCCTCAGACACAGAGACAGTCACTTAGCTATGTGCCCTTGGAGAGTCACTTATACCTGTTTGCCTCAGTCTCTTCATCTCTAAAATGATTTTGGAGAAGGAAATGGCAAACTGCTCCAGTATTCTTGGCAAGAAAAGCCCTAGATAGGGTCATAAAGAATCAGACATGAGTGAAAAGACTAAACAACAACAGGTGAGGCAGTCACTCATCAGGAGGAAAGAGTGAAGGAGGGGCAAGATAGAGAAGCTATAGATGAAAAGGTTAAAACCTCCTGCTCAAGGTTTTCAGAAAGACTTCCCAAAGCTTGAAAGAACATCATTAAAATATCAGATGGAAGGAGCTTTTGTAAGTGTGTAAATATTCTGGAAACATATGGATTACAATTTCCCTAACATTGTATGTTTGTAATGGAGGTGGGCAAAGCCAAATATTTTGAGGGACAAACTTAGAAATACTGACCATCATTATTTGTCTTCTTCATTGTTGATCCAGATTATCCAAAGCCCAATTCCATTGAGATTTAACATGCTAAATCCCGTCCCATTTCTCAAAAGTTTCCTTTAGCTCCACCTCCTTTGAAAACTTGTAGTCACTTCCTAATAAGCAAGGTGGCTGCTCCATTATTAAGGAACAGAGGTCAGCATATGGACAGCAGCCAAGGGTTTGAGAGTAGCCACAGGCACCTGTGAGGCAATAGATCATTCCATTGCCAAATATTTGAATACTTTGGGCTTCCAAAGGGTACAGCAGAGGATCAGGTTTGAGTCTTAAAGATACAAAGCTTGGGTTTCTGAAGAACACAGTAGAGCACACCTTGGTAAAGTATATCTAAACAAGATAAAAACATTTTAAAAGAACCTTAAAAACAAATGCTTCGGAAACACTCTGCTTGCTCTAAAATATGTATTGTTCCTCCCTTTTGGTCCTCGTTTATATTCTGGAAATATAACTCAGGAAATTCATGTACAGTCCAAAGAAGTTCACCAAGGGGAGAGGCAACTTTTTGGGGGTTCTTTCACAAAATATCACTGTTCATTTAAGTATATATTTTCCTTTGACATGTGGCCTGTGATACCCACAAAGTCTTTTGAAATAAATCTAAAATTCCAAGAGTTTCAATGCCTAAGTTAGAAAAGTCAGCTCTGTGGTGGGCACTGGGGCACAGAGTACAGAGCACACAGCAATTAGGGCAGCCCAGCAGTCCAAAGTAAGTGATCAGAGAGAATAGTTTTCTGTATACTCATATGCTTCCTGTTTCAAGAAATCTGCAATAAGATATAGCAATCGGCTATGCTAAACCTCTGTAATGGTGTGGATCCCGGCAAAAAAGAAACCCCACCTTTTTTGAGCTGTTTGGTTTTGCTACCAATAATTAAAAAGAGATAAAATTAATAAAAAAAAGTGATTCAAATAAAGGAAATACTATCAAATAAATCACGATTGCTTAAGCTACACTTTACCAGAGAGACACAAACCAACACCCACAATCAAAGAAAATATTATGTTTGAAGTTCAAGTCTGGAGATCAAACAACTTTGCAAGATGCCAAAACACAAATATATAGAGGGGGGAGGAGGGGTGCGGAGAGAGAAAGAGAAGTTACAGAACTATCTGAAAAATCTCATTATTCCAAGAGAGGAACTTGCAGACAAGTATAGCTCAGGACAGATGTGCAGATCAGGTGAAGCGAGTTTCAAAAGTGATAGAAGCCCTGGATGGCTACCATGAGAGAGGAAGGAGGAAGAAGAGAGAATAAAGGGCTTGGGGGGTAGGGTTTGGGGGTGGGTAGAGACCTAGATTCTATGAGTAATAAACAAAACAGTGATGCAAGAGAGAAATGGTGGCTAATATAATGCATTCATTGTCACTGGAGAAGAATAACAAAAAGACCTCTTTGATTCAGGTAGTTGAATCCTGTCCTGACTTTGTTTTAATGCCCTTGGAAGGTTAAAAATAAGCAGTCTAAACAACAAAATGATACTGTCTGAGAAATCCCGCTACTGGTCTCCTAGTCAAGTTTCTAAACTGGGATCCCCCCCCCCCATTCCTCTCAGAGCGAGGCAGGTTAGTGTTTGAGGCTAATACCAGAGGACATGGACACAGCTAATGGGAAGAAATATACATGGGCTCTCTGCAAATGCTAGAATAGATTATTTACCTAAAAAACCCCGCAGCCCAAGGTCTGTTTGTTTTTGAGCTCAAAATTAGTTTTTTCAAGACTATCAGTTCTGAATGTATTACAAGCAGATTAAGTAACCAAAATGTCACCTACCAGGCAGCTGAGTTTGGGCAGACGCTCTAATGCAGAGGAAGTAGGAGCCGCTGTCTCCTCACATGGAGAAATTGTTTATTTAGCCCTTTCAGAAGGTCTTGAACTCCCAGGGCTTAAGGTTGAGTCCAATCCAAGAGTCTGAAGGAAAGAGAAGGAGAGAAGAATGAGGGAGTGAGCTAAGGAATCGTTTCTGTCGGCTGGCGCTTCTGTTCAGAGAGCATCTGAGTTATTTTGAGCAGCAGCAGCAGCAACAGCAGCAGCAGCAGCAACAGCAGCAGCAGCAGCAGCCGCCCAAGATGCCTGCAATCAGGGTGAAAATGCATTACTGAATCACCACCCTTCCAGGGGGGAAAGAAAACGAGAGAGAATTCAGGAAACCCACAATGACTCGGTTCATTGTGCAGATTTTCAGTTCCAAAACGGAGGGAAATTGCCTGCCATTCTGGGGGAAGGAAAATCCATTTTCTTGGAGTCTTTAAGAAATAGGTTTGCTGAGAATGGCTCTCCTTTGGGCTGGGCTGGGGGGTGATTTACCTGGCTTTATGCAGCTAAGGGTGTTCTTCTACCTCGGATGCATTGAGGGGACCTGGAAGATGGGTCTGCTTATTTATAGGTTTCTTTTTCGTTTCAGCATTTCAATCTATCTGCTATCAGTGTTTGTTGACAGCCCAGTCTCCCAGAAGACTGAAGACAGCAGTTTATTTCCAGTATGCAGCTAAATTTCCAGTTTCATCCACGAGGCTATTTTTGAAGGCTACTGGCTTAAGCCGTTGACATTTCTTATCTGTAGTCGGGGAGAGGGGACCCTCCAGTGACAGGCTGCAGACGCTCTTATTCCCAGCTTCCCACTGCCCAGGCTAACGAACAGGCAATTGAGACTGGGTCACTGACAATGACAGAGCAAGCTTGGAGCTTTTCCTCCTGAAACTCTTAGGGCAGGAAAACCAAGGACTTGGAAGTGGCTGGCATCGTTGGCAGCAAAGATGAAGAATGAAAACAGCCACTGCCCCATAAACTTTTGTAGCTTTTCCTTTCACACGACAAGACTATTCAAACTGTAGCCTCCATAAATCTGGCCACCAACCAGAGGCGGTGAGAGGATTGCAGGAGCCCTCTAAACTCCTGCCTTCCCAAGGCTGCTTCATGAAATGCCCTACATGACTAAGAGAGGAAATCGGTTGCTTTTAACTAAAAGCATACGATAACGCTGCATTTTTAACAGCTTTTCCATCTGTGTGCTAAAAATGCTTAATCTTTTAGGCTCATTACTTCATGAAACAAAGAGTATGTTTGAAGTAGCCATAAAATAACTATCAAGGGATGTGGTGCAAAACTGAGCTTTAGTTTTTTGTAGTTATTTTGGAGGTCTACCTCTTACATATTCTTAGTCTTCATCACTTAAGAATTACTCTGGGAAAAAAAATAGGTAAGGGGGTGGGGGAATCAGGTGGCTTGGTGGATCAAGTGCTGGGGCTAGAGACAAGAGATCCTGAGTTCAAATTTGACTTCAGGCACTACTTCATGTGACTCTGGGCAAGTCATTTAATTCCATTTGCCTATCCTTTACTGCTCTTTTGCTTTGGAACTGGATTCTAAAACAGAAGATAAGGGTTATTAAAAAAGGAAAAAGACTCTAGTAATGAGGACTGAAACCACTGGCCACTAAACAAGGCTGAAAAATGGTACTCAAACTATTGGCTAGTGAAAAGAGGGGCTTGAGAGAGTGGTGGTAGACACATTCTCTATAAATGTATTCATTTGAACTTCTAAAAATCTTTTGCTCAAATATAGAATAATAAGAAGTTAAGATATCCAGTTCAAGGTAATCATGATAACATTTTAAAATTAAAGCTCCATTGCCTTTATTTTGAAAAATCCAATTTACATTTCAGAAATCATAAAATGTTTTCCTGTTGATTAGGCTGAAAAAAAAAAAACCAATTTGACTTAATATGTCATAGACACTTGTCCTTTTCCAATCTGTCACAACTCTTAAGGATCCAGTTCTGTGAGTCAGACTGGCAGAGAGAGGACTCAAATAGCTAAAAGTGGAGATAAAAAGATTAGGGTTCCCTCTTATAATAAAAGTTTGTAAATATCATAGAAGAGACAATCTTCCATGAACCTCTCTTTGTCATCTCCTTAGGAAAATGATCAGTGAGAGAGTTTACTAATCAAATAACCACTAACTACTTGAATATCAAACAATTTGGGAGAATTACAAAATTTCTGAGTTCAAAGGGAACTCTCAGGTCTTCCAGGTCAAGTTATACTGGACAGCCAATCCCCTACAATGTCCCCACCAATGATCCAGCCTTTGCCTGAAGCCCTCCCATAAGGAAGAACTCATGATGTTCTAGACAGGCCATTACACTTTGGGGTAGCTCTCTGTCAGGAAGTTTTGCTTTTTTTTAAAATTCTAAATTATTAGTTGTTTTTTTTTTCTTATTCCTGAGGAAAGAACTGACTAGTGCCTTGTGGGCTGTACTACTACAACAGTCAGTCACAGTAAAAAAACAACCTTTGGTATTTTTTTAACAGAATCAAAGATTTGTGGACCTCAAAAGAAGATAAGCTCATGAAAAGAAGGATTAATCATTTTGTCTCAGCATTCCTAACACCTTGTATTTAGCTGGTAGATAGAATGCGGGTCCTGGAGTCAGGAAAACCAGAGTTCAAATCCATTTTCAGACACTTGATAGCTATGTTACCCTGAATAAGTTATTTAACCTCTGTCTGCCTCAGTCTCCTCAATTGTAGAATAAAACTAATAACAGCACCTACCTCTCCGGGATATGAGGCTTAAATGAGATCATATTTGTAAATTGCTTAACACAGTGTCTAGTGCTGTAGATATACGTATATGCGTAATAAATGCTTCATTTCCTCCATTAATCAATGTTTGTTGAATTGAATCAGAAGGCAACAATTCTTCCTCTAAGATGAGGAACTTGATGCCCAGAATCCTTAAGTGACTTGTTCAAAATTACCTGGGATTTAAGTAGCAAATCAAGAATTTGAATCTAGGTATTTTGACTAGGATCAAAGGCAGCTAGTGACATAGTTGATCTAGTCTCAGACATCTATATGACCCTGAGCAAACCTGTCTCCCTCAGTTTCTTCAACTGTAAACTGGAAATAATAATAATGTCAAGGATCAAATGGGTAGGGGAAAGGATGAGGGAAAGCATTTATTAAGTGCCTACAACTAAATTCTTTACAAATATTATTGTATTAGATTGTTACAACAACCTTGTGAAGTAGGTATTATTATGATCCCCATTTTTACAGTTGAGGAAGAGAAAGGTTAAATGAGTTGTCCAGAATCATACAGCTAGGTGTCCTAATAGGTTCATCTTTCCATTCACCATTCCTTCCTTTTCTTCTCCCATTTCCTTCCTCCCCCTTCCTTTCCTATCCCTTTCATTTCCTTACCTTTCCCCTTTACCTTTCTTTCTCTCCCTCATCATCATGCTACCTCTACAACTCAATTTAATAAGGTACTCTGAAAATATACTTAAAAAGTCATCCTTATAATACCATTTACCTACAAGACAGTTCATCCTCTTCCTGACCCTTCTCCATCCTCCCATAGAATTCAGTTAACTCGGCTATTCTCAGAAGAGCCTGACTATCTGAACAGCTTTTAAATTAGAGCCTTGCAGAGGCTGGAAACAAAATTGCTTTAAATGGGGTTGATATTGCAGTAGATGGTAAATGGATCTTTAAAGCAAAGTGCCTTAAAAGGTTAGCAGAAGTACATTTCAATCTTACCTAGGTGCCACATAGTAGAGAGAGGGAGTTTTTTTTTTTAAGTAAATATTCTGATGAGGACTGCTCTTTCTGTCTTCAGATAGTCTAAAATATTTTAGTCAATGTTATCACATTAAAAATGGAAGCAATAAAATGGAGAAAACACTGGTGCAGTGTGGAGAGCTAATTATGTTAGCTTCCTCCAAGTGCCCATGAGTAAGGAAAACCAGCAGTGTCCATGAATAAACATGTAGACATAAGATATGGGAAAAGTCACTGTGTGTGTGTATGTAGTCTTAATGCATGGATGTGGTATAGAGTTGGTCTACACTTGGAAGGAGAATTAATTCTGGCTTTGCAGTCTATTGACTTGGGTTACTTTTAGACAAGTCATTTAATCACACTGAGCCTCAGTTTCCTCACCCTCTGGGATTATGTATTCTAGAAACTGTTTTGGTAGCCAAGCTTCATGAGCATTTTCAGAAGGCAGACATTGAGGGTAGGTGAGAGATATTAAATCCAAAGGGAATGTGGTACATGCTGCCTCTTCCCCTAGAGCAGAGGGGGACTCTAACTTTGAAAGATCAGAAGTACGGAGGTCTCACTGGACTCAGTAGCAGCATCCAATGGAGGCAGGATGATGATATTTGAACAGCATTTTTTACTTTGAAAGAATGTTGCACGGATTAGGGGAGATGATGTTTATAAAGAATTTTGTCAATTAAAAAAGTATCACACAAATATGAGCTACTATTATTTATGTAGCTGCCATACCCCTCAACTTTCAACATTCATTCTATTAGCATTAAATAAATATTTTTACATGGAAATGACTTTGCCATGTCCTGGGGAAGATCTCCATAGCTCCTCTCCCTGATTTCTCTGAATCCTCTGACCCTAGTACCAGTAGCTTCTCATCTCTCACCAAATTAGTGCACTAGACAGTAGAGTCAAGATACATGGAATCAGTATGGTTTATCAACCTATATAAATGCTTTCTGCCATTTGCAAAATGCAGACACTTATATACCCCACAGTTCACAATCAATGAACTTTTATTAAGCACCTACTATGGGGCACACACACAAAGCGAGAAAAGACAATCTCTGCCTTCAAGGGGTTTACAGTCTAATGGAAAAGCTGATAATCTAATGGACTTACAGAAGGGAGAGAAAAGGCTAACACAGGAGAAAAGGGGCTAACAGCACACAATATATTCGAAATTATAATTGATCCCTGGGGCATCAAGTTTCCTGTTGTTCTATTTTCATAATGTAAACAGGAACAATTTTCTTAATTAGCCATGAAGGAATGAAAGGACATTCATTAAGTATTGACTAGGTGCTGATTACTATATTACCTAAGTTGTGGGGATACAGATTCAGAAGTGGAATCAGTCTCTGCTTTCAAAAAGCTCACACACCTTTATGAAATCTGTGGTCCCTTCTCAGATTTACATCTTTAAATGCATAAAATAAAATAAATAGGAAACTTCAGATTAGTTAAGATGTAATTTTTTCTTATTGAATTTGTAGGTTCCTTGAAATTTGTCCACAGACTTCAGTCCATGACCCTAGAGCAAGAACTCATACTCCACCCAATGACATAACCTAAGAATTATAATCAGAATTACAATCAGAGGTATAAAAAACTAGGTGTGAAATGGACCTAGATAGCCCTGTTCTACTGGGATTCATGGAAAGAATTAGGGAGGAAGGAAACAAGCACTTTATAAAGAGTTTCCTCATTTGATCTACACAAACATTGGAGATAGATGCTATTATCGTTTCCATCTTATTGTTGAGGAAACCAAGGAAGACGAGGTTAAATGATAAATCTAGAAAGAATTTGAAGTAGGATAGGAAACCAGGTCTTCTTGACTCCAGGAAAACCTCTATCCACTACACCACCCAGCTACCATAGTTAAGATGACCCTCTGGGATTATGTATAGGAGAGAAATGCAATTCTAGCAATTGTCTTGGTAGTCAAGCTTCATGAGCATTTTGAGGAGGCAGACACTGAGGGCAGCATGAGAGAAATGAAATCCAAAGGCAATGTGACACATACTCCCACTTCCCATAAACCAGAGGGTGACTATAACTTCAAAAGGTCAGAAGTATGGAGGTCTCCTCAGCCTCAATAGCATCATCCAGTGGAGCTAGGGGCAGTAGCGGCTGGTAGGTCTGCTTTGGTACCTGGGGGTTTCATTGAAGATAAAGTCAGGAATTGACAAAAAAATCAGGAAAAAGTTCTGTTTTGAAAGGAACTTCAAGGGGGCAGCTGGTTATCTCAGTGGATTGAGAACCAGCCCCAGAGATGGGATATCCTGGGTTCAAATCTGGGCTCAGACACTTCCTATCTGTGTGACCCTGGGCAAGTCACTTAACCCCCATTACCTAGCCCTTACCACTCTTCTGCCTTAGAACCAATACACAGTTTTAATTCTAAGACAGAAGGTAAGGGTTTAAAAAAAAAGGAAGAAAGGAAGAAGAAAGGAAGAATGGGACTTATGGCATAGGGGAAGCAATGTGGATCCATGGATTGAGGGCCAGGCAGAAACAAGTGTTCCTGGTTTCAAATCTAGCCCAAGACATTTTCTAGCTGTGTGACCCTGAGCAAGTCACTTAACCTCTATTGCCTAGTTCTTACTGTTCTTCTGCCTTGGAACCAATACATAGTATTAATTCTAAGACAGAAGGTAATGGTTTAAAAAAAAAAAAAGAATTCTAAAAAAGATTTGTCTATGGGGGGTGGGGGGGAGGAAAAGAAAATGATCTATGTCTTTAACGAATAATGCTTGGAAATGATCAAATAAAATATATTTAAAAAAAAAGATTTGTGCCTTAGAAAGATTATAATAATAATAATTACAATAATAAAAATAGCTAACATTTATATAGCTCTTATCGTACCTGGCAATGTTCTGAGTGCTTTACAAATGATCTCATTTGATCCTTACAACCCTGAGAGGTGGTTGCTGTTATTATCCTTATTCTACAGTTAAAGAAACTGAGACAGGCAGGGATGTAAATGACTTGCCCAGAATTACACATGTAGTAAGTGTCTGAGGCCAGATTGAATGTGGTTCTTCTTATCTCTAGGCTCAGTGCTTGATTAAAGCTGTGTATCCTAGTTATGTGGAAGATGGGAAGGAGAGAGGAAAGATAAAAGCACAGAACCCCAAAAGGAGGTCCTTAATGATGGCCTGGACCAGAGTGGTAATTATATGAATGGAGAGAAGGTAGCAGAATCAACTGTTCCTAGCATGTCACTGCTAGGGATTCAAAGCAAGGGAGTTACAGAATTAGAGAGGGAAAAGACAATGAAAACCCTTGGGTTATGAACAGGAGGGATTGGGAGAGTGCTGCTGCCTTCAACAGAAATAGGGAAGTTTGGAGGTAAGAGTGGCAGGTGAAGGCAAGGAAAATAAATTCCATTTTTAAAACCTGAGTCTGAGATGCTCATGGGAATATTTAGGAAAATGTCCCTCCCATGTAGTTGACAAGTGCATGACTGGGGCTCAGGAGAGGTCTTAAAGCTGGATGAGGATGTTGTCCATAAAGAGAGTGATCATATTCATTTCTGTGGAATAAATTTGAATGTGTCCGAGTCTCTAGTGAGACCCAAAGAGAGTTTCCAAATGTTATTGGATCAGAAATATCTCATAATGTAATAAAAGGTCTGGGAAGGCCATTGGAAAATTGTTACATCTGATTTAAAATGAAGGCTTCATTAAGTGGAATTCCATGAATAATTTATGAAGTTATTCAGTTAAATGAAAGAAATTAAGTAAATAAATGATGCTTTGTGTCCTCCATTATTTGAATGTCAGCCAATTCTTCTACATCTGCTTCAATAGGTTCAGGCTTCTAAAATAGGAAACTGAGGCCCAAGTAAGTTCCAAGTGTGACTCTGGGCTGGGTCCTTAAACCCACTACACTTTAGTCAAAATGTTGGAGGTGGACCAGCTTATGCTCTAAATGCTGTCTGTCATGCAGTTCTGACCATCAGTGAAGCTATGATGAGCTTCCACTACTGTCCTTTTTGTTTTGTTTGTTTTTGTAATTTGAATGCTAGATCAAACACTCATGTTCCTCAAACCATTTGTTGGAGATGCCACATGGCCAAGTCCTAAGAGTCTGACTAGGCTGAACATCATCACTGATTCAAAGATATAATAGTAGCCCTTAGTCCTGGAGACTCAGAAGCAGGATATAGGTAGAACCGCAATAGTTTCTTGTTCTTTATCTGATTATGCAATAAAATTGTATTTTGTTCTGGTCCCCCTGACTACTACCCCCTTCTAGTCATTATATATAATATGTAGCATATTATATATATAAATATATGTAGAATATAAATATACCTAATATATAATATAATAATAAAAACATTATAATTAGCCAGTATAAAAATGCAATAGTAGGAAATAATCCTACAAAGGGAAATCTCATACAAACCATCCCAAAGATCAAAAGAGTATAATTTACAAATGGTATCGGCTATTACCCCAGATTCACATGTTAAATCAGCAGAAGTCATCTAGGCACTGCTCTCAGGGTCCTTTGGTCCTATGATATGTAAATTGCAGACAAATTCCAGACCTCCACAGTAAAGACCAACATGTGATCAAATGGTGTTGATAATTCTGAAATGGCCTATATGTGCTAACTTTATTTTTTTAAACTCTCACCTTCTGTCTCAAAATCAATAGTATGTATTGGTTCCAAAACAGAAGAGGGGTAAAGACTAGGTCATGGGAGTTAAGTGATTTGCCCAGGATCACACAGCTAGGAAGGGTCTGAGGTGACATTTGAACCCAGGACTCACTGTCTGTAGGTCTAGCTCTCAATCCACTGACCCATTTATCTGCTCTTATATGTGTTAACTTTGAAATGATTTGGATATGCTAATGAACTAACCCCAACATGGCACAAAAAGAAATTCTGTTTCTTTCAACAACTATATAAATGAGATTTCAAACTCCTGTCCTTTTTCTGTTTTATTTTTCTGTTTACATTATTTTTATTCTCATGCAAAACACACTTTGATATTGGTCATTGTTGTAAGAGCAAACTCATATGTAACCAAGACCTCAAAACAAAACCCTAAATACACAGATGGGAACGATGACTCCAATAGTTCTTTCTCTGTAGGTGGAGATCATCCCCTGTCACAAGGCTTCCCTCTTCCATTTTCTAAGGGTCAATGTTGTGGAATGTTCCCAACTCTGACCCATGGTTTCCCCAAGTCTTCTTTCCCCTTCTGTCTCCCTTCACTATCTGATCCCCCATCTGAGTGCTCTCTGCACCCCTTTCTGGCTTGTCTCTGTGCCTAGGTAAAGTGTGACTGCAGC
Organism: Monodelphis domestica; assembly: GCF_027887165.1. Lineage (NCBI taxonomy): Eukaryota > Metazoa > Chordata > Mammalia > Didelphimorphia > Didelphidae > Monodelphis > Monodelphis domestica. The sequence goes on from NC_077232.1 coordinate 233,840,282, forward strand.
TCCACCTCCCTCTCATTGCCTTTCCTGGAAAGTACCTGCCATGCCTGCCTCTATTTCATAATTACATAAAGGATCAATTCAGATTAGCTAGATGAGTTAAAGACTGACTGCTCATAAGCCAGCAGGGAGAAGCCATGTGGCTCTTCACACCTGATGGACCTTTCATTCCTGTTTGAGCTGCTGTTGCTGCTGACCTAGGTGCTGCCCTGGGAAGAAGGGAAACTCTGAGCTTTGTCTATCTGAAAATCCTGTTATGTGTTTGTGTTGTGTCTTCCCAGTAAAAGGGGTGGGGGGGTGGGGGGGGTGGAGAGAGAGAGAGAGAGAGACAGAAAGACAGACAGACAGAGACAGAGAGAGAATACACATTTTTTCTGTTATTTTTTGGAGGGGTCAATTTTTTGTCCATTATCTCTTAGACATATAAATGTATACACGAATATATATATATATATATGTATGTATGTGTATATATATGTATGTGTGTGTGTGTGTGTGTGTGTGTACTTTCTTTTCTTTTTTTGTGGGGGGTCTATTTTTTGCCTATTGCCTCTTTGACTCAAACTTTACCAAATTCTGACTTTCCCCTTAGGACTAACACACACACAGTACTTAACTCCCTTTTATAATTAATTTTAAGTAAATGCAAAAAAATGTGTCTCAGGAAATTTAATAATAAATGTAGTAATGTAATATATGTTCAAAAATACATGTTTCTTTAGTCCTTATTTTGTGCAAGGTTCTTAGGATACCCAGATCGAAATGTTAGTGTCTGGATGTAGAAAATGACCCTCTGGCAGCTGTCTAGGAAAGGGAAAAAGTTTGATACAGAGCTTTCTAAAAAACCAAGCCAAGAGAGTAGCTAAATGGCTCAGTAGACTGAAGCCAGGCTTAGAGATAGGAGATCTTCAGTTTAGATTTGGCCACAAAGGCTTCCTAGCTGTATGATCCTGAGCAAGTGCCTGAATCCTATTCCTTAGCCCTTACCACTCTTTTGTTTAAAGGTGTAAAAGGGTTTAAAAGAAAAAAAAAAACTTATATAATTGGTTATTTTATTGAACAAAAAGTAATAACAATTATTAAAATTTTAATATTAATAATTGATGTTTAATTAATATTGCTAATTAATTGATATTACTAATAATGTTACCAATTAATTTAAAATAATCATTTTTTTAAACCTTTACCTTCTGTCTTAGGATCAATAGTGTGTATTGATTCCAACAGAGAAGAGCAGTAAGGGATAGGCAATGGGGACTAAGTGACTTGCCTTGGCTCATACAGTTAGGAAGTATCTGAATCCAGATTTGAACCCATCTCTGAGCCTGGTTCTCAATCCACTGAGCCACCTCGCTGTCCCCAAACAATTATCTTTTAAAATTCAATTGAATAGATTGACATCTGGCCTGGTTAAACAATCATTGCATTTTTCTAACCTAACCAAATTATTGTTTTAAAAGACTGTAATAAAATCACAAATATCTAATTATACTTACAGGTTTAGAATCACATGTAAAACTTAAAGGAACCTGAAATCATTAACCCAACCCCCTCATTGTTATAGATGAAGGAAGTGAGGCTCCAAGAAAAGTCATTTTTAAAAAATCTCATTGTTTCCAAAGTCAACATAATTATTTTCAAGGAACAGACTGGGTTGTTTGTTGATACCTTGAGTCAAGCTCTTCTCTGCACTTAGATCATGCTCCCTAATTTACTAATGGGTGAGTTTTCTCAGTGGGGGGATTATGCCATCTATGACCTTCATAACGCATTAATGACACACTGGGCATGTTACTCTCCTTTATATTTGAAGGACCCTGTACAATGCTTTCCACTTCAGCCCTCCCAGAGAGCCTAACTAGAAAAATGTTTCATTTCAGGCTTTTCAGTTAGAGTTGAGGAAAAGCATCTTTCTCTGAAGGCAGCTGCCATTATGTTAAATCCTTTCATTAACCCTCAAGTGATAATGCATTCTGGTACTTCCATTGTTGGTTACAGTTTTCCTGAAACTGAAGTAATGAATTATACATTCATTTGTTTGTCCCCTTATCCAGCTCTGCTCTTTTAGGCTCTATTTTTTTTCTCCCAGAAGTATCTGATACTCTATTAGGATATCTTAATTATTCATTTCAGGTACCTGATATAAATCTTTTGTGATTGGAGTTGCTGATGAGGATTATATACTGCAGGCTGTAAATATTACTAGACATTTGTGCCATCTGGCTCTCTACAGGAAATATCAGATCTTGTTTATTATGTAGTTTATGAGCAGCCTGACATAAAACACAATGGCAGCCAACCAGGAAGGTGGCTGTTCTTACTGTGGGGGGATGGTTTGGGAAAGTAACTGACCTCCTTCTGGAAATCCATTGTGGACACCAAGTGAAAACATACAAGGCAGGAGGGGTCAGAGCTTGAAACCCTGAAGTCATTTTCTAGCTTGTTTCCTGGAAATGTACCAAATTAGCCTTTCTTGGTTCCCTTCTGTTAACAATGAAGGTGGTTCAAGTTGCAAAATGGGAGTTAGACAACCTGGATTCTGTCTTGGGTTAGGTTAAGGAATCCAGGTGGTACAGTGAATAGAGCCCTGGATTTTCTGGAGTCAAGAAGTCCTCGAGTCTCAGATAATAACTATGTGATACAGAAAAAGAATTGTGGGAGCAGAAATACAGAAGAAAAATAACTACTTGATCACATGGATCTATAGGGATATGATTGGGGATGTAGACTCTAAATGATCACCCTAATGCAATTATCAATAATAAGGAAATAGGTCTTGATCAATGACACATGTAAAACCTGGTGGAATTGCGCATGGGCTATGGGAGGGGGATGAGAGGAGGGGAGAGATAGTACATGAATCATATAACCATGGAAAAATATTCTTAATTAATCAATAAAATCATAAAAAGAACATAAGCCATGTAATCATGGAAAACTTTTCTTAATCAATAAAATATGTAACCATAAGAAAAATTTTCTTAATCAATAAATTAATCAATAAAATCAATAAAAAAATAACTATGTGACCCTGAGAAAGTCATTTAACCTTGATCTGTCTCACTTTCCTCAACAGTAAAATGGAGATCTGATTAGTACCTGCCTCACAAGATTATTGTGAGTATCTTTGAAGTAGGTGAGCACGTATTTCAGGAACATCCCATCTTCTATTACATACATATCTGAAATAAACACCATTTTTATATGGTATGGTATATAGACAAGAAAGTCTGAGAAGTGGCTTTGAGATCCCAGCATATAAAGGGCTAGGAATAAACAAGGACAGAGAGTTGGCTAAAAGCAGTAAGGTGAGACATGGCAAGACTAAAGGTCAACTGTGAACAAGACTCACTCCTTCCCAGGGGGATACAAGGTCAGCTCATGTTGACCTGGGATTGTATTGTTCCTGGCCAGCAACCTCAGACTGTCACAAAAAATAAACGAAGGATTTTCATGTCAATATCCCCTCTTCTTTGGTTCTTTCCTCGTTCCTTGATGTAGCTTCATTGATTATTTCACAGCTTTCTGGGTATAATTTTCATTAGCTTTAGTGGTTTTTCATTCAAATTTTTCTCAAAATACATATCCATCTGTCCCTCCATCTCATTCTATGTGTTTTCCAATGAGGGGACTAGTTGCAGCTAGCAATGACAGAGAGATTTTCTTTTTTTTTTTGGGGTGGGGAGAGAAGAGCATATGTCATTTCAAAGTGTGTAGAGGGACTTTCATCCCCTCCTCTTCCTGGATTGTTGACCCTGTTCAACCCATTTTTGCATGCCAGTGCTGCATCCATGAACATGAATAAAAAAGGTTTAGTTGTAAAGGGACCACTCTCTACTTCCATAAATGCGGCAGGGGAGATGGATGGGGAATACTGCAGGATGAGTCTTTAAATCTATGCCTAGCTGCTTTCTCTATTTCAAGTGATTATTAATAAACTCTATGGAAATAGGTAACTGGAGATATTAATTTAAATCTAACAAAAGAGAAGACAAAATTTAACCAGGGATAAGCATGTCAACTGTTCTTACTCCAAAAGATGAAAGTAGGTGTAGATGGAGCCTCTTAAGAAAATATTACTTTGCCAGACAATTTCCTCTAATGGTTCTAGATGATAGTTCCTCTCACCTGTCTTGGACTAAATCAGAATTGAACTGGACTTTAGATTAGAAGAAAGGCATGAAGTCTCCTTTGCCTGAGTCACTCACCCAGTGGTTGTGTTGTCCCACAAGTCCCCAATTCTTGGGAATCTCAAGTGATGAGGAGAAGGAGATGGATGGGAGTTGGAGTGGGAAAGGAAAAACTGACTCATCTGAGCCTTTTTGTTACTGTTGTTGTTCAGGCATTTCAGTTATATCTGACTCTTCATGACCCCATTTGGGAGTTTCTTGGCAAAGATACCGGAGTGGTTTGCCATTTCCTTCTCCAACTCATTTTACATATGGGGAAACTGAGGCAAGCAGGGTGAAATGACTTGCCCAGAGTCATATAGCTTTTAAGTGCCTGAGGTCACAGTTGAAACCAGGAGGATGAGTCTTGCTAACTCTAGGCTCAGAGCTCTATCTACCTAACCACTTAGATGTCCCATAAACCCAGTACCCATACATGCAATAGGTACCACTGTTATATATAATGGAAAGAACTGGGCTCAAGGGATGGCTCCACTATAATGAATCTTGTGACTTAAAGCTTCAGTTTGCATAATGGGGACAATAATGCTCTTACAATGTAACATGGTAGTGTTGGCATGGGAATGCAATGACACAATAACCATACTATTGTACACTATAACTAACCATTGCACACTAAAGAACTACAGAAGTAATCCAAATCTTACCCCATGGCATTTTATGACCCAGTAGGGAACTCTCAAGGAGGAAACTTCCTCTGCCAGTGAAGATTAGCAATTATTCTGCAATTTAATAGTCTGGGAGAGGTGTCTTGGGCACAGAGAGATTAAGCAATTAATATAGCCAGTGTATGTCAGAGGCAAGAAATGGAACCTAGGTCTCTTGGATCCTGCTGGCTCTCTAGCCACTAGACTATACCACCTCTCAAATTGTTCCTAAACTCATATTGCATATAGACATACAGGATAGATAGATGGATAGACAGATGGATGGACAGACAGACAGATAGATAGATAAATATAGAGAAAGAAAGAAAGAAAGAAAGAAAGAAAGAAAGAAAGAAAGAAAGAAAGAAAGAAAGAAAGAAAGAAAGAAAGAGAGAAAGAAAGAAAGAGAGAAAGAAAGAAAGAGAGAAAGAGAGAAAGAGAGAAAGAGAGAAAGAAAAAGAAAGAGAGAAAGAGAGAGAGAAAGAGAGAGAGAAAGAGAGAGAGAAAGAGAGAGAGAAAGAGAGAGAGAAAGAGAGAGAGAAAGAAAGAAAGAAAGAAAGAAAGAAAGAAAGAAAGAAAGAAAGAAAGAAAGAAAGAAAGAAAGAAAGAAAGAAAGAAAGAAAGAAAGAAAGAAAGAAAGAAAGAAAGAAAGAAAGAAAGAAAGAAAGAAGGAAAGAAGGAAAGAAAGAAGGAAAGAAGGAAAGAAGGAAAGAAAGAAAGAAAGAAAGAAGGAAAGAAAGAAAGAAGGAAAGAAACAGACATAGATAGATGGACAGACAGATAGATAGATGGATAGACAGATAGATAGATGGATAGACAGTTGGACAGACAGAAAGATAGACTGATGGATAGATAAGTAGATGATGGATAGAGAGATGAATGGATGGATAGCTGGATGGGATAGACAGAGAGAGATGATAGAAAGGTAAATGGATGAATAGATGATAGATGGATGGACAAATAGATGATAGATAAATAGATAGATGGACAGACAGATGGATAGATGATAGGTGAATGAATGGATAGATAGATGAATGGATGGATGGATAGATGTAAATAGAAAGGTAGAGAGATATAGACATAGAGGGGTAGAGAGATATACAAACACAAACGTAAATATATGTATATATAAAATATAGTATATGTAAAATATATATACAATGTATACATATTATTATACACAATGTATACGTATTATATATTCTGTATATATATATATATGTGTGTGTGTGTGTGTGTGTGTGTGTGTGTATTTATATATATACATATACCTCATTAGAAATCCTTACAAGTTATATTATAGACTAACATTTCATTAAGGGTGTTTCTAGTTTGTTGGGAAAGCCCTGAAAAAATCCTTAAATAGAGTTTCAAAAATCTTTCTAAGTTTTTAAGTAGCACTTCAGAGCCAACACTAGTATATACAACAGCTACAAATGTGCAGAATTTCAGCTACATTATTTTTTCCTAATAAAGTGAAAATTATTGTGGAAAATTAAATTCTCGTTGCTGAAGCCTGAAAACAGGCTCAGATGGTTCCCAACCCTGCCTCACTTAGTAAAGGAAAATGGGCAGGGCCTGGAGTCCAACACTACAATGTAATTCTAGTAAAGACCTAAAAGGGGGGCGGGGGGGGGTGGGATGCTGTAAACACAAAGCAGGAGCCTTCATTGCTTCTCCTGCTCTTTTTGAACACTGCTCACTCATTGTTCAGAAAACTTTAAATAGGGTCATGCCAATGGGGTTTACATACTTTTAAAAATCCAAATACAATGATGGAATTTGTAATCATTGTTGATAGAGTGGCTTTTACAATATTATTTGCAGCTAGTTATATAATTAATTGGAAGATAATGACAGTTCATTAAGAAGATTTCTAGTTCTGACTTCATGAAATGTTTAATGCTTGCACAGATTAACTAAGAGTCTGACATTTCAGACTGTGCCCAATTTTTCAAAATTAATGTTTCAGCATATGGTTGAAAGGTAGGTAAAAACATGAAAGTCATACTCTCTACTAAAAACAAATTTAACCCCCCCCCAAAAAAAAAACCATTTTTTTCTTTGATTTTAGATGTCTGAGCTGGGGTTTCAAAACAAAACAAAATACCACCTAGTAGTACTCTTAAGTTTGTTTTGCAATAAAAACTTAAGTAAAAGTCACATCTAAATAAGTGGTTTTGGTCTGAGAAAAAGGAAATTAAAGTTTCTCATTTGAAAAAATACTTGTATTTCCCCCAGGATTATAAGGAAACTTAATTTTGATGAGTACATAGGAGGTCCAAGTGAGAAGAAGAAGAGGAATAATCATTTTTGAGACTAGAACCAAAGAATAATTTAGAAGTTTCAGGCAGTTATAACTAGAGCTCCATTATATTTTTGATGTTAAATTGTTCCAAGCATTATCCATTCTATAAAATGAGACTAAAGTAACATAGAATAAGGAATGTATAAATGAATCAAAAGATAAAAAATAGAAAATTCTTTACCAAAATATCCATAAATCCAATAGCAGAATAGAGAAATATATAAAAAACATTTCATGTAACTGAGAAAACAAGTAGTTCAACTATGGCAATTCTTGCTAATAATTTCTTTAGCTTTTGTTGAGTCATTTTCCATCATGTCTCATTCCTCATGACTCCATTTGGGGATTTTCTTGGCAAAGATACTAGGGTACCTTGCCACTTCCTTCTCCAGCTCATTTTACACATGAGAAATTGAAACAGACAAGGTTAAATGACTTGCTCAGGATCATATAGTTAGAAATAACTAAGGCCACATTTGAACTCAGGAAGATGAATTTTCTTGAGTTTAAGTCCTGCTCTCTATCTACTGTGCTACCTAGTTACCCTAATCATTCCTTTTAATTCTTTCATATTAAGTGCCAGAAATTGAAATAAGTAAAATATAAAGACTACCATTCAGTATAATATTCAGAAATCATTAATGTATGGTACTCTCCCCAAACCATGGTATGTTCATTATTAAATATAAATATGATATTTGTCTGCCTATGATATGCACAATTTTCATCTGTATTCTTATTGAAACATGTAACATGGAGCCATCAACTTTGGATTCATGTCCTTCTAATTCAAGCCAGATTGCTCAATCGAAAGCTTTTTATTTTCATTTATTCCAAACATAATTCAATAGTGTTCTGTCATAAACAACTGGTTTAAGGAAAAAAAAATTGTATAGAAAGAGTCTCCAAAGGGCCTTCCTCTGCTGATGCCACTTTATTATGAATGATTCTCCATCTCAAGACTTTTCCATTATATCATGCTTCCTCTCACTTGTTTTTTTCATATCAAAAAAGAAAGCTAGATGAAAAATCCTTTAAACTTCAGATTTAAATTCTGGTATTGGAGAAGACTTTTGAGAATCCCTTGGACATCAAGGAAATAAAATCAGTCAATAAAAACATTAATTCAGACTATCCACTAGAAGCTTAAATCCTAAATTAAAATGAAATTTTTTTTAATTTAAAAAAATTAAATACAAAGAAGAAGCTTGAATCCTGAGGCTGGAGCTCAAATATTTTGGCCATATAAAGAGAATACAGGATTCACTGGAAAACATCCTGATGTTGAGAAAGATTAAAGTGAAAAGGTGACCTCCGAGGCTGAGATGGATAGAGAGTGTCATGGAAAGAATGAATATGAGTTTAGACAGACTTTGAGAGAAAGTGGAGAATAGAAGGACCTGGCATGACAGGGTCCACGGGGTCACAAAGAGTCAGATATGGCTGAATGACTCAATAACAACAAACAAGGCTTCAAATTCTATTCTTCTACCAAGTTTACATTCCTGAACTACATTAAACCTTTATTTAGTTAAGGAACAGATGACTATGATTATAGTATCACAGGAATAGAACCTGAAGACAAAGCTAGGTTCCCATACTGGCATTAAGAGCCTCCAGAAAGGGAATTACAAATGTAATGTAGGTTTGGCTGAGAGGGACTTATTCTCCAATACTACATATCCCAGAAAACTTGGGGGTGCAAGAAGTATATGAATCCTGAAAGTGATTTTCTAGGGACCTGTAGAAGAGATGCCATTGGGAAGTGGACTTTGAAGGTGAAACTAGGAGAGAGTGGGAGAGAGGAGATGGGGGAAGGTTACCATCATGAGCTTGATCCTTGTTACCTGGAGCAGGAAAAGGGCAATAAACAACTCCTTCTGTAACTGTAGTGATATGTGAAGGTGAGCTTGACTCTCGCAGGATAGCAGAATTCACTGTAAGAAGAGTGAGGGACTGTCTCGTTGAACCAATGATCACACAACATGTAGAGCTGGTGATTGTGAGGTTGAAGATTCTAAAGGAATTCAAGCCAAGGGAAAGAATTCCTTCTTTCAGACATTACTGTCTGTATCATAGGACTAGATCATTACCTCGCTCAAAAAAAATGGAAACACTGATAATTTAATTAAATAAATATATATAAACTAAAACCTTAAAACTATCATCTTCCTTAAATATGCACAGCCATCCCTCGCTATGTCGTGGTTCACTTATCGGGGCTTCATTGTATTATGAGTTTTTAAAAATATATATCTAATTCTGTATCGCAGAGTTTTCGCTATATTATGGGATTTTGCAGATGAATACTGTACTGTACACAATAGAAATGCTACCACTTGCGCAAGTTTGCCAATGTAAGATTATACAGGGGACAATATTGGCTGATGGAATGAAAGGGGACCAACCACAGTGCTGTATCCTGGGTGCTGATTGGCTCAGTGACTGTAGGTTAACTAGAGTATAGAAAGGGTTTATAGGAGAGTGGGAAGGGTTTATAAAGCCTTAAATATATATATATAATATATATATGTACATATATATATTATATATATATAATAAAATAAATATAATACCTCTACTTCATGGATTTTCACCTACCACAGGTCTCGAGAATATAACCCCTGTGATAGGTGAGGGGGATCACTGTATTTAGTTAATATATAAAAAAAAAAAATATATATATATATATATAACTATATATATAATTTGAGGAAAGTGATTTTCCTCAAAATTATACATTTGAATTAATTAATAATAGTATATTCTATTATAATCTTAATTATATTACTATAACAATTATTATATTAATATAGTATAATATCACATTTGTAAAATAATACTGAATAGTATACTCTCTTGTAATAATAATTATATTACCATAATATTAATTAGTATATTAATATAGTATAATATCATATTACATTTATAATACTGAATTAATAGATAATATATTTTCTTATAATATTAATTCTATGACTATAACATTTAATTATTATATTAATAGAGCATATCACACTATATAGTTTGTAACATAATACTGAATTAATTAATAGTATATTTTATTAAAATATTACTATTACTATAATATTATTATAGTAATATAATATTACAATATATTGTTTGGAATAGAATGCATATGAATTATTTCAAATATATAAATATATTTGAAGAAGGTAAGAGTTGATATAATAAATTAATTAAAATTAAAATCTTGCATATTGTTTTATTTAATCAATATATTGATATTTTAATATATCAATAACCAGAGTATTAATTTCTAAAATATTAATGGTATAACATATTAACAAATTATTAATAAAAGTATTTATTAACTTAATAAAATATTATATAATGTATTGAAATATAACATATATATTTTAAAGCAGCATAAAATAGTAGCTAGCCAACTGCCTCAGGTAGGAAGACCTGCATTTAAATCTTACTTCCAATCCTGGGCAAGTGGCACAGCTTTTCAGGCCTCATAACTCTTTATGACTATAAATAGAAGAGCTGGTGTTCTACCTTTGTGGAAGTTTTTCTCTGTGGGTATTCTGTATATCAGAGTGCCAACCTCAAATAAAAATGGGTCCACTAAACTGTATATAAAATTTTCTTCAGGCTGTGTATTGACTTAGAAAATCATATATTAACATTGTCTATGTTCTACAGTATTTCATTTATTCTGCTAAATATTTCCAAATGACATTTTATTCTATTAGAAACTACAGCAGTGAATATTTAGTTTTTGAAACCTTTGCCTTATACTAATAAAATCACAGATCCAATTTAAAATGAAAAAAACATTCTCCTTACCATATATGTATCCAGATCTATAGATAATAATAATAGCTGCCATTCATAACATTTATGTTTAATGTGTTATATGCATATGTAAAATATAAATATCAATATAAAGTATATAACCATAGAATTTATTCCTATATAAATTACATATTAAATAGACACATTACATGTATAAATAGTAATATAACTTATATAGAGACCATAAAGTTTTGCTTAACATGTTATTTCATCTGATCCTCAAAACAATCCAGTGAGTTCAGTAGCAGATTATTGAATTAATAGATTTTCTGAGCTTTCTGGCATCTTGAGCCAATGGAAATGTGACACTATCTAAAACTAACCAACCATAGCTTTATCATTCAGGCTATCTCTGACAATAAAGTTCAAAATTTTGAAAATCATTTCATTTTCTTCCTGTGGGTGCTTCTAATTAATTGAGGCTATTAAGTCCAATCCATTAATTTTACAGATCAGTAAATCGAGGCACAAAGAGATAAATGACTTGACAGGGGGCACACAGCTAGTTAAGTTTCTGAGGCAGAATTTGAACTAGAGTTTTCTCGACTCCAACTCCAGCACTTTATTCACATATCTAGCCACTTAGCTGCTCATGAATCTCTTAATTTGCTCTGGACCAAAAAAAAAAATCATTGTCTGGGAGGTAGTTGTTTTCTGATGAACCTCTCTGAATGGAGCTAGACTAGTTGGTGGGTGGGACAGTGGACAGAGAACTGGACTTGGAATCAGGAAAACTCATCTTCATGAATTCAAATTCAGTCTCAGACACTTACTAGTTGTGTGATCCTGGGCAAGTCATTTAACACAGTTGGCTTCAGATTCCTCATTTGTCAAATGAGCTGGAGAAGAAAATGGCAACCCACTATAGTATCTCTGCCATGAAAATGCCTAATGGGTCACAAAGTGTCAGAAATCACTCAACAGCAAGTTCTTACATGGCAGGTAAACAAGCTAGCAGACTTTCTAGCTTGATAGTACCTTCCAAATTGGTGCTAAAATTGACAACAGCTTCCAAGCATCCAAGGTCTCCTCCATGCTACCATGAAGAATTGGAGGAGGACCTTTAGTGAAGCACAACCAGAATGTGCTAGTAGTACAGGCGGGTCTGGGCATGGACGTGGGAATTTGGATAGGAGGTGGAGGCAGCTCTGAGCCAAGGCCACCTAGAGCATGGTAGCTTTGGGGAAATGGCATCAGCAACATGGAAGAGGGTGTATTCAAGGGCACATTTGGATCTAATCTCTGTTACTTATTACTCACTGTTTAAATTATCTTGATATGCTCAAGTTGCCCTACTATTGGTGATGAAGTTGTGTAAGACTATTTACCTGGATCTCAGAGTAATTTGGAGAAACTGACTGTATTTGAGACCCAGAATAACAAACTGTCTTTGAAAGTAACAGCCTGCCTGAGGTTACCATGGAAACCAGCTCTCTAGGTCCTGGGATGCTAGATTGGATTTGGGTCCCACCAGCCACTGGCTCATTCCATGCCAGCTCTTATAGTCTCTGTAGGATGAGATAATCAGACATCCCTGTGCTTCTGGTCTCAGAGTTTCTATCTCTGGTCCCAGACTCACTATCTAGCATTGGCTTGAGCTATTTTAGAACTGTTTATTTACCATTATCATTTAACCTTGATGAGCCACCTGTTGGTGGATGTTGATTCCAAGTCTGTGAACCTGATAATTTGTAGTTGTTCATCATGCTAAAGAATGTGGTATTGCACCCCAAAAATATTTGCCAAGGATGTCTTTGTTCCCTCTTGCATCTGGCAATCTGTTACCCCCATTTCTGGGAACTCTTTGTCTATACCGCCTCAGATCTCTCCCTGGATCAGTCCCTTCCAGCTCTTTCTCCTACCTCCTTTCTCTTAATCCTCTCTTTCCTACCTTTGAACTGAACTCCTTGGCAATAGGCTAATTAGCTCCACATGCACACATATGTCCTTGCATAATAAAGATCATCTTGATTTTAAAGGCATTTTACCTCTAGGTTATCTTCCTGTTCTAGGAGAAGTGGGACAGAGGTCTCTAGGGGGTCTGTGCCCCCCAGGATGTTTGCTCCTCTATGGAGGAAAGAGAGAGAGCTAAATTCTATAGAGTTTGTGCCTCAAAATGAACATTTATAAAGCATTACTTTAGGTATGTCAAGCTCTGGATCTCAGTCCCCTCATCTATAAAATGAAAGTGTTAAACTCAACGATTTCTCCAAATCTGTTCAATTCCAAATCTATGACTTTTATCATCATCATCTCACCCTAATGGAGACAGAGAAAGGAGAGAAAAGGCCATTCCCTTGGTCTTTCTATACAAAGGGCTGTTTGCTGATATAAAAGGCTCTCCCTGGGATATGGGACTGCAGAGCAATTGGGTTAGGATGCTATCCAAAGGCTTAAGACGTCCACTGTATATAACAGTGTATATAACAAGAGAATGAAGGGAGATACACAAAATATCAGATGATTAATGCACATCTTGATTTGCAAAACAACTCTCTTCTCTGATTTGATGACTTGCTGAGTTTCTTCCATATCCTTGTCACACTGCTTTGGCTTTGTCCTCGGTGATTAATCTTGCCTGCACTGGGAGATAAGGAGAGTTTATGCTGCAGTGCCTTGCTGAGTTCAAATACAATTCAGGCAGTGGGCATAAAGAGAAGGTTGGGCTGGAAATATCTTGGTGAATAGTGTCAGAGACTTCAGGAGCTGAGCTAAAACTGGTAATTACGGCAGAGTCCCTTTCTCTCTCTCTCTGCCTTTGTAGTAAGTCAGGATCCAGGTATGCTGGCTTTCTCTTTAAAGATGTTTCTATGTTTAAGCACGCCTTTGTGACCTCCAACTAGACGATGACAGTGAACCTTATATTTGGTTAACACTGAAGACTGAAAATTTCAGGTTGTAATGAACACCATGGTCTGTTGCAAGGGAGAGTATATGATGCCTATATTCTGTCCCACAGTATAGCTCACTACTTGTGTCTGAAGACATTTCGAGGCATTGTCTATCAAGACCAAATTCTATACATTAGCCATGGAGGGAATGCAGAAGACCAGAGTTCAAATTCAGCCTGATGTTTGCTATCTTTGTGACCCTGGGCAAGTCACTTACTTAAATCACTCTTTGCCTCAGTTTCCCCAATGGTAACAAGATAATCATAGCCCCCACCTCTCAGTATTGTCATGAAGATTAAGTGAAATAATACTTGTAAAGTGCTTAGTACAGTACCTGGCGCACAGTAGATATAAATCTTATTTATATCATGGTAGTAGAAATGTTTGTTTATATCACAGTAGCAAAGATGATTATTCCATACATGGATGGATATCTTCTTAGAAATCACAGACTTTAAGCAAGCTGGTGGTAGAGTGGAGAAAGCACTGAGTCTGGGGTCTGGAAGATGGGAGTTCAAATGTGCCTCAGATGCTTCTTAGCTGTGTGGTCCTAGGATGAGTCACCTAACCTCTACTTGACTCAGGTTCCTTGACTATAAAATGGGGATAATAAAAGCACCTACTTGGCAGGGTTGTTGTGTGGATGGAATCAGAGAACATTTATAAAAAGGGCTTATCGCAATAGTTGGCATGTTACACCTATGTTATAAATGCTTCTGACCATCCCTCCCTGAGGGGAGATGGTCATGACAAAAGAGATCTGGGATTAGAGGGATATAATCTGAGAGGGGAAAAACAGCTATCAAACAACCAAATAAATAATAAATAATCTTATTGCTAATTTATTATGTAAATAAGTTTAGTGGAATTCACCCAAAAGGAATGCAAAGTAGTCTGGTCAACAAAGGTCCCAGAAACTTCATGCGGAAGGTAATGCTTAAGCTAAAGTCTTTAAGGATTGAAAGGCGGACCTAAGGAAGGACTGCATTTCAGGCATGGGATACAGTCATTGCAAAAGCATAAAGAGGGGATATGATGGCGATTGTAGACGTGTAATGCTGGGGCATAGCTTTCTTGAAGAGAAGGACATGGAAGAAGAATGAAGAGGTGAAAAGTGACAAGTCTGTGAAGATCTATAAATGTCAAACAGAGGAATTTAGATTTGACCTTTGAATCAATAGAAAGCTACTGGAGTTGTACTTTAGGGAAATCACTGTGTGGAGGCTGGGTTGGTATGGGGAGAGGCTTGAGGGTAACTTAAAATATTGAGTTTGGACAATGCTTTGGAATGAACCTTTCTTCTTTTTTCTAATTACCCTACCCGTAATATTAGAAAAGAGGAAGAAAGAGATGTGAACCATGTCCTCAGAGAACTCCTAATCAAAGGACTCAATATATATAAGAATGGGGACAGTTAGGTGGCATAGCAGATAGGAGATTGGAGATCTTGGGTTCAGAGCCTCAGATACTTCCCAGCTGTATGACCCTGGGCAAGTCACTTAACCCCAGTTACCTAGCTCTTACTGTACTTCTACATGGAACCATTACTTAGTATTGATTCTAAGACAGAAGGTAAGGGTTTAAAATACACACATATACACAATATTAAAAAATGCTTCCAGTTTCTGTGTATGAATTCTACTAGCCAAGTAGAGAGACAGTGATCATTGTAGTGGGGGTAGGGAGTTGTAGAGGTACAGGTGTGGCATTTGGGGTCATTGAGGACTAATGGAGAAAGGCTTCATGGAAAAGAGAGACAATATATGACATGACAAGAAGGAGCTCTGGACTTATTAGAGTCAAAAGACCTGAGTCTGAGTTCCCAGAAGTCTTCAGGCAGAGGATGGAGAACCTCTTGTGGAGGCTGTTAATAAAGAAGATGCCTTTTCAGGTATGAGATGAACTGAACCTATATCCTTGAAGGTCCCTTTTTAACTGATAGTCTATGACTTAGTGATGTATTTGATGGGACCACTCAACTTACAAGGGTCAGCTCTTTTTGAAAAGACTGAAAGTTTCCTTGGAAATTTTGAAATAGAATGTAATTATGCCTCCTAGATGATATCTCTAGAAACAGGCACTGAAGCTTAAGTTACAATGTAAAGAAATAAATGTCTTAAAATCACATAATTTTCCACAGCTCAATTCTATAGTTTCCAAGTAAAAATGAGAAACTCCCGGGGCAGCTGGGTAGCTCAGTGGATTGAGAGCCAGGCATAGAGACAGGAGGTCCTAGGTTCAAATCTGACCTCAGACACTTCCTAGCTGTGTGACCCTGGGCAAGTCACTTGACCCCCATTGCCTAGCCCTTACCACTCTTCTGCCTTGGAGCCAATACACAGTATTGACTCCAAGACGGAAGGTAAGGGTTTAAAAAAAAAAAAAGAGAAACTCCCACAGGACCTGGGTTTGTCATATTCCCTTAGGAGATAGTATATCCACTGCAATCTTTGTTAGTTTAAAGGGTTTATGTGTGGGTTATAATTTCTTGGCTGATGGAATATCAGTTAATGTTCAAAAAATTATAAGAGGCAGGACACTGGGCTTGTTATTTCTTGTTCATCATCAGTCTGTCCTCACCAATTCAGAAGCCTATGAATTTGGACTAATACTAAATGAACTCCAGCATCCTCTTTTGATCAGAAATTCCCATTAATTTTAGAGTTCAGGAACATAATGTATTTAGTGAATATATATATAAATGAAATTTTTCCATATGAAGTATATCAATAAAATGGTTTTGAATGAATTAAAAATATGTGTCAATTTTTCAGAATAATTGCCAAAATTTATCTTTTTAAATTATAATGGCTGTATATTATGACCTTGTCAACAAACTTTATGAACTTAATAATTTTAAACAGCACATTAGAAGCCTCTGGATCATTGCCTAGAAGTTGGGGATTTAAAAATAATTCAGTATTTTTTGGTATTCAGTGTGTGTATGTGTTTAATAATTTGTGTAAGAAAATTCTTTGGCTAATTTCCATACCATCTCTATAAAGGGCCTGATATATTTTTGCAAATAAAAACCTTCATATGAACAATCTCTTGGTGAAGTTAAGTGACACAGGGTAACTGAGGTAGGGGAGAGGGAGGAATCTTGGCACATTTACCAGAGAATGAATTGAATCTTTTGCTGATATACTCCCCCTACCTTACCCCCTCAACACATAGACACACACATCATCAAAACCATCATCGTTGTCATTGTCATAGTCATCATCGTTGTCGTCATCGCCATCATAGTCATCATCATCATCATCATCATCGCCCCTGTCATAGTCATCATCATTGTCATCGTCATCGCTGCCGCTATCATCGTCGCCGTCATCGTCATAGGCATCATCAGCATCGCCGTCGCCACTGCCGTCACATTCAGCATCGTCGTCATCATCACTATCACAGTCATCATCATCAGCATCGACATCGCCGCCGCCATCAGTCAGCATCGTCATTGCCGTCATAGTCATCATCGTTGTCGCCGCCACCTTCATAGTCATCATCATCATCGGCGTCGTTGCCGTCATAGTCATCATCATCATCGGCGTCGTTGCTGTCATAGTCATCATCATCGTTGCCCTCATACTCATCATCATCATCATCATCATCGTCGCCATCATAGTCATCATCATTGTCATTGTTGCCGTCGCCATCATAGTCATTATCATCATCATTGTCGTCGCCTTCATAGTCGTCATCATCGCCACCATTGTTGTCGCCATCGTCGTCGCCATCATCCTTCCACACATCACCCCCACCAACACACAGACACATGTACTCTCACATTAGGGAGGGTCCCCAAACAAGTGCTGTGGGCTTTATACTCACTCTACTGTCTCTTCCCCAATACTCCCTCTTTCTCTTACCCTTGATAATGAAACTTGATAATAACAATGATAGCTGCTAGCATTCATATAGCAACATGGTCAACATTTGCAAAGCATTTTATATACTTTATCTCATCTGAAATTACTAACACAGACTTTACTCCCCTATCCCATACCTCAAATAGTAGCCCATTACTACATGCACCAACAAACATCCACCTGCAGCTTCTATATTTCCTGGTTCTTCTAAATGTGGAAATGCCAGTACAATCAGAACCCATTTTTACTTAGTCCAACAAGAGTGGGAGCTGGAAAGACCACTTTACATGCAAATTGCAGAAACCACACATCTCTTCATTGCCCAACACCCTACCCCCCACCCCGGGAATGGGGACATTCTTCCCTTCCCTTTTATTTTCTTTTTCTTTAAAAAAAAACCTTGGTTTTTTATTAATTTAAAATACTATAAATATTATTCACGTAAAAATGAATAATATGGAAATATGTTTTCAGTGGTTGTAATGTATAACCCAGTTGAATTGCTTGTCAACTCTGGAAGGGAAACAACAAGAATCATGTAACTTCAGAAAAGTTATGTGTAAATTTGTTATTGGAATAAAATAAAGATAAAACTGAAAAATTACAATATTATAAAGGTATGTATGTGAGGGGGAAGAGCACTGATGAATCTATAACACTCATGGACATACCTTACACCATATAGTGACAAGTATTATTTAAATTCTCTTTGCCTCTACTGAAAGATGTGGAGGTTGGAATTAATAGCCTCAAAAGTCCAAGAGGTAATGTGATTGGCCAATCATAGGCTGGGACAATGAATTGGATCCAATGCCTTTTTCAATAGCTACCTTTCCTTCACCCATTACTCCTTAGCACACTTCCACAACTCCGTGCCCCAGATACTGAACAAATTCCCAACCTCAACCCTGATGTCCTACGCCCCTCAGAAATCAAAACCCAGGCAGCTTCAACAGTAAAGGCTACTACACAAGTGCCATTGAGAAAATGTTTCCCATATTGCCCTGTTCCCACACCTCCAGCACTCAGTGCCCAGTGTTGAATCACTTTGATGTGGTGGTAGAGCCCCTTGGAGGGCAGGCTCTGCACTCCTACATCAGCAATCTATTAAAATATTTGCTCAGGTATAACTGACTCAGAGGACAGATCAAGTTTCTTTGAAATTCAGTGTAAAAATGTAATTCATACTAGGAATAGGGATTAGACAATATAACCTCTGATGTTCCTTCTTTTTTTTATTTGAAAATCTTTATTTAATTAATTTAGAATATTTTCCCTTGTTTACATGATTCATGTTCTTTCCCTCCCCTCCTCCCACCCCCATAGCACAATTCCACTGGGTTTTACATGTATCATTGTCTGATGTTCCTTCTAACATTATGATGCTTCCATTTTAATGAATCTATTTTATTTTTTAAATATTTTAATACATTTCGTTTCTCTATGTAATATTTCTACTCCTTTTGAATTCAAGAAACATTAAGGATGTAGCCAGGAAAACAGTATTTGAACTACAAAGCAACCAAAAGTCATTCTTTCCTTAGCAAAACATATTATAATATGTGTACTTTGAAGATGACCTAGCTTACTGAATAACACTTTTTGTATTATTATTCTACCAGTCTGTCTATGAGCTGCCCTGCCTAGCTGGATACAAAACTATTTATAAGTTATATTTCTATAAATTTAATAAATCTTTTCATCCATTTTCACAGATTAAAAAAAAACATATTTGGCAGTACAAACCAAAGCAAAATCTTGAGCTATATTCAAAAGTGGTACTTTCAAGAATAAAAAGGATATATTCTCACCATGCTCTCCCACGTTTGGAAGACCTTTGGAGAACTGTGTCCACTTCCAGACACTTTTTAGAGAGGACACTGATAGGCTGGAGAGCAGCTGAAGGAAAGCAACTAAGATAGTGAAGGACCATAAATCCATGATTTAAGGATGAGCTAAAGGAAATATGGATATCTGGCTTACAGAAGAAAAGATGCAAGGAGACATGTTACTTCTATAATCCTCAGATCTCAAGTTACTTAGGTGACATCTTCAACTGGATGGCCTCTTGGTACCTCAGGCTCAGTACTGAAAGTCAGTCTCATTTGTTTCCCCTCACCTGCCCATCCTTCTAATTTTTACTCTGTTTGCAGCATATATAGTTTGCAGATATAGGGTATAAGTTTTCAGAAGTATTATAAATAATCAACAACTACCTAAAATATTTAAAAATTATTAATGGTCAGAGAGCAGCTAAAAGGCACAGCAGAAAGAGCACCAAGCTTGGAGTCAGGAAGACTAGAGTTCAAGTAAGTCCTCAGACACCTACTAGCCGTGAGCTCCTGGTCCAGTCGCTTAACCCTGATTGCCTCAGTTTCCTTTTCTGTAAAATGAGCTAGAGAAAGAAATGGCAAACCACTCCAGTATCTTTGCCAAGAAAACCCCCAATACTCACAAAGAGTCGAACACAACTAAAACTTAACAAACAATAATGATCAAAGAAATTCCACTCTTTTGATCAAAAGATGTTACAGATCACGTCACTCCCCTGTTCAGACCAGTCAGTTACCTCCTTACTTTCCAAATAAAATTCAAAACTTCCTTGACCAGCCTTCAAAGCTCACTATAATCTAATACTGCTCTCAAGTCTTTCATACAAATCTCTTATATTCTCTCACC